>NW_026652294.1:52826699-53019515 GCF_009828535.3 Hylobates moloch | reverse complement strand
GTAGCCTTGTAGCCTTGTAGTATAGTTTAAAGTCAGGTAGCATGATGCCTCCAGCTTTGTTCTTTTGACTTAGGATTGACTTGGCAATGCGGGCTCTTTTTTGGTTCCATATGAACTTTAGTTTTTTCCAATTCTGTGAAGAAAGTCATTGGTAGCTTGATGGGGATGGCATTGAATCTATAAATTACCTTGGGCAGTATGGCCATTTTCACGATATTGATTCTTCCAACCCATGAGCATGGAATGTTCTTCCATTTGTTTGCATCCTCTTTTATTTCATTGAGCAGTGGTTTGTAGTTCTCCTTGAAGAGGTCCTTCACATCCCTTGTAAGTTGGATTCCTAGGTATTTTATTCTCTTTGAAGCAATTGGGAATGGGAGTTCACTCATGATTTGGCTCTCTGTTTGTCTGTGATTGGTGTACAAGAATGCTTGTGGTTTTTGTACATTGATTTTGTATGCTGAGACTTTGCTGAAGTTGCTAATCAGCTTAAGGAGATTTCGGGCTGAGACAATGGGGTTTTCTATACATACAATCATGTCATCTGCAAACAGGGACAATTTGACTTCCTCTTTTCCTAATTGAATACCCTTTATTTCCTTCTCCTGCCTGATTGCCCTGGCCAGAACTTCCAGCACTATGTTGAATAGGAGTGGTGAGAGAGGGCATCCCTGTCTTGTGCCAGTTTTCAAAGGGAATGCTTCCAGTTTTGGCCCATTCAGTATGATACTGGCTATGGGTTTGTCATAGATAGCTCTTATTATTTTGAGATACATCCCATCAATACCTAATTTATTGAGAGTTTTTAGCATGAAGGGTTGTTGAATTTTGTCAAAGGCCTTTTCTGCATCTATTGAGATAATCACGTGGTTTTTGTCTTTGGTTCTGTTTATATGCTGGATTACATTTATTGATTTGTGTATGTTGAACCAGCCTTGCATCCCAGGGATGAAGCCCACTTGATCATGGTGTATAAGCTTTTTGATGTGCTGCTGGATTCGGTTTGCCAGTATTTTACTGAGTATCTTTGCATCAATGTTCATCAAGGATATTGGTCTGAAAATCTCTTTTTTGGTTATGTCTCTGCCAGGCTTTGGTATCAGGACGATGCTGGCCTTACAAAATGTGTTAGGGAGGATTCCCTCTTTCTCTATAGATTCGAATATTTCAGAAGGAATGGTACCAGTTCCTCCTTGTAGCTCTGGTAGAATTCGGCTGTGAATCCATCAGGTCCTGGACTGTTTTTGGTTGGCAAGCTATTGATTATTGCCACAATTTCAGAGCCTGTTATTGGTCTATTCAGAGATTCAACTTCTTCCTGGTTTAGTCTTGGGAGGGTGTATTTGTCGAAGAATTTATCCATTTCTTCTAGATTTTCTAGTTTATTTGCATAGAGGTGTTTGTAGTATTCTTTTACGGTAGATTGTATTTCTGTGGGATCCGTGGTGATATTCCCTTTTTCATTTTTTATTGCATCCATTTGATTCTTCTCTCTTTTCTTCTTTATTAGTCTTGCTAGCAGTCTATCAATTTTGTTGATCTTTTCAAAAAACCAGCTCCTGGATTCGTCAATTATTTGAAGGGCTTTGTGTCTCTATTTCCTTCAGTTCTGCTCTGATTTTAGTTATTTCTAGCCTCTGCTAGGTTTTGAATGTGTTTGCTCTTGCTTTTCTAGTTCTTCTAATTGTGATGTTAGGGTGTCAGTTTTGGATCTTTCCTGCTTTCTCTTGTGGGCATTTAGTGCTATAAATTTCCCTCTACACACTGCTTTGAATGTGTCCTGGAGATTCTGGTATGTTATGTCTTTGTTCTCCTTGGTTTCAAAGAACATTTTTATTTCTGCCTTCATTTCATTATGTACACAGTAGTCATTCAGGAGCAGGTTGTTCAGTTTCCATGTAGTTGAGCGGTTTTGAGTGAGTTTCTTAATCCTGAGTTCTAGTTTGATTGCACTGTGGTCTGAGAGACAGTTTATGATTTCTGTTCTTTTACATTTGCTGAGGAGAGCTTTACTTCCAACTATGTGGTCAATTTTGGAATAGGTGTGGTGTGGTGCTGAAAAAAATGTATATTCTGTTGATTTGGGGTGGAGAGTCCTGTAGATGTCTGTTAGGTCCACTTTGTGCAGAGCTGAGTTCAATTCCTGGATATCCTTGCTAACTTTCTGTCTCGTTGATCTGTCTAATGTTGACAGTGGGGTGTTAAAATCTCCCATTATTATTGTGTGGGAGTATAAGTCCCTTTGTAGGTCACTCAGGACTTGCTTTATGAATCTGGGTGCTCCTGTGTTGGGTGCATATATATTTAGGATAGTTAGCTCTTCTTGTTGAATTGATCCCTTTACCATTATGTAATAGCCTTCTTTGTCTCTTTTGATCTTTGTTGGTTTAAAGTCTATTTTATCAGAGACTAGGATTGCAACCCCTGCCTTTTTTTGTTTTCCATTTGCTTGATAGATCTTCCTCCATCCCTTTATTTTGAGTCTTTGTGTGTCTCTGCACGTGAGATGGGTTTCCTGAATACAGCACACTGATGGGTCTTGACTCCTTATCCAATTTGCCAGTCTGTGTCTTTTAATTGGACCATTTAGCCCATTTATATTTAAAGTTAATATTGTTATGTGTGAATTTGATCCTGTCATTATGATGTTAGTTGGTTATTTTGCTCGTTAGTTCATGCAGTTTCTTCCTAGCCTTGATGGTCTTTACAATGTGGCATGTTTTTGCAGTGGCTGGTACCAGTTGTTCCTTTCCATGTTTAGTGCTTTCTTCAGGAGCTCTTTTAGGGCAGGCCTGGTGGTGACAAAATCACTCAGCATTTGCTTGTCTATAAAGTATTTTATTTCTCCTTCACTTATGAAGCTTAGTTTGGCTGGATATCAAATTCTAGGCTGAAAATTCTTTTCTTTAAGAATGTTGAATATTGGCCCCCACTCTCTTCTGGCTTGTAGAGTTTCTGCTGAGAGATCAGCTGTTAGTCTGATGGGCTTCCCTTTGTGGGTGACCCGACCTTTTTCTCTGGCTGCCCTTAACATTTTTTCCTTCATTTCAACTTTGGTGAATCTGACAATTATGTGTCTTGGAGTTGCTCTTCTCGAGGAGTATCTTTGTGGCGTTCTCTGTATTTCCTGAATCTGAATGTTGGCCTGCCTTGCTAGATTGGGGAAGTTCTCCTGGATAATATCTTGCAGACTGTTTTCCAACTTGGTTCCATTCTCCCCACCACTTTCAGGTACACCAATCAGATGTAGCTTTGGTCTTTTCAAATAGTCCCATATTTCTTGGAGGCTTTGTTCGTTTCTTTTTATTCTTTTTTCTCTAAACTTCCCTTCTCGCTTCATTTCATTCATTTCATCTTCCATCACTGATATCCTTTCTTCCAGTTGATCGCATCGGCTACCAAGGCTTCTGCGATCTTCGCGTTGGTCTCGAAATTTGGCTTTCAGCTCCATCAGCTCCTTTAAGCCCTTCTCTCCATTGGTTATTCTAGTTATCCATTCATCTATTTTTTTTTTTTCAAAGTTTTTAACTTCTTTGCCATTTTTTTAAATTTCGTCCTGTAGCTGGGAGTAGCTTGATCATCTGAAGCCTTCTTCTCTCAACTCGTCAAAGTCATTCTCCATCCTGCTTTGTTCCGTTGCTGGTGAGGAACTGCATTCCTTTGGAGGAGGAGAGGTGCTCTGCTTTTTAGAGTTTCCAGTTTTTCTGCTCTGTTTTTTCCCCATCTTTGTGGTTTTATCTACTTTTGGTCTTTGATGATGGTGATGTACAGATGGGTTTTTGGTGTGGATGTCCTTTCTGTTTGTTAGTTTTCCTTCTACCAGACAGGACCCTCAGCTGCAGGTCTGTAGGAGTTTGCTAGAGGTCCACTCCAGACCCTGTTTGGCTGGGTGTCAGCAGCGGTGGCTGCAGAACAGTGGATTTTCATGAGACCGCAAATTCAGCTGTCTGATAGTTCCTCTGGAAGTTTTGTCTCAGAGGAGTACCTGGCCGAGTGAGGTGTCAGTCTGTCCCTACTGGGGGGTGCCTCCCAGTTAGGCTGCTTGGGGGTCAGGGACCCACTTAATGAGGCAGTCTGCCCATTCTCAGATCTGCAGCTGCATGCTGGGAGAACCACTACTCTCTTCAAACTGTCAGACAGGGACATTTAAGTCTGCAGAGGTTCCTGCTGACTTTTTGTCTGTGCCCTGCCCCCAGAGGTGGAGCCTACAGAGGCAGGCAGGACTCCTTGGGCTGTGGTGGGCTCCCCCTAGTTCGAGCTTCCTGGCTGCTTTGTTTACCTAAGCAAGCCTTGGCAATGGCAGGCACCCCTCCCCCAGCCTCACTGCCACCTTGCAGTTTGATCTCAGACTGCTGTGCTAGCAATCAGGGAGACTCCGTGGGTGTAGGACCCTCTGAGCCAGGTGCGGGACACAATCTCCTGGTGTGCCGTTTTCAAAGCCCATTGGAAAAGCGCAGTATTAGGGTGGGACTGACCCGATTTTCCAGGTGCCGTCTGTTAGCCCTTTCTTTGACTAGGAAAGGGAACTCCCTGACCCCTTGCGCTTCCTGAGTGAGGCA
This sequence comes from Hylobates moloch, assembly GCF_009828535.3. Classification (NCBI taxonomy): domain Eukaryota; kingdom Metazoa; phylum Chordata; class Mammalia; order Primates; family Hylobatidae; genus Hylobates; species Hylobates moloch. The sequence continues at coordinate 53,014,956 of NW_026652294.1, read as the reverse complement.
ATGCCTTGCCCTGCTTCGGCTCGTGCATGGTGCACTGCACCGACTGTCCTGCACCCACTGTTTGGCACTCCCTAGTGAGATGAACCCAGTACCTCAAACAGAAATGCAGAAATCACCCATCTTCTGTGTCGCTCATGCTCATAACTTCCTTATCTTTATCAATATTCCACGTAAACTTGATTCATCTTGTTAAACATAGCCAATCCAGTAATTTCCTGGAACACTTAGAAAAAGGTTTAGATAGTAATTTAAACTGTTACGTGACTCCATCTTGTTATGGGTTGATAGAAATAAGACATTATTTCTAATTCCTATATGCTTAAGGTTTAGTTGAGAAGGGTGAATACATGTAGAACACTTACAGACCTATCCCCATCTAATGTTAAATTGGGTGGCTTTTAAGTGCAGAAGAAAGATACATTGGGTTGTGTTTCTGCGACCCAAGTTTCACTGTGGGGTTTGCAGGGTTTAACTTAAGCTGTGTATTAAAGCAATTATAAGGCTTATATTTGTGAGTGTGGGAATAAGCTTACATTTTAGATAACATGATGACCTTGAGATAATGAAAGCGGTATTAATTCCACAATTCCTAATATTCAGCCCTGAAATCCACAAAGTTCTGAAAAATGAAAGTTTTTGTAACAAACTTATTGATAAAATAGGACCTGAACTGATGTAAAGATTTTAATAGTCTATATGTATCGCAATTAGTGTCTTTACCTATTTAGCTGTAAAATATTAATATGTTTATTTAAAGATTATGCCTTGGATCTAACTAGGTTTGCTACATAGTTTACAGATAGGCCTCCGTTAGTATCTTTCCAAGATCTAAAGATTTCTGAAACTTTTATACATCTGATCCCTAAACAGCCATGTTTAGACACATAGAGCCCAGCATCACTGAGTTAAATTTATTCTTCCACTTTGGTGTGCCATGCTTATAATATGGATTACCCAAGGGTTCTGAGTAAAAGATTATGATACTTTATTTGTATTGAGAGATTGAGAAGAAGAAGTAAGATGTTGAGGAGACCAGAGTGTATGGTGCAAAATAAGGCTGATTACATAGCCCCTTAAAAATTGGTTAATAATAGGAATTAATGCAGAAGGCATTGAGTAGGTGTTATTAACAGTGATATTTATACGGAAGGATTGCCTGTCAATGTATTTGATGTAGGTTGGATGGAGGAAGAGAAATGTAAAACAGAAACACAAAATATCAAAAAAATACTGTAATACTTCTCAACTTTGCAACTGTAAGGTCATGAGCAAGCTAAACCTTCTGACTTCATTTCTTTTCACATAAAAGAAATAATAGCATGTAAATCATTAGGGTGTTATGAACATTAAATGTTTTAATGCATGTATGCCACCTAAAAAGTTTCTGATATATATGAAGGGCCCAACTAACATATGTAATTGTCATTCTCATTATTAGCAGAGAAAGACTCTGTCAAAAACATGGCAGGACAAGGAATTCAAGACGTAGTTTAAAGAAAATTATAGGACTAATGAAATGTGGATAAGCATAGAAGCAAATGTCAAAATTGACCCTAAAATTTATTTTCTGAGGAAATGGAGAAAAATGGCCTTACTATACAAGAAAGAAATATAAACACTATTATGGCTTTATTTGTTCGCCTCAAGATCCGAGGGTAGATGCTCTGATTTTTAGAAAAGACACAGAAAAATATCATGAAAGTTATTGTCACCTAAATCAAATGCATGGAAGATATATCAATAGAATCATGCAAATCTGTAAGTAGATGTAGGATTCATAACTGATAAAGCACTAGGATATCAAATGGGCAAACATTAGATGAAAAGTTTGTCACTTTTTTTTTCCCCCATAAAATGTTAAAGTAACTAAATGACAAAAATTCCTTTCATTTCCATGACAAATATGGTCAACTTGCCTTGTATGTAACTAACCAGCCCATGGGAATGTCAAAATACTACTTGAACCAGCACAGAATCAAGCTACCGGTAGAGTAGGAAACACACCATGTACAGGGAATTGTCCTAGTGGAGGGTTGGAGGCATACCTTATAGGCATATATTTGTCTAACTGCAGAATCCCTTCTCTTCAAAACAGCCATGTTTAGACACATAGAGCACAGCATCATTGAGTTAAATTTATTATTCCACTTTGGTGTGCTATACTTGTAATATGGATTACCCTAGCAAAGAATATGATCAAACTTTCTCTGGAATATTCCTAATAAATAAAAAAATGAATTAAGCAAAAATGATAATGTAGGGAGAGACAGTTTGCTTTATCTAGGGATTTACCAGAGGAATATTTTAACAAATAAAAATTTCCATTACAAACTACAAATTAAGCTCTTCACTGCACATACAAAAATAAAAGGTATAATTCCTGTATTCTTGGGTGTTAAAATGCCTAAAACCAGATTCCAACTGAGCATCCTGAGTCACCAGTCTGGAATAGATTCCGGTCCTGAACGTAGAATATGGCTCACTTAATGCCAGACTTTGCCTGTTATTGATGTGTTGAAGTGCATAGGCTGTAACATTTGTCAAATTTAATTCAAATTTTTATTGTCATTTGCTAAGTTTCTCACCCTGGACAACTTAATTTTCTGCCTGTTCACTGTTTTCACTGACAAAATTGAGATAATAATATATTTCCTATAGCACCATTGTGATTATTGAACATATATAGAGTTCAGCAAAGATAGAGAAGATACTCAACAAATATTAGTTCTCTTTCTGATGCTAGTGTCTCACCCTCGTTTTCTCTGTCCCTTCAATTCCTGTGGCTTCCTGATTCCAGATGTGTCTGTCTTTTGACAACCCTACTTGCTTTATCCCTTGGTGATAAAAAGACCAAGATCCTATTAACTGGTTCATTACGGGTTTTTCTACACTAACACATGTTAAATAAAGCAACAGAGATTAACATGTGCCTAAAATATAACAATAGCAAAAACATTTTAATTGCTTACTATGCATTCAAGCCCTATACTAAGAGCTTTTACATGTATTTTCTCATTTTATCTTTATAATTGCTTTAAGAGGTAGATTCTATTTCTTTTTCTGGTTTTTAAATACAAAAAAAAAAAAAAGAAGACTCAAAGAGCTTAATAACTCCCCTTCTATTGCAGGCCTACTAAGCAATAGTGCCTGATTCTAAAACAGATACTCCTGGCTGTAAAAACCTTACTTTGCCTGAGACATGGTAAAACTATGACAACTTCCAAAGTGCTTACATGCTTCAGAAATTTTATCGCAAATTTTAAAATGCATTTTATTAGTTTTCTATTGTTGTTTTCACAACTGGCCACAAATGTGGTGGATTAAAACAACACAAATTTAATCTCTTACAGTTTCAAATGTCAGAAGTCCAACATCATTTCTGCTGAGCTTAAGTCAAGGTGTCAGCAGGTCTAGTTCCTTCTCAAGGCGCTGAGGGGGAAATCTGTTTCTTTGCTTTTTTCAGCTTCTAGTGACTGCCCATATTCTTTGGCTTATACTCAGTTTTCAAAAAGTGTCTCACTGTATTCTCTAATTTGCTGTCACATTGCCTTCTTTGACTCTGACACCTTCTACCTCCCTCTTATAAGGACCACTGTGAAGATACTGGGCCCACCTGGATAGTACAGGGTAATCTTCCCATCCCCGAATCATACTTGAACAGCATCTACAAAGTTCATTTTCTAATATAAAATAATATTCACAGATTCCAAGGACTAGAGCATGAATATACTTGTAGGGTCATTATTTAATCTACCAAGTGTATTTTACTTGTATTCAGATTAACTCTAAAAGTACATGAATAGAAAAGTTACCTTGGAAAGTTTTAATGAAATTAAATACAGTCTTCTAAATCACTGTTACAGTTTTGGAATTATAATAGAAATATTGTTATTTACTCTTATCTACTAAATGAAAAAAATGTCTCCCAAAATACTGAAAAACATAAATTACTAAATTAACATCAGTATTAATAAACCAGAATTGTTTAAAGCAGCATAGCATCTCTATGTACATAAAACAACAGATTTTTCTCCAATAAATACTTGTTAATGGAACAGATGTATTAAACGAATACATTTTTATGTAACAAGGTTATCTATTAAGCTGCTTCTGTACTCACTTTCTTCTGTTTCTATTCAAATACAATGCACTGTATTCATATTCAGTTGTATCAGCCACAGTTCCCAATGTACTTGTTTATCTGATGCAAGGTTAATGTGGTATCAAGGAATTTTATGGAATTAGAATTTCTTGTTATTGAACAAGAGTTACAACACCACCATCAAAGGCCTTGTATTAAATGTGATACAAAGGGAAGGAAAAAATTAAAAACTAATATAAACTAGGGGGGAATATTCTGATAATGACTTTCTCACATAGCATTTCATATTGTGCATGTTATGAATTGGTCCAGCATGACAGAAAACTATATCTTTAATTGGCCTTTATAACCATCTTTCCAGCCTCTGAAAGATATTAGCTAATAAAAGAGAACATGGCTTGCATTATTTAGGGCCTGAATAATTAGGAAGTCAATCTCCAGACAAAGCTGATATGCTTTCTTATTGGAAAAGCTGAGGCTAACACATTAACTACATCTTTGCTCTCTGAAAGGTGCCCAACGAGGTGGTAGTCAGAGATCTGCTGCAATATCCTCTCTGATCTGAATTGCTTGCAATGTACAGAAAACTTGTGTTTCTTTAATTTGAATTTAAATAACAGTCCCTACCAACTGGTTGAGAAACATTAGTACTTTCAGTTTCCTTTGGGATAAAAGAAACTGGTTTATGTATCACAGACCACATCTAATTCTTAGTCTCTCATTCAGTCAAAGCAGCATTTGCTATTACATGCACTGAAATTGGAAAGTGCTGACCAAGGGAAAAATAAATTAAAAGGAAATTAAATTCTCTCTCACAGATGGAGAGAGTCAATTAGTTATGAACTTCAGTGAAGTAAAAATGTAATCTGCAGTGGCTCAGGATTTTGTTTTTGTGTGTATTGTGCAAGAATGTGTATGTATGCATGTGCATATCTGCATTAGAAACACAGAAAATTCTCAGGCCTCCTGAGAATGTTTTCATTGAAATGAACAACAGGCATTGGGTGTAACAAGAGTTATTTCAAGTGAACACCAGAACATCGTGTCCATGGCTTCATGTTTAGGTGAAGATAGAAATAGGTGTATCCACACTTTGATTTTAAGGACAAACGGTCAGTGATTCTTTAGACCCCAATTCAATTCACTTCGATTATTTGGGTACTTACTATGTGCAAAACTCTTAGTTGAGTCCTGAGATATGTTCAACGTTATATAAGACTAGCCTTTGCCCATAATGTATATGTGATATAATAGCCCCGTTATGTAATTTAAGAGGTATTGTGGAGACTTTAAAAAGACAATAATCCATGACTCATTTTCTTAAAAAATAAATGTCATGAAAATGGAGGAGGAACTGTTATGATCATTAGAAGACACTTAGCAGACATCAAAAATACATGTGGAATTTGTTTATATCCTAATTTGAACAAACCAACTATAAGAAGATAACTTTAAAACAATCCAGAAAAAGTGAGCATAGATGAGGTATTAGATGATATTGCAGGGAAAAATTATGTGGTCTAATTTTGTTTTTAAATGAAAATAATTAACTTGAACTGGCAAGGCTGGTTTGGATTTTCCATTGAAATCACCAAAAACCTGAGTAAAATTATTAGGTGATACTTTTGCACTTTGATGTTGATTAAAATAGATTACTCCTGTACCCCTATGCGGGCGTGCACGCGTGCATGCACACGCACATGCACACACACACACACACACACACGCACAAGTGAACACTCTAATTTCCTTAACCTTAGAGTATTTGGCCTTTTCTGTTTCATTTTATATGCCAGAAAACTGACATAACATTACTGAGTTGAAGTCAGAGGTAAATAGCAACCAGTGCTGGCTTCCTCACTTAGTAGTTAGGTAACTTGGCCACGTTACTTAAAAAACCCTAGATGCTATATTCTCATCATTTGTGAGATGAAATCATATTACTGATCATATTAGTAATTACCGTTGTGATTGTGGAGAGGATTTAATGAGAGTATGTCACACAGTACAAATAGCTTAGAGGAAATAGAAGGATTATCTGAAAATAGCTATCTTAGAATTCTTGGCAATGGTTAAAGTAGCATAAAGTTTCCATTATATGTACTTTCTACTTCCTCTCATGTGATGTTCAGAGAACGCTAAAATCGGGAAGGGAATGTACTGTGGAAAATACCTAAGTCAGAAGTCATACTTTAAAAGCCAGAAATATTACAAGCTTACTCCCCAGGGTTCTCAGTATCAAGATAAAAAAAAAAAAAACCAATTTTTATAAGCTAAACTATGCATTTCAAATTATCTCAGTGATTCAAAGGGTCTTAGCTACAAAAAAAAAAAGTGACTTTTAACACTGTGAAGAAGGGATAAAATATAAATGTAATCAGAGAGACACATACTAGAGGCTTACAAAGATTCATAAGAAAAATACATAATTTCTAGTTTGGGAGAACAATGAAAGCTTCATGGAAGAAGCAGCCTTTGAAATGGGTTATAGAAAACCATAATTTTGACAATGAGCTGAGGATAAAAGGAGGATATGTCAAAAGCAGGAATTAGTAGGAACAAAAGCAGGCAAACCAGTATGGACAAGGGTTACCTTCCGTATCTCCACAAATGTTTAGTAGACCACAACAGAAATCACTGGAATATACTTTTCTTCAAGATTTGACTTTGGAATCTTAAAAACATTTATTTTTAAGTTTTATTGACTTTGTTTAATATATTTTGAGATATAATCGAAATTTACATGTGCAATTCAATTTAATAAGTTCGACATAGGTATATAACTGCAAAATGAACATTACACTCAAGATAGTGAATGTATCCATAACTCCTAGAAGTTTCCCATGTCCCTTTGTGATCTCCCCCAACTCGCTATCCCAAGTAACTACCGATTTGTTTTCTGTCACTATCAATTGGGTTAGACTGATATACCTATGTACATATATCAATCTGGAGATTTACATAAATACAAGTATATATTAGGTACTCTTTGATGTCTAGTTCTTTGACTCTATACATGTTGTGAGATTCATTCATGTTGTTGCATATATTGAGTTCAATCCTTTTTATTGCTGAGTAGTATTCTGTTATTTAAATATACCAATTTGTTTACCCATTCATTTATTGATGGACATTTGGGTTGTTTTCATTTTTGACTATTCTAAACAAAGAAGCTATGAGCATTTAGGTATAAATTTTTCTATGGATATATGCTTTATTTTCCTTTGGGTAAATAATTAGGAGTGGAATTGGTCATTTATATGGTAGATATGTGCCTAACATTTTTGAAACTTCTAATTTTTTTCCCCAAAGTGTTTGTATTATTTTACATTTCTATCAGCAGTGTGTGAAAATTGTAGCTCTTTCACATTCTCAGTAGCATGTGATATTGTCACTCTATTTAAGTATATCATCTAGAAGAAGTGTAGCAGTATTTCACTGTGGTTTTAATTTGAATTTACCTGACAACTAATGATGTAGAGCATCTTTCATGTGCTTATTTTCAATGGGCATACATTCTTTGGTAAAATGCTCAAATATTTTGCTAAATTTTAGTAGCTTATTTGGTTATAAATAAGTGCCTAAGTGTGCACTAAAAACTGGAAAAAAATCTTTGTCAGATTTATTCTTAGTTATTTCAGATTGTCTTTGTAAATGGTATTGTCACGGTAAGTGCATTTCATACATTCAAAAAGTTGAGTAGAGACAACAAAGATATAAAAATATAAAAATAGAACTTCTTATAAATATGAAAACTCTAATGTCTATATGCAAAAATATTGTGGAAAGGATTGATGCAATTCAACACTGCAAAGAAATGAGCTCTACGTTGAATAGAAATAGCAAGAGATGGAGAGCATCCTTGCCTTGTTCCAGATCTTAAAGTAAAAGTTTTTTATTTTCACTACTGAATATGTTTAACTGTAGACTTTTCATACAGATGGCCTTTATTGTGTTGACAAAATTTCACTCTATATCTAAGAATTTTGAGCTTTTATTATGAAATGTTGTTGAATTTCACCAAATGCTTTCCGGCATCTATTATGATGGTCATGTGATTTTTGAATCCTTTGTTCTGTTGATGTGATGTCTTTGCCAGATAAATTAGGCAAGAAAAAGAAATAAAAGGCATCCAAATCAGAAAATAATAAGTAAAATTATCTTTGTTTTCAGATGACATGAACTTAGATGTAGAAAACTCACAAGACTCCATGCAAAAAAACCTATTAGAATTAATAAACAAATTCAGTAAAGTTGCAGTACACAAAATCAGCATACAAAAATGAGCAGTGTTTCTATACACTAACAGCAAACTATCTGAAAAAAAATTTAGAAAACCATCCCATTTACCATAGCACCTAAAATAATAAAATGCTTAGGAATAAACTTAACTGAGGAGCTGAAAGAGTTTTGCACACTGAAACCTATAAAACATTCATGAAAGAAATTCAAGCAGACACAAATGAAATAGGAATCTCATGGTTAGGGTTTGAAAAAAAATAATATTGTTAATTAAATATTCATACTACCCAAACTGGTCTACAGATTTAATGCAATCTCTATCAAAATCCTTGTGGCATTTTTTACATAAAGAGAAAAAATCATAAAATTAACTGCAAACTACAAAAGACCTCAAACAGTCAAAGAAATTTTGATCAAGAACAAAGCTGGAGGAATCCATGTACTACTTTCAAAATACATTAGACAATTACAGTAATGAAAACTCTGTGGTACTGGCATAAAGATAAACAAAAGAGGTGAGCCCAGAAACAAACCTAGGGATGTATGGTCAGTTGATCTTAAACAAGGTTGCCAAGAATACACAATAGAGAAAGGATACTTTCTTCAACAAGAAGTATTGGGAAAACTGGATATCCACATGCAAGAAAGAAAAGAAAAAACGCCCTTGTCTTTCATGGTACACAAAAATTAACTCATAATGGTTAAAGATTAAACACAGGACCTGAAATTATAAAGCTCCTAAAAGGAAACATAGAGGAAAACTTCTTGACATTGATCTTAGGAATAATTGTTTGGATATGACGCATAAAGCAAAGGCAACAAAGCAAAAATAATCAAGTAGGATTGCATTCAATTAAAATGTTTCTGGAGAGTGGAAGAAACCATCCACATAATAAAAAGTCAATCTATGAAATAGAAGAAAATATTTGCAAACTATGTATCTGGTAAAGGGTTAATATTCAGAAATGTAAGGAACTCCTACATCTCAAAAGCAATAAATCTCAATTTTAAAATGGGCAAAATAATTGTATAGACATTTTCCGAAACAAGACATACCAATGACCAACAAGCATATGAAAAGGCATCAATATCATTATCATCAGGGAAATGTATATCAAAACAACAATGAGATACCACCTCATATCTGTTAGGATGGCCAGTATAAGAGAAGATAAACAGCTGGGTGTGGTGCCTCATGCTTGTAATCCCAGTACTTTGGGAAGCCCAGGTGGGTAGATTACCTGAGGTCAGGAGTTCAAGACAAGCCTGGCCAACATGGTGAAACCTCATCTCTACTAAAAATGCAAAAAAGTTAGCCGGGTACAGTGGTGGGCACCTGTTATCCCAGCTACTCGGGAGACTGAGGCAGGGAATCATTTGAACTCAGGAGGCAGAGGTTGCAATGAGCCTAGTTCAAGCCACTTCACTCCAGCCTGGGCAACACGAATAACACTCCCTTTCAACAACAACAACAAAAAAGAGAAAAAGAGAGAAAAAATAAATAAACCCAAAAGATAACAAGAGTTGGCAAGGATGTAGAGAAAAAGAAACACTTGTACACGTTGATGGGAATATAAATTAGTGCAGTCACTCTGGAAAACAGTATGAGGGATCCACCAAAAATTAAAAATAGGACTTCTATATGATCCAGTCCCACTTCTAAATACGTATCCTGTGAACCCCAAATATCTGAGACAGGTCTCAGTCAATGTAGAAAGTGCATTTTGCCAAGGAGCACATGGACACACTCACGACACAGCCTCAGGAAGTCCTGACGACATGTGCCCAAGGTGGTTGGGGCACAGCTTGGTTTTATACATTTTAGGGAGGCATGAGACATCGATCAATATATGTAAGATCTACATTAATTTGGTCTGGAAAGGTGAGACATCCCTAAGTGGGGAGGGGGCTTCCAGGTCATAGGTAGATAAGAGACAAATGGTTGCATTCTTTTGAGTTTCTGGTTAGCCTTTCATTGAATATGCAATTTACAGGCATAGTCACTTATGTCTTAGTCTGGCTTAGTGAAACAATAGGGCAAAGTAAGCAGTCAGATATGCATTTGTCTCATGTGTGCAGAGAGATCACTCTGAGTTCTGTCTGTCCTTCACCCACAAGGAATTTTCTTGTGGGCAAATTGTGAGGGAGGTATGTAGCAGTTTTATCTTTGTAGCTATCTTATTTAGGAATAGAATGAGAGGCAGGTTTGCCCAATGAAGTTCCCAGCTTAACTTTTCCCTTTGGCTTGGTGATTTTCTGTCCCAAGGTTTACTTTCCTTTCACAATCCAAAAAAAACTAAAACTAGCATCTCAAAGTTTCTACACTCTCATTTTCATTGAATCATCATTCCCATTAACCAAGAAACCCTAAATGTCCATTGATAGATAAATGGACAAAGAAAACGTAGCATACACAAACAATGGAATGTTATTCAGCCTTTAAAAAGAAGGAAATTCTGCATCTGTAACAACATGGTGAATGTGGAGGATATTATGCTACATAAAATAAGCCAGATACAGAAGGACAAACATATGAGGAATTATTTGACAATTATATGAAGAATTTTAAATATTGGAACTCTTAAAACAGAGAGTAGAAAGGTGGCTTCCAGCGGAAGGGGAAGAGGGAAATGGGGAGGTAGTACTCAAAGGGTACAAGGCTTCAGTTATGCAAGGTAAATAAGTTCTGGAGATGCATTCTACAGCATAGTGCTTGTAGTTAACCATTTTGTATACTTAAAAGCTTTCTAAGAGGGTAAATCTTATGTGTCAAATAATGATATTTATTAACTAGGGTGGAAGAAACTTTTGGGGTTAAAGGATGTGTTAATGGCATAGACTGTGGTGATGATTTTATGGATACTTATCTCCAAATTCATCAAGTTCTATATGTTTAATATGTAGAAGTTTTGTATGTCAATTATACTTCAATAAGGTTTTATTTAATAAGCAAAATTACATTTTTATTAATGCAGTAAGGATGAGATAAGTCATTTGTTGGAGAGCAGTTAGTTAATTATCAAGAAAATATTCAGTTCAATCCTGATAATTTCTTTTTTTAAATTTTATTATTATACTTTAGGTTTTAGGGTACATGTGCACAATGTGCAGGTTTGTTACATATGTATCCATGTGCCGTGTTGGTTTGCTGCACCCATTAACTCGTCATTTAGCATTAGGTATATCTCCTAATGCTGTCCCTCCCCGCTCCCCCCAACCCACAACAGTCCCCGGAGTGTGATGTTCCCCTTCCTGTGTCCATGAGTTCTCATTGTTCAATTCCCACCTATGAGTGAGAACATGCGGTGTTCGGTTTTTTGTCCTGGTGATAGTTTACTGAGAATGATGTTTTCCAGTTTCATCCATGTCCCTACAAAGGACACGAACTCATCATTTTTTATGGCTGCATAGAATTCCATGGTGTATATGTGCCACATTTTCTGAATCCACTCTATCGTTGTTGGACATTTGGGTTGGTTCCAAGTCTTTGCTATTGTGAATAGTGCCCCAATAAACATTCTTGTGCATGTGTCTTTATAGCAGCATGATTTATAGTCCTTTTGGTATCTACCCAGTAATGGGATGGCTGGGTCAAATGGTATTTCTAGTTCTAGATCCCTGAGGAATCACCACACTGACTTCCACAATGGTTGAACTAGTTTACAGTCCCACCAACAGTGTAAAAGTGTTCCTATTTCTCCACATCCTCTCCAGCACCTGTTGTTTCCTGACTTTTTAATGATGGCCATTCTAACTGGTGTGAGATGGTATCTCATTGTGGTTTTGATTTGCATTTCTCTGATGGCCAGTGATGATGAGCATTTTTTCATGTGTTTTTTGGCTGCATAAATGTCTTCTTTTGAGAAGTGTCTGTTCATGTCCTTTGCCTACTTGTTGATGGGATTGTTTGTTTTTTTCTTGTAAATTTGTCTGAGTTCATTGTAGATTCTGGATATTAGCCCTTTGTCAGATAAGTAGGTTGCGAAAATTTTCTGCCATTCTGTAGGTTGCCTGTTCACTCTGATGGTAGTTTCTTTTGCTGTGCAGAAGCTCTTTAGTTTAATTAGATCCCATTTGTCAGTTTTGGTTTTGTTGTCATTGCTTTTGGTGTTTTAGACATGAAATCCTTGCCCATGCCTATGTCCTGAATGGTATTGCCTGGGCTTTCTTCTAGGGTTTTTATGGTTTTAGGTCTAACATGTAAGTCTTTAATCCATCTTGAATTAATTTTTGTATAAGGTGTAAGGAAGGGATCCAGTTTCAGCTTTCTCCATATGGCTAGCCAGTTTTCCCAGCAACATTTATTAAATAGGGAATCCTTTCCCCATTGCTTGTTTTTGTCAGGTTTGTCAAAGATCAGATAGTTGTAGATATGCAGCATTATTTCTGAGGGCTCTGTTCTGTTCCATTGATCTGTGTCTCTGATGTGGTACCAGTACCATGCTGTTTTGGTTACTGTAGCCTTGTAGCCTTGTAGTATAGTTTAAAGTCAGGTAGCATGATGCCTCCAGCTTTGTTCTTTTGACTTAGGATTGACTTGGCAATGCGGGCTCTTTTTTGGTTCCATATGAACTTTAGTTTTTTCCAATTCTGTGAAGAAAGTCATTGGTAGCTTGATGGGGATGGCATTGAATCTATAAATTACCTTGGGCAGTATGGCCATTTTCACGATATTGATTCTTCCTACCCATGAGCATGGAATGTTCTTCCATTTGTTTACATCCTCTTTTATTTCATTGAGCAGTGGTTTGTAGTTCTCCTTGAAGAGGTCCTTCACATCCCTTGTAAGTTGGATTCCTAGGTATTTTATTCTCTTTGAAGCAACTGTGAATGGGAGTTCACTCATGATTTGGCTCTCTTTTTGTCTGTGATTGGTGTACAAGAATGCTTGTGATTTTTGTACATTATCCTGAGACTTTGCTGAAGTTGCTAATCAGCTTAAGGAGATTTTGGGCTGAGACAATGGGGTTTTCTAGATACACAATCATGTCATCTGCAAACAGGAACAATTTGACTTCCTCTTTTCCTAATTGAATACCTTTTATTTCCTTCTCCTGCCTGATTGCCCTGGCCAGAACTTCCAGCACTATGTTGAATAGGAGTGGTGAGAGAGGGCATCCCTGTCTTGTGCCAGTTTTCAAAGGTTTTGTTGATAAAATATATTAATTGGTCAAAAATGACATTCAACATTCAATAAAAATTGTCAGTAAAGGAATACAAAGCTTAAGCAATAAATGAACATGACATAATAAGGAAACAGTAACTACTTGGATAAATGCATAAGATTTTTAAATTATTATTTAAATGTGTTTAAAAGATAATTGGCTGTTTAAACAAAAATTTTACTCTTTTGGATGCTGGATATTTTGTATTCCTGTAAATCTTCTTGAGCTTTTTCTCAAGATAAATCATTTGGAAACAGTTTTATCCTTTTGGGTCTTGCTGTTAAAATTCCTTAGGTATATTCAAAAATAATAATTCCTCTCTACTAAGGCAAACCCCTTCTGATGATTCTACCAATGACCAGTGACTAATGAGGTCTTTCAGTTTGGCTAGTAAGAACAGGCACTACTCTTGGCCCTGTGTAAACTCCAAAGTTCCCTCCAATCATTTTGGATGTGTTTTATTTCCCCTCAACCCCATATAGTTTTGTCACGTCCACACACTGGTCAGTACTCTGCTGAATGCTTGTTGGTGACTGTCTACAGATCTATATATTCTCTTTGTGCATTCTCCTGTCCTCCAAACTCTAGCCACCTGGATCTCCCACAGCTCTCACCTCTACCTCAATTCAGGGAGTCCTTCAAGCTTCACCTCGATACCCCTCCCTAATCGGCAGGAACATTGCACATTGCATCAGCTTAGTGCCTGGAAACTCTCAAGGCACTAAGCTAATGCAGTCATGGAGCTTGCCTCCTCTGCTTTACATCTTTCAGGGACCACTGTCCTTTATTGTCTGTAGTGTAGTTTCTTGAAAACCATTGTTTCACAGCTTTTTCGCTGATTTTGGTTGTTTCCTGAGGGAGAATACACCAATCCCTGTTATTCCTGTCTTGGTCAGAAATATAGGTCCTGAACAATTTAATAGAAAGAGCTTACACTTTCCTGCTGAAGCATCTGTTCTTGTTAGGAAGGATAATTCTAGACTTTTTTTGGGGGGGAGGGGGAATTTCACATATTAGAGGACCACTGGAAGGCATGGAAAAATTTCTGTTTCAGGATGTGGATTATACACCTATTTATCCTTTTCCCCTGATATTTTATACCCATCTTCCCAAAAAGGAGAAGCTGGATAAGAATGGAATGATTATCCTTGCAATGAGGGACATCAACAGAGGACAGGGAAGATTTGTGGGAGAGAGCCACATTATTATCCTCATTACCTCGTTATTACTATGTCCCATGGTACTTCCCATCTTGATACTCAAATTGACTAATGAGATTCTGAAAGAGAACTCTGAACTACTATCATTGTTGCTTCCAGAGACTATTGCTGGCTAGGTATTGTTAACAGATTATTCGCCTATAACCTAGAGCCAGACATGTGACAGTGCCAGGAACACTGGGGTAACTTGAAAGGCAATGACTTCCAGTTGCTTCAGCCTAGAAAAACAGAACACTCAAAGATGTAACCTTGTCCTTTAACACTGTAAGTCAGTCTGATTCAAGCACTACAAAAGAAAAAAATAATTGTATAACCCACTTAATCCTAACTGGCAGTGGTATACTTTGTACGTTAACATGATGTATCCTCAGTTCTTGAGAATGTCATTCTTTCTTGCCTTCTATTACTGTTGCCCGAAGAGCTGCTTTCTACATTGGGTCCATTAGTCCACTGCAAAGCACCTAAAAGAGCTTTACCTGTTCAGTCCCACCGGCATTCACATTTCCACCTCCTTTCCTCAAAAATAGGTTTTATTGAAACCTAACTATCTTTTCTGTCTGCTTAGAGCTTAATGTATTTGAAGCCAGTCAGATCTGGGACCTTAAGAGTATCTCTCAAATTTATTCTTCTCATTAATCAGATGGCATAATAACAGCCCTCACCCCCACGAAGTATAGTTATGATTTTAAAATTAGGTAAATTGAATTTCATTTGTTGTACACAGGTTTAATAATTCAACCTGAAGTTCTCAGTATTTTTATTCATTATACTAATATTATATTTTAGATATTGTGAACTACTGCCTTGCATGCTGAATACTTTTAGCATTGGCCTTACTGATGAACTCTAAAATAATCCCAAAGGCCAAGTTACCATCTTCCACGTTCAAGTCATGATGTACAGGAGCAAAGTTCTGGGGCCCACTGTAGTAGCCTTCTTTCACTGCCTTTGAGGCCCATGCTGTTAGAGTTTGAAGTCGTCATTTGACTACTGCTACATTTCTGTTTTTCCCTCCTTCTCCTTTACTCTCCTTCTTCTTCCTTTCCATGTCTCATGATACATTTTAATTTGTGCTTAATTCTGACAGAAAAATAAAGGAAGCATGGCTAAATATCTAACTCTTCAATTGATATTTCAAATGAACAAAACATATCTAGATTTTCTAAATAGTGGTCATAAACCTACTCCTGAAGAAGTCATCTTAATGGCCTTGGCTTCTAGCAAAAGCCTACAATATTTCCTTATTCATTAGCTAGTATGTTTCTCTTTACTAAGAAATAAATGCAGAGGGTCAATCCAAATTAAAATACCCCGCTTTTCATCAAGTCAAAGATACTCTTTATTTTTAACCCCAATTTTGATGATACGTGGTAGTAATTCATATATGGCTCCCTCCTACCTGAGAATCTCAGCCTACTTCTCCTGAAATATAACAGCCAGGACAGTTTTGTAAAGTAAAACCTTTCCCTCAGTTTTTTCAATATCTGTGTAAGCTTCACTTTTCAGGTTTTAATTTTGGGGAGGGAGGAGTTGTTTGTTACATAAATGGGAGGAAAGTACATGGATTGTTCTACACCATGATTTTTTACTTAATAATATGTCTTGGAAATCAAATGTGTATTTATTATGGCATTTTTGTTAATTTCACTTTATTTGTCTCCCCCTACGGCCCACCACCACTGAACATATTGTATTCTGCTATGTTCTTTTATCAACATTCAGAGAAATTCTTCTGCTATCATCTTTTAATAATTACTACCAGGGATGTCAGGAGGTAATCCCAGAGTATTACCTGTGCCAAAGGAGAAGAAATTGGCAGTTTGCAATAATAAAACCCTGTTTGAGTGTTCTCTTACCTGAACCATTTTGTATGCCTTTAACAGTCTCGGTTTATTTTATTCTTTTGCTCAAAAGTCTTCTTTGGTCCCAAATACTTATTGAACCAGATACAATTTATCTTAACTCATGATTTAAGATGGAAATATCTGCAAATCTCTATGTTCTAGTATTTCTCTATACATATACCATGTTTTGTTCAAAGTGACCTTAGTCCATAAAGAGGCCCATGCATTCCTAACTCCCTGTCTTTTCTTAGATGTTTTACTCTGCCTAGAACCCCCTCTCCTCTCCTCCAATAGTCAAAAAGCCACAAAGCCTTTTTTGTTTTCCTAAAGCAGGGTATGATATCACTTTTATCTGAAGTCCCGTAATATATTGTTTATATCTTTTAACACCTTTGTATTCCTCTTGAATTAGACATATTTGCATACTAACTATTCCTTCTAGGGTGATGATTAATAACTTGAGAGCAGTGCCAAGGTCTTTTTCTTCTGTGTATGCCATGCAGTGCTCAGCACAATATCTTAGGTGAGGTAAGTGCTCAATATCTGCTGATTTGAACTGAGTAGAATTTGGTGCTTTTCTCCCCCAGCATGGGAATAAGTTTCTGATTTATGATGAGAATCAGTGGGAAGTATTTCAACTAGCCTTACCGGAATTTATCCATTCCATTAAGTGAAACGTAACTGTGCAATAACCAAGTAGGTATTTATATTTTTTTCTACAGAGTATAAAAGTTCAAGTTTTTCATTTAATGATAACAATCAAAAAAAACAAAGGAAACTATCAGCAGTAATAGTTCCCATTACCGTGAACGAAAATATTTGGCTTTTAATAAGAGACAGACCAGAATGCAATGGCAGAGAAAGTGATCTCAAACAACAATAATTTTTCCCTAGAACTGGCTGAAGTCATAAAATGGAAAAGATTATATGGTGGCTATGTTGTAATAAATAGAGAGCATAATTAATCAAGTTAATTGCAAGAAATAGAAACAAATTTTATCTTTAAATAAACAGCATGAGTCCAATTTCTCACTTTCCAAGAGAAAACAGGCTTTTCTTGGGGCTGATTTCTGAGTTTTCAATATAAATAATATTCTCTCATTCAAAACAAACAAAAAAGAAACAACAAAAAAGTGAGTCCTTACTTGATATGTTAAGTTTCATTTCTGTCAAATTCTTTTAACAAAATTTTCTCATTCACACTGGAGTCCCAGAACTTAGCACATGTCTACAGTCTATGATGAGCCATCTTAGGAAAAACAGGAATTTTGCTACCAGATATTGGAGAAAATGGCATTAATACTCATAAAACCAGTGACACCAGGCTGCATAGGGCAGTCATTTTTCACTTCAACAGCACCACAGCCTTCTCCACATTGGCTTCCACTATTTCCATTGTGAAAGTATCACGTATCACATTTGTACAACATATATTAAATGAGTTTTTTTGAACTTGCCAAGGGGACAAGGGGTGCAGAAATCAGCCTATGAAACTTTTCCATATGGGGAAAATCATTATTACTTCCAACTGAATAGACGGAAAACATTTATTTTAAATTTGTAAAGAACTTTTGGAATTTAATCTATTTGCAAACAAAAAGTGTATTCTGATCTAATTGTAGTTTAAGGAGAAATACAACAGTAAAATCGTGTACCCTCATTTTATCAATAGACAAATAGGTTTGAGGAAAACACATACTAAGGTAGAAAAGTAGAAAGCAGCCAATAAGCCAATAATAAGTTTAGAAAACAAATGTATTTTAAGAGATTTTGTTCATTTGCTGAATTCAGATTCCACATTTATTTGGCTTTTTGTTTAAGTTAGAGCAAACAAATTTAAAGGGAAATATGACTATTTAATGAAACTGGTTATGTTTATAAGATTTTCTTTAAAGGAGAAGTAGCATAGTTTTTCTTGGTATTATATTTTGTGAAAAAAAATTCTCAGGTGGCTTTCAATTTGTCAGATACCATGATGCATGAAAAATTTTCCTGGTAATGATTACGTAGAATATGGCTTATGGTTGTTTCTTATAACAACCTCTTCATCATACAGCGTCAATAAAAATAATGAAGTAGTTAACAACTATTGACCATCTATCACCAGCCACATCTAGTGCTAAATGCTACATATTTACTACCTTATTTAATTTTCACAGGAGGTATTTTAATTAAAATTCACTTTAAAGATAAAGAACCAGGGATTTGGAGACATCAAGCAAATTTTTCAAGGTCACACAGCTGCCAAAAGAGGCAGTCAGAACTCAAACCTAAGACTGGCAGGCAGGAAGATGCATCTAACCATACAGCTCCTCTAAGTATTTTATAAATGAACAAAATTAGTGGATCTGATAATAATAACAAGCAACATTTATTGAGTGCCTATTATGTGTGAGACACTCTTCCTATTATCTTACATGTAACAATTCATTTAGACAGTATAAGGACCTATGAGTGAGTACCGGTATTTGAAAGAGAATTATAAGATGCTGCAGAGCACTTACTTGCTCAACACCACATGGCTGGTAAGTGCAGAGTTAGAGTTCAGGTTCTTGACTGCCTAATCTTCAAATAATTTTTTTTTTTATATCCAAGCTTTTGAAAAATGAACAGCAAGAATCTTCAAGATATATTCTTTTCGTCATTCATACATAATATTTGTACATATTTATGGGGTACATGTGATATTTCATACATGTACACAATGTGTAATGATTAAATCAGAATTTAGAATACTCATCACTTTGGACACTTATTATTTCTTTATGTTGGGAACATTTCAAATCTAGTTATTTTAAAATGTAAATGAATAAAATGAATTAATCTAATAATAATAAAAAGTAACACATATTGAGTGCTTATTAGGTGTGAGACACTCTTTCTATTATTTTACATGTGACAATTCATTTAGACAATATAAGGACCCATGAGTGAGTACCATTATTTGAAAGAGAACTGTAAGGTGCAGAGAGTTTAAGAGTTAACTATAGTTACCCTACTGGGTTATTTTTTCTTTGTCTTGAATTAGAGATTAATTATAATTTTGAGGTTTTGCTGAAATGGGGAGACCCAGTGAAAATAGGTAAGAGGATTTTGCAGTTATCTAGGCATGAGGTTTATGAGTAGCTATTTTACTAATAGTAGAAATTGAAAGAAAAATAACCGATTTAAGTTACACATTAAAGAACAATCACAATTTACTAACTGGGTTTAGGGAGAGAGTGAAAATGGCCACAAATTTCTGAGTCAGAAAAAAATGCTGTTTCTGTTGCCAGTAGTTACTGGGAAGGAATAGTCATTGAGAAAGTAAATTAATTGCCTATTAATACTTATATTTATTAGCTATTATTGTGTCACTCTATCATCACTTGGGTTGATAGCTTTTTACAATATTGTATTGTTTATAAAAAGAAAAAAATAAGCTATTAAAGTGACACAAATATTAGAAGCTGGTTCTGGTTCATACTATGCCACTTACTAAACATATGATATTGGAAAAATCACTTATTGCCCCTGAACATTAGTGTTTTCAGCTATATCATATACTATCTTCACTTACAAAAGAGTTATAAAGATCAAAACAATTAAAGAATGGAACATTGTTTTATAAGGTATATAGAAATGACAAATAGAGGCCGGGCGCGGTGGCTCATGCTTGTAATCCCAGCACTTTGGGAGGCCGAGGTGGGCGGATCACGAGGTCAGGAGATCGAGACCATGGTGAAACCACGTCTCTACTAAAAATACAAAAAAATTAGCCGGGCGTGGTGGCGGGCGCCTGTAGTCCTAGCTACTCAGAGAGGCTGAGGCAGGAGAATGGCGTGAACCTGGGAGGCAGAGCTTGCAGTGAGCCGAGATCGCGCCACTGCACTCCAGCCTGGGTGACAGAGCGAGACTCCATCTCAAAAAAAAAAAAAAAAAAAAAAAAAAAAAAAAAAAAAAAAAAAAAAATGACAAATAGAATGACTATCATTGTTTTCTATGTCTAAGCCACTACTCATAGAATGCCAACAGCCTGGTTGTACTCTCTCTAAATAATGTTTTTGATGGTGGCAAGTGTTCAGATCTCAGCTCCTCCACTTACCTTATGTTTGATCATGAACAAATTATTCAAACTCTGTGTCAGTTCTGTAAAATGAAATCCATAGTATTACCAAACTCATGATATTTTACTGAGGATTATGATACAATAAATGAATGTACGATGTCTATAATAGTGCCTGAACTACATAGTAAGTCAATACGTGGCATTGTTATTATTATTACTCACATTATTATTAACTCAATAATTTTTATTGTTCAGCCATATCTAATGATGGTATTATAACTTATCATAGCTATATGGGTTTCTCTACCTTAACATGTAATTATTACATCAATTTTCACATGTATCATAATATTTAGATATTCATTATGATACCCCAAATATTTGTATGTAAAATTGTCACATAACCAATAGATTTGTGTGTATCTAATTGTGCAAAAAAGATACCTTGCCTTATATACGTATCCAAAACATACTGTACTTATATTTTGTTGAACAATAACAATTATGTCTTATCTAGTTGTTTAATGTGTTTCTATGACTATATAGTAAAAGAAGAGTAGTTCTAATATGTCGCAGTTTGATTTAAAGGGACAATGACCTCTCATGTTTTTCTCTTTGCTTTCAGTGAGAGTATTGAATAATCCAATGGGGAAGGCATTTTCCTTGACAGATATTTATCATAGTAAAAAAAAATGCTGAAACTATAAAATATTTTAAAATGTTAACATGTGATTATTATTTCAGTGCATATATTTCTAGTGTAATGGCATTTGCCATCTGGCATTCTTGCGAATAAGTCTTCTTTCTTCATACACCATACATCTTTTTGCCTGTCTTTCTCAGTTTGTGTCTATTCATAATTAATCTCTAGGTTCACGAAATAGGCCTCTCCTGCATGTTCTCTTAGCTAAGGAAACAAGTACTCAGGAGTGTAACATCATAGACAGGGAACAAAGGATTCACATTCCGCTTTCTGTGTTAGAGAGCACTGATGTGATTCTCAGGAGCCTAGCTTCTTAGCAACGAAACGAAGGATTTACAGCCCTCCAGCTTTCTCTGCTACCAAAGCTCTTGAAGGCTTTCAAGAGCTGACCTTCTTAGCAAAGGGCTGGATTCTTTTAATGCACTCACTTTCAAAAGGTAGCATACCTGTTTTTCCAGTGTGATGTGGATGCTATTAAAAGGGAGTTTCCATGGATACGGACATTAGTGGGAATGAAAAAGGATTGTCCTCTTTTCAGGCTCATTGTTGCTCCAAATATTCCTAAGACCTAGATCGTGTCACTCCTTTTATTCACCCTCTTGTGGCTAGCTTCTTATTTAGGAAGCATTGCCAATGGTTGGTGATTAATACCTTTTTAAATGTGTAGATTTAAACACCTAGGTATTTGGGAGAAATAAAAAATGTATGTGAATAAGGGTTTAGTTAATTTCTAAGACCTTATTGAGTGTGAATTTTGTTATGACTCTTTTATATATGACTTCAGAGAATACACATTAATAAGAGATACCATCAATTTCTTTTAAGTGATACAGAATTTCTCAAACTTAGAACCTTCCTTAAATAATGTGAATTTGAAGTTGTATCAAAACAGAACTACAAAGTCCCACCTCCCCCTGCTCTCTTGTATTCTGGGTGAATTTATTCAAAGTATACATTATGCCCTAGAATTACACATTTTTGGAATATTATGGTTAAAATATGTCAAACTCTCTTTGCCAAGACCTAATTGAATGTGAAATGAAACCAAATCAATTCATTTGTTGAGTCTATCATGTGTCAGGCAATATGGCTTGTCAGTGCGACTTACATAATGAAGAGAATATTGACTTTATCTGGAGAACTCACGAAAGAGCTGTACCACCACCTGTTCATAGAGGTAAAAGACTGCCAGTAAATGTCCCCAGTCTTAACAAAACAGTCACGAAATATCTGAGTCATTTGTCATAAATCTATGGTGCAGGAACCCCTCACATGGAACAAGGAGACAGAACACCAAAATTAAAAATAGAATTAGGAAAATAAGTAATTGAGCTAACTTTTTCATATAGAAACAACTTCAACTTGGACAAATTTTCCAATTTAGGTCACCAGCATCAGTTATTTAATAACACATCAATAGAGGGAATCAGTCTACTCTATTCCCTCTAGAGAGGGAAATCAGTCTTCTGTTAAAGATCTCACTGATCAAGTTGATCAGAAATTCAGCTGACTCCACATGGTTTTAAGGAAATGCAATGTAGTTAATGAGCTTTTGATCCCCTTACATTGATTTCTGGTCAAATAAATACAGGCTGAAATATATTTTCTCATGTTATCATGTGATTTTAGTTTTTTAATGAGCTGAAATATTCATTTGTGAAAAATTTTATTTCAGTTTGTGAAATAAGAAAATATTAATCTTTATTTGCTAATAATCTGGTCTAAGTTAAATATGTGTTAAATCATTTCAGTTAGTGTTTAAGAAAAACTAAGGAATTAAAATAATACTAATGTTTCTATAAGTATTAACATTATTGTGTAAGAAGTACATCCCTAGAAATGTACATATAATTTTTAAGAAGTGACCTAGAAACTCTATGGCATCTCATTAATTTATGGATTGGCATTTATAAGGTTAACATAAACATCAATCCTTTCTACCAGAAACTTATGTGTTTTTCAATATTTTTTTCTTTTCATCTTGGTAATGAAAAGACTAAAAAATGCACGTTCATGTTAAAAGGCTATTATTCTGATAACCAAAAGTTTAATATAAATTCCCAAATTAGAACTTCAAAACAAGGGTGAGATTAAGAGAAACAAAATTACCTGTCTTAATTTGAGGACAAGGGCATGATTTGTGAGATGTTCAGATGGCCTTTGAAAAATAGTCATCATCTTTCATGACAAAATTTTACTTTCCTATTTAATATTACTATTTAAATTGCTTCTCTTTAAATTTGGGGAACCACCAAAAATATTCATTATTATCAAAAGCTCCAAGTTTTAAAACTTTAATTAGCTACCCATCCAAAGAAACTATATAATATCAGACTCTGAAATTGAAGGAAAAATTTTTTTCAGATCCTAACCTTTATTTCATTTTTTAAAATCAGTTTCTAAATGTTTTCAAACAAATACATTTAACATTTAACATATGTTTTCTTAACTGCCATTTTTGCCTTCTTGGAAAAGAAGTAAGAAAAATATTAACTATTCCCTTAAATATCTACCTACATTCCAGCCAAAAAGTTTAAAGGGTGTTGTGGAAGGTGGAGAAAACTTTCACAGAAATTCATAAACCCTTCAAGTACCACAAATGGGTTTTAGGTAGAATGAGCAATTTGTTAGATTTATTGCTTGTGCTTGTTCACATAAAGGAAGTTAAAAGGTTTTCTAAAAAAGAGGATAAAATTGAAGGTTGTTGGCGGAAACCGTTATTGTTGTAAACTAGCCAGACGAGGGATGTGACCCAGGAGTAAAGAAGATGTTATTTTATCTTTTCTGTCATCTGCATATGTCTCTCCTTTGAGTCATCTCTGAGTATATTCCACTGTTTTATCTTTCACCCTTGTTGTGAAAGCGCTCTTATTGTTTAGTAAGCAAAATTAGGGTAGCTGAAGTTGATGGAGCCAATGGCTGACAAACAATGAGGTCAATATCTGTCCCATCCTGGAAAGATTGAGGTTACAGCAGGTGAAATTATCATTCTGTTTTGTTTTTATGGCTCTAATAGAATGCCACAGAGTCCCTGACCTCTGCTGCCAGTCGTGTCTTACTCTAATAGCAACGTGTAACCTTTGACACTCAATTAAAATAGGAAATAAGGCGAAGAATGGGTCAATATGCATGTTTGGCCAATACAAGCCTTTGAAATAAATTCCATGGGGCTTTCAAAAGCTGTAACCCTTATTCCTTTGGCACACAGATGTTAAAGTTATGGTCAGTAAATTAAACAAAACATAGACACGAACAATCAAAAATAGCCTATACCAGTAATTTTCTTTCTGATTTTAAGATCTGTATATTAAGATATCTCTCAACTTAACAATTCACACATAAATTTTCTGATTACTGAGGGGAAGATACTGCTATCTGCTGGATAGGAGAGGAGAGATGCTTTGGGCAGAGAAGTTTGTTGACTTGAATAGCCAGATCTTTTTATTTAATGTGAATTTATTTTATAAATAAAAGAGAAACAGAGTGTATTTTTAAAATGGCATATTAGCATTGTTTTTAAGAAGAGTTCGATATATAAATGTCAGTGTCGGTGATAGGATTGGTGATCAGTTGGAGAGGTGTCCATATTGGAGACAACAGGTGTACCAGAAGTCTGCTATATACTGACAAATTCCAAGTAAAACTGACAATTCCAAGTAAAATGGTTTAGACAGGTTTTAGCTTATACACGACACAAAGAAACATACGCACATGCACACACATTGGAAGAGATCTGGAAAGACAGACATAAAATATATATAGCAGCAATCTATGGGTAGTAGGAATATGGTATCTTATTCTTAATTTCTAAATTATACATTTACTGCTTTTGTAATAATACAAAAAAATTGCTAATCATCTACTTTGTTCAAAAAGTATAAATTACATTACTGATAATCTCTCATAATAGCCTCTTACTTAAAATATTATCAATATTATCTTTATCACTGTCTCGTCTCCAGCACTCATAGATCCATTAATTTCCGCCTGCATATGTTAATTGATGGCAAATGCTTCTGCTCTGCATGCCAGCTGAGACTAGTCTCATCTTCGCATATTCAAATAAAACTTTAGCCTGTTATTGCTTTAATATGAGGAAGGTGATACTGAGCTCTGCTAGTGTTTTACATAGACTGGGTATATAGATCTGTGGAAAAATGAGATGGTCTTTAGTTTTTATTTTTGTGCAGTATTTGTGAGAATGTATTATAAATGTTCTATTTCGTTTGTATAGAAAAAGTGGATGCTCTTTCTTTTTTTTTTTTTTTGGAGACGGAGTCTCACTCTGTTGCCCAGGCTGGAGTGCAGTGGCACGATCTTGGCTCACTGCAAGCTCCGCCTCACAGGTTCACGCCATTCTCCTGCCTCAGCCTCCAGAGTACGGACTACAGGCACCCGCCAACACGCCCAGCTAATTTTTTGTATTTTCAGTAGAGGCGGGGTTTCACCGTGTTAGCCAGGATGCTCTCGATCTCCTGATCTCGTGATCTGCCCTCCTCAGCCTCCCAAAGTGCTGGGATTATAGGCGTGAGCCACCGCGCCCGGTGTGATAAGTTTTTTAAAGATATGTAGAATTATTTTGTGGAAACAGCTGGACTTGGTACATTTCCGAAAGATAGCCTTTTGTAAATTTTCTTTATTGTGTTAACAGAATGAAACTTTACATGTATTCTGGGGTCAGTTTTGGTAAATTGTTTTCTTAAAAATATCATCAAATATATAGCATAAAATTTTTCAAAATATTTAGTTTTTACTATCTTGGATATATCCCTCCTTTTGCTAATTATTTTGTATACTCTCCATTATTTATTTGATTAGGATATTCCTAGTTATTCTTTTATTTATTTTGTTTTAATGAAACTACTTTTATTAGTTCCATGTTTTCTAGCTTAAGATTTTTATTTTCCAATAATTTATTAATCTAATTTGGGGAGTACAACATTTTTTATTTACCTTTAAGATCTACCTTATGACTTATTTTGTTTAGATCTTTTATATTCTTGCTTTTTTGACTAGTTGATCTATCTGTGGCAGAGAGAAGGTATTAAAGTCTCCTATTATATTTGTGTTTCTGCCTATTTTGCCTCATATCTCTTATAGCTTCTGTTTTATGACAGCTTCTGCTATGCTGTTTTTTGGATAAATATTCATAACTGTCATGTCATCAATATAAGTTGTAACCTTTAGAATTATAACTTCCATCTTTTGCCTGTTTAACAGTTTTGTGGCTGAATTATACCTTGTTGTACCAATTTATGCATCTTCCCTTTTTACACATACCTACCATATATCCTTGACCTTCAACTCTTCTGAATGACTTTGCTTACATGTGTTTTGAACCTAGAATTCTATAGCAAGCAAAATTAATAATAAAAAAGAGAGCAAATACATTGTCAATCAAAAAATGCATGTATTGCACATTATTGTATTCTTATGCTATCCTACTGAGTTTTGGAGAATGCTAAAAGAGGTTATTCACCATTTTTTTCTAGAAACTCAGATCTTTCGTGCTTATTACTCATGTTTTATATATTAGCATGCAGTAGAGCTCCCCAAGTATGGTGCTATGCACATTATATTTTTGATATTTAAGTATTTATATTGTAAAATATATTTATATGTGGCCCCATGATCAATAAATTGGGGAAACACCATCAACTATAGCACTTTTTGGTAAATTCCCAAACTAAATAGCATGTGAATAGCCCTGAAAAATACTGTGATTAAAAGCAAATAAAAACTAAAAACTTGTTTAACTCATCATTCATGATGTAATCACAGTACAATTATAGTGTTGTTTGTCCCTTCAAAAATGTATTCAATGGAATTAACCTAATCTGACTCATAAATGAAAACTTTATCAGACCCATCTATTAATTACCAATAATTATTTGATTGCCCTAGAGGTACTTTAGTCAAAAAAACAGTTTCAATACATAAATTAGATTATCTATGCCAAGATATAAGTCTTCATTCTAACTCCAGTCAAAGCCTATTTTACACTGAAGAAAAAGATACAGTTTATAGCCTTAAACTTAATGTTCTCATGCCTCTCCTTTCCCCCGGATTCTGACCCCTCTGATGATTCAGGGATAGGTGGAAGAGTAATAAGGGCATAGTAAAGGACTTAATGAAAAATCAATTCATAGTTTTTGAGTCTGGCCAAGTTTACAGTTCTTGGTTATGAGCATTTTTTTGTTAGTGGGAATCTCTGTAAACGTTTATTTGACCCACTAAATTCCATGTACTCACTTGAGACTTCTTCTGTCATTGCTAGCTAACCCATAATCATGTCCAGCTTCTTACTGCTAGCATCCCTGTGCCCAACTAGGTAACTTTCCTAGCTAGGAGTCAAGACTGCCCCACCCTGACCTCTATCCTTTGTGGTCACATCCATTTAAAGGAAACATTCATACATCTCTTGCCCTGATAAACTCTGAGTATGCTAGTAAATCCCAATATTGTCTTCTCTACGCTGCTGTCAATGCCACTTTTGTTTTCTTGAAAATGGGTCAGGAAGCCATCTTCAGGGTCTCCAGATTGCAGGGAGCATATTTTAAACTCTCTGGGAGTTCCATGAAAGCCCTCTTCACTAGGCTTGTTGGCAAGGTCGCATACCCCACTGCCCTCACTGGTGAGTGTAAGGGTAGGAGAGGCAGTGTATTGCATGACTACAGGAAGTGATACAGCATGCAGTTTATGTGAATGACTGACAGCTGGGGAAAAAAGGGTGTACTTCACAGAAAGTATCACACCCTCGGAAGTTGTACAGCGTGAAAGCTTTGACAGTTGAGACTTACAGCATAGCAATTGCTCTCGCCAAAGTTATGTATTCACAAATCACCTGTTTCTTTATGTAGTTTATAGTCATCCTTCAGTATCCATTGGGGATTGATTTCACGACCCTCATGGATAACAAAATCTGAGAACGCTCAAGTCCCTTATATAAAATGGCATAGTATTTGCATATAACCTACATACATCCTTCCATATACTTGAAATCATCTATAAATTACTTGTAATACCTAACAGAATGCCTACACATCACTTCATTCGTGTAGACTCAACCTAGTACTCTGTAAGCTGCTAATTTAAGTTAAGCTTTTCTTTTCTTTCTTTTTTTAATTATTTTTTTCTTTTTTAGATGGGGTCTCACTCTGTCACCCAGGTTAGCTGGGACTACATGTGTGTGCCACCACACCCGGCTAATTTTTGTGTTTTTTGGAGAGATGGGGTTTCTCCATGTTATGCAGGCTGGTTTCCAACTCCTGAGCTCAAGCAATCCACCCACCTTGACCACCCAAAGTGCTGGGATTACAGATGTGAGCCACCTAGCTAATTTAAGTTTTGCTTTTTAGAACTGCATAAAATATTTTTTTTTTCCTGAATATTTTCATTTGGTGGCTGGCTGAGTCCAAGGATATGAAACCCAAGGATAGGGAGGGCTGACTGTATTCTGTAACTGAGTCAGAGGGTGCAAAAGTCATGAAACTTGCTCTTGTGCATTTCTTATGTTAAATTTTCATATGGAACTCTGTATCCCTCTCCCTTTAAGATCTGATATCTATTATGTTTGCATCTTAGTAAACAATAAGGCAGAAAAAAACATTGTAATGTCTTGTTAACCAAATATTTTCCAAAATTGTTTTATTACCGAAACTTTTTTTCCCACATAATATTGACTAATTTTCTTGAATCAATGATAATCCATGTAACAGAGTTTCAGTGACACGGACATGTAACCTGAGTTGAAACATAATAGCCAAAATAACTAGTTTTTGTCTGCCGAGAAACAGCTTTCCACTCTCTTTTTTTCATTCTTTTGGAGAGTTTTCCCATTTTTTTTTTTTTTTCATGTATCGGTGGCCTGTCTTCTGTCAGAAAATAAAAGTGAGCAAAAAACTCCCCAAATCAGGCCAAAGCATTTTTTTCCACAGGATATTTTTAATAGAAGCAATTCTTCTCCTCCATAGCTTTCTTAAGAAGGAAGAATATGAATCTAGAGATGAGGACACCATATTTATCCCCACATGAAGAAAGTTTGTCTGCAGAATGAAGTCAATGTACAGAGGGAGTCAGAGCCAAGAAAGAATATTTTTTGAGTTCCTGGACATAGCTGAGTCTCACGAGACAAATATATCACCAAACTTGCTAGTTACATGAGAAATCACATTCTGTTTTTTTCTTTCTCCCAAGATAGTTTGGGTTAGCTCTCTGTCTCACTTGCAACTACAAAAAATTTGACCAGAACACCCTAAATGTACCAACAACCCCTACTTAATTGTTTTCCTTTGGGAAATATTAGAAAACTATTGGGTTTTTTTTTTTTTACCCCCAATAGCAAATTCACAGGCATATCACAGGCAAATATTAGATGGTTCATCATTTTCCCCAATCTGTCTCCTATTTCCTATGATCCTTAATACAAAGCCAGAAACCCTGTTAGATAACTTTGCTATGCTAATGCCAAATCTGACCCCAATATCTCTTACTCTTTACAGAACATAATAAGGCAATATCAAAGTAATATTAAATCAGTTGGCTTAACTCAAAAGCATAATTTATATTTTGCAGTTTATGTCAATTCATGACTGACACTAAACTAAAGCTAATGATGTTTGTACCTGAACTTCATGTTTTAAAATGAGTAAGTAGTATATTCAGTTCTAAAGGAATTATAGACAAGCAACAGTTCCCAATGGAACCTTCTTTCTTATGCTTGTGATAGGCTTGGAATTATTTGCTAGTATCTACTATTATTCTTAGTGATTGAGGTACATGCTTACTAAAATTAGAATATATTTCTAAATTCAGAAGAACATGCATAGTCCACTTTAGGAACCTATTTGTTATTAAATGCTTCCCTTTGTTGGGTCAAAGGATGAGCAACCACAGGAAATCAAAGAATAAAAATAAGCATAAGACTGAACCAATTTAAAAAGCCATGTTTTATTAAATCCCACTGCTATTAAATATTTTTATACTTTCCCATCCTCTAGTGAATTTAACCTTGAGAAAAAAATATACATCACTAATAGATTGGTATATGTTTATGTGTATTGAAAATAATACATAAGCTTTTCAAGAGTTAATTAAGACATATATGTTTAAATAATTATCAAAAAAGGTAAGCATATAATGCTCTTATCTTTCAAAATTCAGCCTCACTTCATCAAGTAATGACTATTACCACAATAAGTTGCCCTTTGGAAAAGATAGAAGAGAAATAGAGCATAATACAGCTAGACTAAGCTACATATAGCACCTGCTAGACTTGCGTAGTGTGGAAGTTTTGGTGGGTAGAGACCCACTGAAGAGAAACAGTGCTCTCCAAAGAAAGACATTCACAAATCTTTCTCAGGACACTTTTAATCTCTTTTTTTAAATTTTTTTTATTATTATACTTTAGGTTTTAGGGTACACGTGCACAATGTGCAGGTTTGTTATATATGTATCCATGTGCCATGTTGTTTTGCTGCACCCATTAACTCATCATTTAGCATTAGGTATATCTCCTAATGCTGTCCCTCCCCCCTCCCCCCACCCCACAACAGTCCCCGGAGTGTGATGTTCCCCTTCCTGTGTCCATGAGTTCTCATTGTTCAATTCCCACCTATGAGTGAGAACATGCGGTGTTTGGTTTTTTGTCCTTGCGATAGTTTACTGAGAATGATGTTTTCCAGTTTCATCCATGTCCCTACAAAGGACATGAACTCATCATTCTTTATGGCTGCATAGTATTCCATGGTGTATATGTGCCACATTTTCTTAATCCACTCTATCGTTGTTGGACATTTGGGTTGGTTTCAAGTCTTTGCTATTGTGAATACTGCCGCAATAAACATACATGTGCATGTGTCTTTATAGCAGCATGATTTATAGTCCTTTGGGTATCTACCCAGTAATGGGATGGCTGGGTCAAATGGTATTTCTAGTTCTAGATCCCTGAGGAATCACCACACTGACTTCCACAATGGTTGAACTAGTTTATAGTCCCACCAACAGTGTGAAAGTGTTCTTATTTCTCCACATCCTCTCCAGCACCTGTTGTTTCCTGACTTTTTAATGA
This sequence comes from Hylobates moloch, assembly GCF_009828535.3. Classification (NCBI taxonomy): domain Eukaryota; kingdom Metazoa; phylum Chordata; class Mammalia; order Primates; family Hylobatidae; genus Hylobates; species Hylobates moloch. The sequence continues at coordinate 52,983,563 of NW_026652294.1, read as the reverse complement.
TAGCCATTCTAACTGGTGTGAGATGGTATCTCACTGTGGTTTTGATTTGCATTTCTCTGATGGCCAGTGATGATGAGCATTTTTTCATGTGTTTTTTGGCTGCATAAATGCACCCAACACAGGAGCACCCAGATTCATAAAGCAAGTCCTGAGTGACCTACAAAGGGACTTAAACTCCTACACAATAGTAATGGGAGATTTTAACACCCCACTGTCAACATTAGACAGATCAACAAGACAGAAAGTTAACAAGGATATCCAGGAATTGAACTCAGCTCTGCACAAAGTGGACCTAATAGACATCTACAGAACTCTCCACCCCAAATCAACAGAATATACATTTTTTTCAGCACGACACTTTTAATCTCTAAGTGAGTTAACCTGTTAAAAATCTTCTATTAACTAAGTAGGTAAAGCACTGATCAACTGCATTTCATAATTTTAAATGGCCACACAGCTATAAAAAGATTGGATGGTTATTACCATAAATATATCAACAGAAAGAGTAAAATTGGAAAATGTAGTTTTATTTTAATTTAAGGGCTTTTTCTGAAAATCAAAATCAGTTCATTCTTTGAGGCTTAATATAGATCTGTTTTTTTGGCAGAACAACAAATGATGAAAGTAAAAGAGAGTGAACAGAGTTTTCCTATGGGAATTTAACCACATAGTTATTAGTGATGAGAAATTCATGTCTAGCTCAAAGATTCACGTATTCATAGGACTTTAGAGCTAAAGAAAATATGTAATCACCAAATCCTACTCCTTTAGTTTACAAATGGGAAAATGAAACTCAGAAAGTTAAAGTGATTTGCTCAATGTCATACAAGGAGATACTAATAAATCTATACATGAAATTTAGTTTGTAGCCTTTTTCTATAAAATCGTGAACTTGCATATCTCTCAATTACTTTAAAGCCCTCAAAAATCCTACACTTCCATCTTCATCTTCTCTCAAGTGCTAAAATCAGAATCTTCAGGCTAGCAATGGGGCACACAAGGATAATTAATCCCACGTAATCACTGCGCACCATGTAAATAATCAGCTATCACTTTCTCAACTAAATTCCCTAATGCAATAATCAAAACTTTCAAAATATGTGTTTGCCTTTTGAAAAGTTAAATATCTTGTATAAGTATTGTAAAGACACTCTTAATGGGAAAATAACTTTAAAAAGTTACGATCTAGTATGTAATAATTTTATAATAAGAGCATGCATTAAATATTATAAAAGCTGAAAGATTTTAAGTTTAGGGTATGTGCATTTATCACTTTTAAATTTGTAACTTCCAAATATAAGCCTGAATAAGATATAAATTCATTTGTCTTTGAGTGAATTAAAGTAAAATGGTTTAATTTGATCATTAAACTTTCATATGATTTACAACTTCTTGGCAACAAACAGGCATATTTTTATCGTCTAAAAGGCATAAAATACTACTACCTCAGAAATTATCTCTTGTCCATCTCCATATACAGCAAGGATTCTGGAGGACAAAAACAGCACTCCAGTTTATTGAAGATTACCCAACTCCAATGGTGGTATCATTATCAGAAGTCATCTGTTAAGTTTCAGCTTGCTGTACTTTCTACCACTTGTTACTAGAGCATACCTTGAACTCCAATAAATGGACCTTTTGTCTTCTCTGATATTTAGCTTTACTTTATATTAAGGACATCCTTTAATCTGTGAAGCGACTGTCAATAGCTACACACAAAAATTCCTAACTCTTCTTTACCTCAGTTATGGAAGAAACAGAAATTGAGGTGACAGCCTGCAGTAGACAGCACAAAGCAATCATGAGGAATCAAGTGGGGTTATTTCCACAACCGTTTGCTACTCTCAGCTTAGAAGACTCTTATGTCATGTTGGGTTCTTTCTTCTAAGGGCTGGCATCACTTGAGAGAAGAATCAGGGCAAAGAATGCAGCATCCTCAGTTGAGGTCAGCAATACTGAAAAGAGATATTAATGGATTGAGCATCAAAATGTCATGATGGATGTCTTTCCAAGTATTTAACAGAGGACGCAATTTGCAAGCTGGACAACCTGATTTCTAAATTCTAGCAGTTTCTCCTTCCGCTCAGGATCCTGACTGCTCAAAATTAAATCACAATAAAGATAAATGCAATGTGTTAAGTTGTCCCTGAGCTATCGGAATCAGATAAGAGGTGTGCAACATTGTGGGGAGATCACATACGATTGTGATAACTCAAATGTTCAATTTGTCAAATGACTCCTTCTGTTGGTGCAGAGAGCTGAAGCATTTTCATGAGCTTCAGATCAAGATCTTGAGCAAATGCTAGAAATAACTATTTTTGCTTTGTGGGTGAACAAAGATAAATGTGTTCTGAATTATGAGGAGGAAAAACTAGGTGTGATTAAGCTTATGTATTTCCAATGCATGTTTCTTCAGGAATAAAACTACATAAACATTTTATTTGCCTCCAGTTCTCATTATTCTGCACACTATTTTCAGTCCTGGTAAAAGTAACAGCAATAGCACTTTGCATTTATACAGCACCATTTGTCCAAAAACTCAGTAATATTATGGATAGAAATAGTTTAATTTATTCTTACAGTGCATTTTTATGTAAATAAAGGGTTATATTTCATTTTACCTTTTTGTTTGTTTGTTTTAGATATAGAATAAATTAAAATCCAATTGGCAAAGTTTTGTAGAGAACATTACATAATAACTGAAAACTGCTTCCCTACTCATCATTATACTTCCAAAGGACAGGGATTTGGCAAATACTTTGGCAAAAAATATCACAATAGAAGTTTAAAAATACTCCCCCTACCTGCATTGGAGCCATTAGCTTACATGCAGCTTTTCCTACCAAGCCACCAAGTCTCTCTTGCAACACTCTTTTTGCTTGAAGAAATGCAAATCTCTGTGAACAGTTAATTATATTAAATTTTTAATGTCATTTAAGACAAGATTTTGAACCAAAATGAACCTTGATCCTCACCCCAAAAAAGATGCATACTTAATCATTAAATTATAAGCCAAGCATAGGAGCCACTTTGTATAATCAATGGGCTTTCAAATAATGGTCAAGTGCTATAAAGTCATTTAAAAATTAAATGTTTTTATAGGCATATGTTGTAATAGTCAAAAATACTGCAAACTAGATGAAACCGAGTAAAACAGTGGAAAGGGCTTAGGACTCTTCTCAGAATAACTGATGAGGGGAAAATGGTTAAATAATTCAGGATCATTAACATCATGATCAAGGACTCAAGAAATAATTAGGCTTCTGACAATCAGAATCCTGGACAGATTAAGAAGTCCAGTAAATATTCCTCAAACAGTGATTTGTCTCTACCATTGAACTGTTAATGGCACCAGAAGTAACCAGCTTTCATCCTTCAGCATGAAACTCTTCAAAAAGTTATTTCCCTCTCAGCAACAGTGATTGATTAGATGTGGACTGAACCTCTCATGTTTGTATCACATATTTTCTGACTTGAGAGCCTGTGTTCAGTCTGTCCAGAAATATTTTAATTTTCCTCCTAGCTCTCTTCCATGCTATTTGTCATTTTTGGTTCCTACATTTTCTAATGTGAGGAAAAAATTTGAAATTCTCAAAAATCCTGTTTTACAAAAAAAGTAAAAAGATAGCCTAACCTCAAGACCTTATGTAACACTGAAAAATGTCTATATTAAAAAGCCATGCTTTAAGTGAATTTGAAAAATCTGAAGTACAGGAAGAAGAGAAATACAAAGAAATAAAATAAATTGCTACCATTAGGTATCATAGTAACCTGTATTCAAGTGCACTAACAAGTATAAAAAGAGTAATAGTAAATAATGCTATGAACCTCCAAAACATAGATAAAAATGAGTTAAAAGAAGAATTCCACTGTGTATGTATGAATGTATGTGTGTGTGTCTGTGAATAACACCATTATGTTTTGTCATTGAGTTCAAACTCCATTTCAAATAATGTTATGATGTGAGTAGACTGGGAAACTTCTCCTAAATCAGTATTTACAATGTACAGAGTGATTCTTAATCTAAAGTTCTAGTTTCTGAAAACATACATTATCCAAAGCCTCAGAGAGCACAAGTAGTTAGGCAACTAGGTAAAAGCAATGGTCTATAATGTTTCATGTAGAATGCCAGGAGACATACATTCAAAATGAAGGATCAACATCCCAAAGTCTGAAAAACAGCTAAAGCAGTGTTAAGAGGGAAGTTTACAAAGCTAAATGCTTAATCTACAAGTTAGAAAGATCTCAAACTACCAACTTAACATACCTAAAAGGATGAAAGAAACATGGGCAAATCAGCTCTAAAACTAGCAGAAGACAAGGAAAAGATGAAATCAGAGCTGAACTGAAAAAACTGATATGTGAAAAACCATACAAAAAAAAATCAATGAATCCAGGAGGTTTTTTTTTTTTTTTTGAAAGAATAACATAGATAGACCACTAAGTGGACTAATAAAGAGAGAAGATCCAAATAAAAACAATCAGAACAAAGGGAATATTACCACTGACCCCAAAGAAGTAAAAAAAAACATCCCTCAGAGACTACTAGGGACACCTCTATGCATACAGCTAAAATACTTAGAAGAAATGGATAAATTCCTGGAAACACAACCTCCCAAGATTGAACTCCTCAAAATATTATATCCCTGAAGAGCCCAATAATTAGCTCCAAAACCGAATCAGTAATATAAAAAAAAAAGAAGGAAAAAAATGGCAAGGACCCATAGCCAAATTCTACCAAATGTATAATGAAGAGCTGGTACCATTGCCACTATAACTATTCCAATAAACTGAGGAGGAGGGGCTCCTCCATAACTCGTTCTATGAGGCCACCATCATCCTGATACCAAAACATGGCAGAGACACAACAAAAACAGAAAACTTCAGACTAATACTCTTGATGAACATAGATGCAAAAATCCTCAAAAAAATACTAGCAAATCCAATTCAGCGCATATCAAAAACTAATCCGTCACAATCAAGTAGGCTTTTATCCCTGGGATGCAAGTTCAATTCAACAGACTCAAATGACATAACCAGAACTAAAAATAAAAACCACATGATCATTTCAAGATACAGAAAAGGCTTTGATAAAATTCAACGTCCCTCCATGCTAAAAACTCAACAAACTAGGCATTGAAGAAACATACTTTAAAATAATAAGAGCCATCTATGACAAACCCACAACTAACATCACTGGATAGGAAAAAGCTGGCAGAATGCCCCTTAAAAACCAGCACAAGACAAGCATGCCCTCTCTCACCACTCCTATTCAACATAGTCATAACCAGAGCAGTAAGGCAAGAGAAAGAAATAAAAGGCATCCAAATAGAAAGAGAGGAAGTCAAACTATCGCTGTTTGTAGATGAAATGATTCTATGTCTAGGAAATCCCATAGTCTTGACTCAAAAGCTCCTTGATCTGATAAAGGCAGTTTTAGTCATGTTTCAGATACAAAATCAATGTACAAAAATAAGCACACAAACAATATCCAAGGTGAGAGCCAAATCAAGAATGCAATCCCATTTACAATTGCCACAAAAAAAATAAAACTAGTAATACAGCTAACCACAAAGATGAAAAATCTCCACAGTGAGAATTCCAAAACACTGCTCAGAAAAGTCAGAGATGACATGACACAAACAATGGAAAACATGCCATGCCCATGGATGGGAATAATCAATATTGTTAAAGTAGCCATATTGCCCAAAGCAATTTACAAATTCAATGCTATACCTATGAATATACCATTGACATTTTTCACAGAATTGTAAAAAAATCTACTTTAGAATTTGTGTTGAACCAAGAAAAGAGCTCAAATAGCCAAGACAATCTTAACACCAAAGAACAAAGCTGGAGGCATCATGCTACCCAAATTCAAACTATACTACAGGGCTATAGTAACCAAAACAGCACAGTACTGGTACAAAAACAGACACATAGACCAAGGAAACAGGATAGAGAACCCAGAAATAATGTCGCACAACTACAACCACGTGATCTTTGACAAAGCTGACAAAAACAAGCAGTGGGGAAAGGACTCCCTATTTAGTAAATGGTTCTGGGATAACTGGCTAGCACTATGCAGAAGATTGACGCTGGACCCCTTCCTTATACCATACACAAAAATCAGCTCAAGATGGGATGGATTAAAGACTTAAATGTAAAACCCAGAACTATAAAAACTCTGGAAGACAATTTAGGGACATAAGCACAAACAGAGTTAATGACAAAAATGCCAAAAGCAATTGCAACAAAGGCCAAAATTGACAAATGGGATCTAATTAAAAAGCTTCTGCACAACAACAACAAAAGAAGCTATCAACAGAGTAAACAGACGACCTCCAGAATGGGAGAAAATTTTTGCAAACTATTCATTCGACAAAGGTCTACTATCTGGCATCTATAAGGAATTAACCAAATTTACAAGAAAAAAACAAACAGCCCCATTAAAACATGGGCAAAGGACATGAACAGGCACTTCTCAAAAGAAGACATACATGTGGCCAATGATAATATGAAAAAAAGCTTAAAATCACTGATCATTAGAGAATTGCAAATCAAAACCACATTGATATGCCATCTCACAACCCGTCAGAATGCTTACTATTATAAAGTCAAAAAATAACATATATTGGTGGGTTGCAGAGCAAAGGGAATGCTTATACACTGCTGGTGGGAATGCATAATTAGTTCTGCCATTGTGGAAAGCAGTTTAGCAATTTCTAAAGGAACTTAAAACAGAATTACCCTTTGACCCAGCAATCCCATATTGGGTGTATACTCAAAGGAATACACATCATTCTACCATAAAGACACAAGCATGCATATGTTTATCACAATCCTATTCACAATAGCAAAGACATGGAATCAACCTAAGTGCACATCAACAATAGACTGGATAAAGAAAATGCGATATAAATACACCATAAAATATCACACAGCCATATAAAACAATGAGATTATGTCCTTTGCAGCAACATGGATGGAGGTGGAGCCATTATCCTAAGCAAACTAATGCAAGAACAAAAACCAAATACCATATGTTCTCATGTCTAAGTGGAAACTAAACATTGACTACAGATGGACACAAAGAAGGGAACAACAGTTACACCGGGGCCTACATGTGGGTAGAGAGTGAGAAGAGGGTGAGGATAGAAAAACTACCTATCAGGTACCATGCTTATTACCTGGGTGATGAAATAATCTGTACACCAAACCCTGTGACATGCAATTTACCTACATAACAAACCTGCACATGTACCCCCGAACCTGAAATTAAAGTTAAAAAAAAGTAAATATTTTAAATAATTTTTAAATATAAAATAAAAGCACAGTTGAATTTAGAAAAAAAATAAAGGATCAGTATAGCATATATTCTTATTGAAGGCAACTTGAAATTACTAGTATTTATTCATTTACTCAGTCATTTACTCAACAGCCAAAAATATATCTTTAAATACTCATTACATAACAGGCACTTAGGTAGGTATAGAGGTTTTATCAGTAAATAGTCAACAAATCTCTGCCTTTATGAAGTGTCTGTGGGAAAGACCATGTAAAAGTTGATAAATCTATAGAGTAAGATTCAAGGTGTTATTGAGGAAATAAAGCTGGAGAGGAGAACCAGGAGGCCTAGTTGGGGATTGGGGTATAAGTTAAATAGGGGGCTCAGAGAAGAACTCTCAAGAAGATGACAGTTAAGCAAAGACTTGAAGGAGGTGAGGAAATTCACTTTGTAGATAGATTGGGGTATAGCATCATAGGAAGAGAGTATATATAAACAAATGCAAGATTGTAGAGGTGGGAGTCTACCTAACATTTTTGAAGATCTGTATGGCTGATGAAAAGTGGGAAGGATAGGAAGTAGTAGGAGAGGAAGTGAGAAATACAATAAAAGGTGGGAAGACAAACCATGTAGGGTTTTTAGGCCATTTTAAAAACATTGGCTTTTGTTTCAAGTAAATCTGAATTCATTGGAGAGTTTTTAGGCAGAGAAATGACTTCTGCTGATGCATGCTTTGGCAGATCTACTCAGAATGCTTTGCTGAGAACAGACTTTAGAAGGATAAGATGAAAACAGAAAGATCAGTCAGGAAACTATTGTAAAAATCTACAGCAAGGTGTTTGCAGATAGAACCAGGACGATTATAGGAAAGGTACTGAAAAATGGGAAAATTCTAGATATATTTTGATGATAGAGACAACAGAATTTTCTGCTGTAAGTTTTGAAACAAGAAACAAAGACAATATACAAAAACTAACAAAACCCTTGGGGGAATGCAGGATATTTTGGCCTGAGCAATTAAAAGTGAAATTACCACTAACTGAGGTGGGAACAATTGTACCAGGACCTGATCTGTGTGACAGAAGAAAATCAAGAGCTCTAGCTTGCACCTGTTAAGTTTAGACATTTTTCAGGTATTACAGTAAAGTTGTCTATAATCCAGGGGTGAGGTCCACACTAGAAAGAAAATGCTGTCAGTCATCAGATGGTATTTAAAGCACAAAGCCAAATAAGAATCCCAAGACAGCATAGATAGAAAAAAGGTCAAAGTAACTGACAAAGTCCAACATTAAGAGATAAAGATGAGGATAAAACCATTAAAAAGATTAATAAAGTGAAGATGACAAATAAGAAAATCAGAAGAAATGTGGTGTCAAAAAGTCAAGTGAAGAAAGCAATTTAAGGAGAAGGGAATCTTCAGCTATGTCCTCTGTGAATGATAAATCAAGTCATATGAGAATCAAAACTTGACCACTAGATTTAGCATTATGATGTCATTGGTAACCATGCCAGAAGAAGTTTTAGTAGAGAGGCGAAGGTTGCTGAGAGAATGGGGAAAGGAAGAATTGGAGGCAGAAAGTGTAAACAACTGTTTTGAGGAATTTTGCTACAAGGATGAGCAAAAATATGGTGTGATACCTGGAGGGTAGTAGAGATGAATGATTTTTTTTTAAATAGAAGCATGCAATTTTGGGGAACAGCACTATGATGAGACTGATACAGTAGAAAAGGGAAATTTGGTGATAGAGGACAGAGAGTGATGTTTTTGAGCAGGCAAGAAAAGATGAATCCAGTATATCAGTAAACAGGTGGACCTTAGATACAGGCGTGATGAGTTCATCCCTGGGAACAAAGAGAGAGGACACATGCAAACAGATGCAGATGGAGGATTTATGAGGAAAGAGCTTGTAGTATTTTTCTTGCAACTTTTAATTTTCTAAGTGAATTGGGAAGTACAATCATTGACTAAGAATATGCATAAATTTAAGAAAGGGAAATGTTTAATAAGACATTGGGATAATAAATAAGCTGGAAATTGTATGATGCTAGAAGTATTTAGATTCATTTAAAGTTAGTCGATAGTAATTTTAAATGAGAATAATCAGCATGTTTCTAGATATTTCTCTAGCCATAGTCAACTGCATGAATGCAAATGTGTGCAGGAAACAGTACGGGCCAGGCACGGTGGCTCACACCTATAATCCCAGCACTTTGAGATGCTGAGGCGGGTGGATAATTTGAGGTCAGGAGTTCGAGACCAACCTGGCCAAAATGATAAAACCCCATCTCTACTAAAAATACAAAAAAAAAATATTAGATGGGCATGGTGGCCCTACGCCCAGGTACTCAGGAGGCTAAAGAAGGAGAATCACTTGAACCTGGGAGACAGGTTGCAAGCCAAGATTGCGCCAATGCACTCCAGCCTGGGTGACAGAATGAGTGACACTCCATCTCAAAATAAATAAATAATAACAGTTATACTTTTCCAGGGTTGATGTTTTGTCAAGTATGTAAAGTGGGAGGGTGGTAAAGAAGTTGCATGTGTGTGTCATGGAATGGTTTAATGATGGTCAACAAATTCAAGCTGGGGTGGAGGGTTACAAGGACATGCAGGGGTAGAGAGAGTGTAGAAAGCTATTAGAATAATTGAATTTTAGGTCCTAGGGAAATCAAAGTGTTCAGGAAAGTCCTAGAACATATGTCAGACAGAGGAAAGTTTATAATTGAGGTTATAGGAAGCTGTGGTTACTCACTGACAGAGTCTAGGTGTATGCCTGAGGTTGGCCCAGGATAAGATTCGTTGGAAGTCTGGGAATTGAGAGGCCAATGCATGGGAAGGATCATATATTATATAATTGTCAATAATTGAAACAGGAGAAATTTTGGGGATTGAAGCAGGAACTAAGGATCTTCAGAGTGAGAGGAAGCACTCTGGAGTAAAGGAGTAATTACAACAGACGAGTTCCCAATGTGAGAGTCACATATTGCGGTATTTCAGAGAAGAGAGAGAACAAATGGTCTAGAAGTAGCAATGATGAATTAGGACACCTACCCCAACTCTAAGTCCCATGGTAAGAAGGAGTATTGGAGAAAAGAAAAGCTGCATAATAAGGTACAAGGAAGACCAGAGTCCTGGAGGGTGCCAGATTGTTAACAGCAACATGAAAAAGACATTTTTTCCAAAGATGACATTGATACATAGAAAATTTTATTCATGATAAAGAGTAGAGTATTTTGAACATTCTGAATTTAGATATATATTTTATATTTTCTTTCTTTCTTTTTTTTTTTTTTTTTATTTCGCTCGTTGCCCAGGCTAGAGTGCAATGGCCCGATCTTGGCTTGCCACAACCTCCACCTCCTAGATTCACGTGATTCCCCTGCCTCAGCCTCCCGAGTAACTGGGATTACAGGCGTCCACCACCACACCTGCTAATTTTGTATTTTTAGTAGAGACGGGGTTTCTCCATGTTGGTCAGGCTGGTCTCGAACTTCCGACCTCAGATTATCCGCCCGCCTCGGCCTTCCAAAGTCCTGGGATTACAGGCGTGAGCCACTGCACCCGACCTAGATACATATTTTCAAATCAGTACTTTGTTTACTTCTTCCACGTTTGCTATTTATGTTTTTGCTTTGGTATAGAGTTAATTTTCTTTGGGAGAAAAGAATTGTTGCTTCTGAGTTCTCAACAATCATTGCCCAGAAAGATGTGTCCTTATGAAGTTATCTAACAATTTTTTAAATTCTATTATCAATGATCTTGAGAGCAAAACCAAAATTCTTAACATACTAAAAAGGTTCTGAGGGGACTTTCTGGTGAAATTCTTAATGGCAAGTGTTACAAACTGTAGACAAGAGGACCAAAAAGTGATGCTGGGAACATGTGCACAAGTAAGGGGAGGCAAAAAGCTGAAGAAATGGGATTCTTGGTACTCTTCTGTTTTTGTTTTGTTCTGTTTTGAGATAGAATGTTGCTCTGTCACCCAAGCCGGAGTGCAGTGGCACAATTTTGGCTCACTGCAACCTCCGCCTCCCAGGTTCAAGCGGTTCTCCTCCCTTAGCCTCCTGAGTAGCTGGGATTACAGTCACCTGCTACCACGTCCAGCTAATTTTTTTGTATTTTTAGTAGAGACGGGGTTTCACCATGTTGGCCAGGGTGGTTTTGAACTCCTGACCTCAGGTGATCTGCCCACCTCGGCCTCCCAAAGTGCTGGGATTACAGGTATGAGCCACCGTGCCTGGCCCTCTTTAGTTGTTTCTTAACCTGTAAGTTGTTTTCCTTGAACTAATCCTATTCTTTTGTATTTTTCCGACTTTCCCATTTAATTTTGTAATCATGTTTTCTCTCCTCAATCTGTCCTCTCTTTCTATTTTTTATCTTTTTCTTCCTTTCCCAGAATTCTGTCTTTCAAATGTGCTTAAGCAGAGTTCTTTGCCATCATATTCCTTATTGTCACCATTTGTCCCAGCATTGTAAGACATTTGTCATCTTACATGAGTTGTACTTATGAAAAGGTATTGTTCACTCTCCCTAGCATGTGTTGGCAAAGGTCTCTCATTAATATTTCTGACTTCACTTCGTACCACCATGTTAGTAAGCAGTGTGCAGTGACATTTCAAACATATTTAGAATTTATAGCAATTGTAGAAAACAATTATTCTTGTTCATTCTATTTTTTCTTTAGACAAGAATGAAACTGAAGCAGAGATGATGAGTCACCGAAAAGTTTATTTTATTCTTCTAATGAGCAGAAATATTTAACACAATTTAAACAAATTTTTTTAAGTATTTGGAAAATTTTATTTATTTTAGTGTTCCAAACAACCTAGCAATTTTTTAAAAGATGGAAAAAATCACGGACATTATTAAATATGGTATCCCATAATTACTTCAAAGTAAATTCTATCATATATCTGACATATTAAAATATATACTGAGATGGCAGAGTAAGCTTACCCAACCCGCAGCCCACGAGCTGCAAGCGGACCAGGACAGCTTTAAATACGGCCCAACACGAATTCGCAAACTTCCTGAAAACATGATGAGATTTTTTGTGATTTTTTTTTTTTTTTTAGTTTATCAGCTATCATTAGTGTTAGTCTATTTTATGTGTGGCTCAAGACAATTCCTCTTCTTCCAAAGTGGCCCAAAATATTGGCCACCCCTGTGGTAAAGTTTTTTAGTTAATTACAACACTTTATGATACAGATATGTCATTTTGAGTCCCAGGCAATGTCACCTACTAACTATATAACTTCTCTTTTCCTCATGTACAACAGTATGCACTAAGGCTAGGCACAGTGGCTCACGCCTGTAATCTTAGCACTTTGGGAGGCTGAGGTGGGCAGTCAGATCACTTGAGTTCAGGAGTTTGAGACCAACCTGAGCAACATGGTGAACCCGTCTCTATAAAAAATACAAAAAATTAGTCAGTGTGGTGTTGCGCACCTGTAGTCATAGCTGCTCAGGAGGCTGAGGTGGGAGGATGGCTTGAGCCTTGGAGGTGGAGAATGCAGTGAGCCGAGATTGCTCCACTGCACTGTAGCCTGGGCAGCAGAGCCAGACTCTGATGTGGCACACATACACCATGGAATACTATGCAGGCATAAAAAAGGATGAGTTCATGTCCTTTGCACGGACATGGATGAAGCTGGAAACCATCATTCTGAGCAAACTATCACAAGGACAGAAAACCAAACACTGCATGTTCTCACTCATAGGTGGGAATTAAACAATGAGAATACTTGGACACAGGGTGGGGAACATCACACACCAGGGCCTGTTGGGGGGTGGGGGGCTGGGGGAGGGACAGCATTAGGAGACATACCTAATGTAAATGATGAGTTGATTGGTGCAGCAAACCAACATGGCACATGTATACCTATGTAACCTGTACGTTGTGCACATGTACCCTAGAACTTAAAGTATAATTTAAGAAAAGCAATATTGGAACGATTACAATAACAAAGCACTGAAAACTGTGTCTGGCAAGTAAATAGTAATAACAACAAAAGCCATTATTGTTGTATAACACTTTGGTATTTTTAATATTCATAGATGACCAAGAAAGTGAATAGATTCCAGAGACTTATTCACAATGTTTCCTCTCACATTTTTAACGAATAAGCATTAATAAAAACAGATGAGTGAGTACAGTTAATTAAATGAATGCTAAGTCAATTTATATGGCTTGCTGAATTATGATAGGCACATTTTAAAATGTGATAACAAGTAGAATAATAAAACACAAAGAATTAGGTAACATATAGAATAATAAAAGCAAAAGGTGAATAAAGCGAATAAAATATACAGAATAAAATGTCTTCTGCCTCCAAAATAGCATTTATTTGTATTCCTCGAAATATTTTCTCATGTTCAGACGAAATGTGGAAAATGAATATTTTTTAATCTTTTTATTACAAATAGATATGCTTCTATTTTAATTGTGTTAAGAAATATCTAAGATATATAATAGAATTTCATAAACAAAAATCTTAATGCCTAAATTCAAACTATGGATGAATTAAAATTACATATAACCCACGATAATGTCTTGATCAATGTGTCAGAGAATGATTTTTTAATGGCATTGCTTGTCCTTTTTTTGTCATAAAGTATATAAAGTACTGCTCATGTGTTACCTTATTTTCATGGTTATGTTTTCAAAGCAAAGTGGAGATACATTATTTAGTAAATCAAACTAAACTTTTTACAAACAGTTGAATTATAGACTATAGAAGAAAAGTCAGGATATAATACTCTATTTTAATGTTCTCTCTCAAGTCACTTGACAAAATATCTGAGCCCAGTATTTATCAATAAAACCAGTGCATGCACAACCACACGATAGGCAGGTATATTAAGCAAAATGTCTGTTTCTCACAGTCTATTCAACCTGGTTCAGAACTGTTTTCCTCTCTGTATGGTACTGCCCCTTGAGACTTTATAAACCGAGCTCAAAATTAGCTCTTCTATCCAGTTGGCTTCTTTCTACTTGACCAACTATTAATTTCCAAAGTGCAAAAAACCCTTTAAGTTTGATTAAGAAATTAAGTGAATTTAAAAACCTATTTATTAACTTAGTACTTCACTTGGTCCTTAAAACACTAGGATTTGGGTAAAAAATAGATAAGAAAACTGGAATTAATTAGGATTAATTTGCCAAAGCTACTAAGTGTTGGTACTGGAGTTTGAATCCCAGAACCTGAGTTATTAACCATTCTGCTCTACTACTCCAGCTTGTCTATTAATTGTTTGACCTTACAAAATCACATCTGGGGAAATACCATCACTAAGCTCTCACACTTTGTTTTTGAGGATTATCTGATTATATTAGGGAGGAATAGATCTTGGCTTCCTAAAGCAATAGTTAATTCTGTGATATAAAATGTTTCTTTTCTTTTTTTCTTTTTTTTTTTTTTGCTGATGATATAATTGGTTTTTTTAAATTTTATTATTATTATTATACTTTAAGTTATAGGGTACATGTGCACAATGTGCAGGTTTGTTACATATGTATACATGTGCCATGTTGGTGTGCTGCACCCATTAACTCGTCATTTAGCATTAGGTAGATCTCCTCATGCTATCCCTACCCCCTCCCCCAACCCCAAACAGTCCCCGGAGTGTGATGTTCCCCTTCCTGGGTCCATGTGTTCTCATTGTTCAATTCCCACCTGTGAGTGAGAACATGCGGTGTTTGGTTTTTTGTCCTTGTGATAGTTTGTTGAGAATGATGGTTTCCAGCTTCATCCATGTCCCTACAAAGGACATGAACTCATCATTTTTTATGGCTGCATAGTATTCCATGGTGTATATGTGCCACATTTTCTTAATCCACTCTATCGTTGTTGGACATTTGGGTTGGTTCCAAGTCTTTGCTATTGTGAATAGTGCCTCAATAAACATACGTGTGGATGTGTCTTTATAGCAGCATGATTTACAGTCCTTTGGGTATATACCCAGTAATGGGATGGCTGGGTCAAATGGTATTTCTAGTTCTAGATCCCTGAGGAATCGCCACACTGACTTCCAAGATGGTTGAACTAGTTTACAGTCCTACCAACAGTGTAAAAGTGTTCCTATTTCTCCACATCCTCTCCAGCACCTGTTGTTTCCTGACTTTTTAATGATGGCCATTCTAACTGGTGTGAGATGGTATCTCATTGTGGTTTTGATTTGCATTTTTCTGATGACCAGTGATGATGAGCATTTTTTCATGTGTTTTTTCACTGCATAAATGTCTTCTTTTGAGAAATGTCTGTTCATATCCTTTGCCCACTTTTTGATGGGGTTGTTTTTTTCTTGTAAATTTGTTTGAGTTCATCGTAGATTCTGGATATTAGCCCTTTGTCAGATGAGTAGGTTGCAAAAATTTTCTCCCATTCTGTAGGTTGCCTGTTCACCCTGATGGTAGTTTCTTTTGCTGTGCAGAAGCTCTTTAGTTTAATTAGATCCCATTTCTCAATTTTGGCTTTTGTTGCCATTGCTTTTGGTGTTTTAGACATGAAGTCCTTGCCCATGCCTATGTCCTGAATTGTATTGCCTAGGTTTTCTTCTAGGGTTTTTATGGTTTTAGGTCTAACATGTAAGTCTCTAATCCATCTTGAATTAATTTTTGTATAAGGTGTAAGGAAGGGATCCAGTTTCAGCTTTCTACATATGGCTAGCCAGTTTTCCCAGCACCATTTATTAAATAGGGAATCCTTTCCCCATTGCTTGTTTTTGTCAGGTTTGTCAAAGATCAGATGGTTGTAGATATGTGGCATTATTTCTGAGGGCTCTGTTCTGTTCCATTGATCTGTGTCTCTGTTTTGGTACCAGTACCATGCTGTTTTGGTTACTGTAGCCTTGTAGTATCGTTTGAGGTTAGGTAGCGTGATGCCTCCAGCTTTGTTCTTTTGACTTAGGATTGACTTGGCGATGCGGGCTCTTTTTTGGTTCCATATGAACTTTAAAGTAGTTTTTTCCAATTCTGTGAAGAAAGTCCTTGGTAGCTTGATGGGGATGGCATTGAATCTGTAAATTACGTTAGGCAGTATGGCTATTTTCACAATATTGATTCTTCCAACCCATGAGCATGGAATGTTCTTCCATTTGTTTGTATCCTCTTTTATTTCATTGAGCAGTGGTTTGTAGTTCTCCTTGAAGAGGTCCTTCATGTCCCCTGTAAGTTGGATTCCTAGGTATTTTATTCTCTTTGAAGCAATTGGGAATGGGAGTTCACTCATGATTTGGCTCTCTGTTTGTCTGTGATTGGTGCACAAGAATGCTTGTGATTTTTGTACTTTGATTTTGTATCCTGAGACTTTACTGAAGTTGCTTATCAGCTTAAGGAGATTTTGGGCTGAGACAATGGGGTTTTCTAGATATACAATCATGTCATCTGCTAACAGGGACAATTTGACTTCCTCTTTTCCTAATTGAATACCCTTTATTTCCTTCTCCTGCCTAATTGCCCTAGCCAGAACTTCCAGCACTATGTTGAATAGGAGTGGTGAGAGAGGGCATCCCTGTCTTGTGCCACTTTTCAAAGGGAATGCTTCCAGTTTTGGCCCATTCAGTATGATATTGGCTGTGGGTTTGTCATAGATAGCTCTTATTATTTTGAGATATGTCCCATCAATACCTAATTTATTGAGAGTTTTTAGCATGAAGGTTGTTGAATTTTGTCAAAGGCCTTTTCTGCATCTATTGAGATAATCATGTGGTTTTTGTCTTTGGTTCTGTTTATATGCTGGATTACATTTATTGATTTGTGTATGTTGAACCAGCCTTGCATCCCAGGGATGAAGCCCACTTGATCATGGTGGATAAGCTTTTTAATGTGCTGCTGGATTCGGTTTGCCAGTATTTTATTGAGGATTTTTGCATCAATGTTCATCAAGGTTATTGGTCTAAAATTCTCTTTTTTGTTGTGTCTCTGCCAGGCTTTGCTAACAGGATGATGCTGGCCTCATAAAATGAGTTAGGGAGGATTCCCTCTTTTTCTATTGATTGGAATAGTTTCAGAAGGAATGGTACCAGCTCTTCCTTGTACCTCTGATAGAATTCGACTGTGAATCCATCTTGTTCTGGACTTTTTTTGGTTGGTAAGCTATTGATTATTGCCACAATTTCAGAGCCTGTTATTGGTCTATTCAGAGATTCAACTTCTTCCTGGTTTAGTCTTGGGAGGGTGTATTTGTTAAGGAATTTATCCATTTCTTCTAGATTTTCTAGTTTATTTGCGTAGAGGTGTTTGTAGTATTCTCTGATGGTAGTTTGTATTTCTGTGGGATCAGTGGTGATATCCCCTTTATCATTTTTTATTGTGTCTGTTTGATTCTTCTCTCTTTTCTTCTTTATTAGTCTTGCTAGCAGTCTATCAATTTTGTTGATCTTTTCAAAAAACCAGCTCCTGGATTCATTAATTTTTTGAAGGGTTTTTTGTGTCTCTATTTCCTTCAGTTCTGCTCTGATTTTAGTTATTTCTTGCCTTTGGCTACCTTTTGAATGTGTTTGGTCTTGTCTCTCTAGTTCTTTTAATTGTGATGTTAGGGTGTCAATTTTGGATCTTTCCCGCTTCTCTTGTGGGCATTTAGTGCTATAAATTTCCCTCTACACACTGCTTTGAATGTGTCCCAGAGATTCTGGTATGTTCTGTCTTTGTTCTCGTTGGTTTCAAAGAACATCTTTATTTCTGCCTTCATTTCATTATGTACCCAGTAGTCACTCAGGACCAGGTTGTTCAGTTGCCATGTAGTTGAGCTGTTTTGAGTGAGTTTCTTAATCCTGAGTTCTAGTTTGATTGCACTGTGGTCTGAGAGACAGTTTGTTATAATTTCTGTTCTTCTACATTTGCTGAGGAGTGCTTTACTTCCAACTATGTGGTCAATTTTGGAATAGGTGTGGTGTGGTGCTGAAAAGAATGTATATTCTGTTGATTTGGGGTGGAGAGTTCTGTAGGTGTCTATTAGGTCCACTTGGTGCAGAGCTGAGTTCCATTCCTGGGTATCCTTATTAACTTTCTGTCTTATTGATCTGTCTAATGTTGGCAGTGCGGTGTTAAAGTCTCCCATTATTATTGTGTGGGAGTCTAAGTCTCTTTGTAGGTCACTAAGGACTTGCTTTATGAATCTGGGTGCTCCTGTATTGGGTGCATATATATTTAGGATAGTTAGCTCTTCTTTTTGAATTGATCCCTTTACCATTATGTAATGGCCTTCTTTGTCTCTTTTGATCTTTGCTGGTTTAAAGTCTGTTTTATCAGAGACTAGGATTGCAACCCCTGATTTTTTTTGTTTTCCATTTGCTTGGTATATCTTCCTCCCTCCCTTTATTTTGAGCCTATGTGTGACTCTGCACGTGAGATGGGTTTCCTGAATACAGCACACTGATGGGTCTTGACTCTTTATCCAATTTGCCAGTCTGTGTCTTTTAATTGGAGCATTTAGCCCATTTACATTTAAAGTTAATATTGTTATGTGTGAATTTGGTCCCATCATTATGATTTTAGCTGGTTATTTTGCTCATTAGTTAATGCAGTTTCTTCCTAGCCTTGATGGTCTTTACATTTTGGCATGTTTTTGCAGTGGCTGGTACCAGTTGTTCCTTTCCATGTTTAGTGCTTCCTTCAGGAGCTCTTGTAGGGCAGGCCTGGTGGTGACAAAATCTCTCAGCATTTGCTTGTCTGTAAAGCATATTATTTCTCCTTCACTTATGAAGCTTAGTTTAGCTGGATATGTAAAATGTTTATTTTCAAAAGCAAGTCTTTAGAGCTAGGCCTTAATGGATGCTCTTAATCTTAACTCATTCCACCTTATAACCAGAATAACAATTCAAATAGATTCCACTCTAAAAGCAGTGACTCTTAAATAGATTTTAGTAAAAGTTATTAAAAGGTAAGGATTACAGGGTGTCATCAAATGGGCAGTGACCGCTATTTATCACATTCTCCAAATTATCTTCCTCACTGCCCTCTTTTTTCTCAGAAACCTTGTGTCAAGTTCTTTTATCTTATTCCTCACCCTTTACTAACATCTTCTACTCTCAAGAATTCCACTCTTTAGATGAAATGTTTTCTTTCCCATGTTCTTCCATTCTCCCAAACTAAATTCTTCCCATCATCCCTCCAGGTTTTTGTAAGCGTTTAATCAGACATGTATCCTCCCTGAAACAATGGGGATGTTCTAGGAAAGAACATCAGGAAAGAGGATTGTAAAAAGTGTACACACACATACACACACACACACACACACACACACACAATTATGTAAGTTTCCCCGAAGCAGTATTTGACAGATTTCTTCTCTTTGGGAAATTTGCAAAGAAAAATGGTGCTCTAGCTAAATATCTGTACACTTCCACGTTAATAATTTTGTTAAATCAAGGAGGCCAGTGAATGTGGAAATAAAATTTGTGTTTTTTTGAAAAAAAAAAAAAATTCTTGCTACGCAAAGTAGCTGCTGTTTGTGGACTTAGGTTTATATTTACGTGTCAAAGGAAGAGATTAGACCAATATTAAAGGAGGATACTGATGAATTTATAGTAGATAATAATATAAAATAACTCATTGAGGTCATCAAGGCATAAAAGAAGGATTGAGGAGAAAACCGGACTTGCTTTTAATAATAATGATAGCCACAAAAAATACTATGCCCTTGAAAAAGGTATTATTCTTTTTAAGCTACTCTACATATTGCCCTTAATTGTAACTTATTTTATAACGTGTATTAAAGACTGAGACTTTCCATATTGAAATTTTTTTTTCCTCATTACTTTTCCTCAATTGAGAGAATATGAAAAATTTGGTTTTCCCTATAATGGTTAATCTGACCATTATAGGGAAATATGACACAAACGAAAGCTAAAATTTTTAAGCAAGCCCATGAAATTGAAGGTAATGAATGTGATGTAATGACGGAACATTTCTGTTAATGATTGTCACTGATTATCATTACAGTGTATTATAATTTAAAAATCATTTTATTGAGGTATGATTGACATACAGATAGCTGTATACATTTAATATACAGAAGCTGATGAATTTGGAGATTAGTATAAATCCATAAAACCATCACCACAATCAAGGCCCTAAACATACCCATCACCATCAAAAGTTTCCTCCTGCCCTCTTTATGTTATTCTTAGTTTTTATTTGGGGTGGTGGGGGTGGTAAGAACACTTAACATAAGATGTATCATGTCATTAATTTGTTAAGTATACATTGCAATATTGTTAACTATAGGTACTATACCAAACAGTCGACCTCCAGAACTTACTCATCTCATAAAACTGACACTTTATACCCTTTGACTAGCACATCCCTATTTTCTACTCCCATAACCCTGGCAACCACCTTTCTACTGTCTGCTTCTATGAGCTTGCCTACTCAATATTTTTTTGTATAAGTGGGAACATGCAGTATTTGTCTTTCTGTGTCTGGCTTATTTCACTTTACGTGTCCTCCAGGTTTATCAAATGTTGATGTAAATAAATGCCAGGATTTCCTACATTTTAAAGCTGAATAATATTCCCTTGTATGCATATACCCATTCTTTCGTTCATTCATTCATTAATAGACATTTAAGTTCCTTTAATATCGGGGATATAGTAAGTAATGCTGCAATAAACATGGGAGTTCAAATATCCCTTAGAGAGCCTGATTTCAATTATTTTGGACATGTACCTTTCTTACGGCTTTTGTTTTGTTTTGTTTTGTTTGAGCTGGAGTCTCCCTCTATCGCCCAGGCTGGAGTGCAGTGGTGCGATCTTGGCTCACTGCAACCTCCGCCTCCCGAGTTTAAGCGATTCTTCTGTCTCAGCCTTCCAAGTAGCTGGGACTACTGGCGTATGCCACCACACCTGGCCAATTTTTTTTATATTTTTAGTAGAGATGGAGTTTCACCATGTTAGTGAGGATGGTCTTGATCTCCTGACCTTGTGATCCCCCTCCTCGGCCTCCAAAAGTGTTGGGATTACAGGCATGAGCCACCACATCCAGCCTAATTTTAATTTCTTAAGGAAACTCCATTCTGTTTTTCATAGCAGCTGCACCATGTTACACTTCTACCAACACCGTAAAGAGGTTCCCTTCTTTTCCACATCCTTGTAAACTCTTGTTTTTGTTTTTTGTTTTAGTTTTATAATAGCCATCCTAACAGATATGAAGTGATATCTTATTGTGGTCTTGATTTTTCATTTCCCTGATGATTAATGATGTTGAGCATCTGTTTACATATCAGTTGGTCATTTGTATGTCTTCTTTGGAGAAATGTAGATTCAGTTTCTTTGCCCATTTTTTAATCAGACTATTATGACTATTATTTGCTAAAGAGTTGAATAAGCTCCTTATATATTTTGAGTATTAACCTCTTAACAGATACATGATTTCCAATTTTTCAAATTTCATAGGTTAATTTTTCATTTCATTGATTGTTTCTTTTGCTGTACAGAAGCTTTTCAGTTTGATATAATCCTACTTCCCTATTTTTGCTTTTGTTGCCTTGGCTTTTGGGGTCATATTCAAGAAATCATTGCAAAGACCAATTTCAAGAAGGTTTTCCCCTATGTTTTCTTCTAGGAGTTTTATTCAGGTTTTACATTTAAGTCATTAATCCCCTTTAAGTTGACTTTTGTGTATGGTATAAGATATAGATCCAATTCCATTCTTTTGCATATGGACAGCCAGTTTCCCCAACACTATTTGTTGAAGAAAGTGCTCTTTCTCTATTGTCTATTCTTGGCGTCTTTGTTGACGTTCATCTAATCATATGTGCCTGAGTTTGTTTCTGAGCTGTCTATTCCATTCCATTGGTCTATATGGGTGTCTTCATGCCAGTACTATGCTGTTTTGATTACTATTGCTTTGTTTGTAATATGTTTTGAAATCAGGAAATGTAATGCTTCAAGCTTTATTTTTGCTCAAAATTGTTTTGGCTATTCAAGGTCTTTTTTTGGTCCAAAATGTTTTCTCTATTTGTATGAAAAATGTCATTGGGAATTTGATAGAAATTGTATTGAATCTGTAGAGTGCTTTAGAAAGTATGGACATTTTAACAATCTTAATTCTTCCAATTCATAAACACAAGATGCCTCTCTATATTATTCATGTCTGCCTGAATGTTGTTTACCAATGTTATATAATTTTCAATGTACTAGTCTTTGCCTTTTTGGTTACATTTATTTCTAAGTATTTTATTATTTTTTGACATCATTGTAAATGAGGTCATTTTATTAATTTATTTTTCATTATTAAAGAATAGAAAAGCAACTGATAGTTGTATGTTAATTTTATACCCTGCAAGTTTACTGAATTCATTTTTAGTTCCAACAGTTTTTTTGTGTGTGAAGACTTCAGGGTTTTCTATATATAAAATTATGTCATCTACAAACAGATAATTTTACTTCTTTTTTTTTCAATTTAATGTATTTTATTTTCTTGCCTAACTACTGTCTGGGACATTCAGTAGTATGTTGAATAAATGTAGCAAGAGTGGGTATTTTTATCTATCTTATTCTTGATCTTAGAGGAAAAGCTTTAAATTTTTTACCTTTGAAAAAAATTTTTAATTTTAAAAATATTTAAAATTTTTTTTTTTACTTTTGAGTATAATGTTAGTGATGAGTTTTTCATACCTTACTTTAGTTTTATTGAGGTAAGTTTCCTTTGTATCTAATTTGTTGAGAGATCTTATTATAAAAGGGTTGGATTTTAGCAAGTGCTTTTTCTGCATTTACCTAGATTATCATGTGATTTTTCTCCTTTATTCTATTTGTAGTATACTTTTAATCACACTAATTTCTCTATATTTTTATTCTTCTCTCTTCCCAGTTTTTATTAATCCCTAAAATAAAATGTATATATTTGTAACATATTTGGTAAGATTCACATAATTGTTTCATTTAAACAATTTTTAAATCCTCAGTAATTAAAATGAGTTCTCCTTCAGTCAAGATCATACAAGAAATCAGTGCAGTGTGCTGTCATAAATGAGATAGATATGTATCATACAATGAAGGAAAAAAAAAAGGACCTCCATTTTCTTTCCAGCCATTATTTTATTTTCTTGTTCTAGTTTTGAGATTGTCCATTAAATAAAAAGAAAAAGTGGATATTTTACAAAAGGGTGATATTTTTTCTTTATAACAGATAGATAATAAGAATGGTAGAAGGACATGTCAATCCAAAGCCAGCATCATACTTAGTGGTGAAAAATTAGAAGCATTGTCACAACACAACAAGCATATTTAATGCTATTCTTTAATGATGTTTATTCAGTACCATTCAAACAATTGATGAAAGCCAAAAAATAAATAGAAAACATAAATATTGGATGGAAGAAATGGCCATTTTTGCATATGATATGATTATATTAGGAAAACTCAAGGAATTTTAGTATAATTATAAACATCAAGTTATTTCAATAAGTTGAGTGATTATAAAATTAATATATACTATGTAGTCTTTATATTTAAAAGCAATATCCAGCTGGAAATATATTAAAAAGAAAAACCCCTTGGAAATTTTAACTATGAAAAAATTATTTCCAAGAAATTAAGTTTAACAATATGCAGAATCTATATTTAAATTTTTTTAAACTTCTGAGAGCACAAATCTTAAATGGAATTATTATTACTATATGAACATGTCAACTTTTCCTAAGTTATTCCATAAATTTCACATGACCCAAATTAAAAGCATATTTTTTATAAATAGACAAATAGATTTTCATATGTATGTGGAAAAAAAATATTGAAAGAAATCTTACTAGAAAAATTCTGGAAAAAAAGAGTATTAAAGAATGGTTACCCAAACATGAAAATATTTTGAATGCTATAGCAATTAAAATTATATGGTACTGGTACTTGGAAAACATCAAGGAAACATTGCAGAAAAGAAAGAGCAAATACAAGCAAGAATTCAAATTCTTGTAGAAATTTTGCCTTTATGAATTTGACTTCTCATAATTTTAGGATAACCATGTTTAATTATACACAGGTAAAGAACGTTTGTATCTTTCTGGAAGAGTATAAACTCCTTAAACTACTATAGGATAAATTGCAGCAATAATTATATGAATTAGCATGCACAAAACATTTACCTTAGCAATTTCACATTTTGAAATATTTATATATATAATCCCATATGTGTAATACAGTACTAATGTGAGAATCTTTTAATTTTAGCAATGTTCACAGTAGTAACACCCTAGAAACTAAAGAAATATTTAAAGTATATGTCATCTATTAAATATAATAATATGGTATCACCCAAATAATAGCAATAACGATATATTCGCATAAAGCAATTTAAAACTTATACCAATAACTGGAGGGAAAAATATGCAGAAGGCTATGTTGCTGATTTTATATAAATATTTAAGAAAAAAACACCAAACAGGCACATACGTCAACATTTGTGTATATTTACATTATCTCTAAAAGAGTTGGTAACGTTTTCCCTCTGGAGAGAGGTACTGTATAGCTCCCAAATATGGACAGAAGGAAAATGTAGTCTTCATTGTATTAGCTTTTGTATTTTTGATTCTTTATCAAGTGTACATATTTCATGTTAAAAAAATAAAATTTCAGAAGAAGCTATCAGTAGCTATGCAAAGAAGGGTTAGCACTGATTATTACTGGGACCCAGTGCTAATTTTATTGCTCATCTGGATTTGGGACAGATCTAAGACTTTTGCAAACTCTCTGAAAGTTTCTTTTATTTGTTGCAAGCACTACATATACATATACACACACACACACACACACACAAGCACTAACACTTCTGTGTAATATGTAACCTGAATGAGAAATTGCTTTGATGATGTATTAAGCTATACATCATCAGAGCCAGCTGCCATTCTGATGATGTATTAGTGAAATAAATCTTGAGATGTGACACATTGAAAAAGTATTACTCAAAAGAGAATGATCTCCAAGTTAAAAACTGATCCAACACAAAATTCAAAGAGAAACCTATAGAGAAACCATTTATCTGTTGCCAAGAAGTGATATGCAAGCAAAGATGTCCTCTCAGGGCACTTCTATTTTAGGGATTAGAACGTTAGCAAGCTCAGGGGAAATCAAAACTATTCGTCCCTTCCTCCAGCATCCAAAATTAATCCTGGAGATAACTGGTTAAGAGCACATGAAAGCATCATCAGAGGAGAAAAGAAGATACAATGAGCACAAGAGTTTTAAGGGTTATATGTAAGTAGAGGGAAAAATATCTGGGCACTGGAGGCATTTCAGAGGAAGGTGCATGCGTAATTTCAGATGAGGATTTGTTTCAAAAAACTGAAAAACTGCAATGAAAATGCAGAACTCAAGAATATGGCAGAAAACAGGGGAGAATCATGTGCATGTCTCAGGTCTTGTTCAAAAGCAGCTTAGGGAATTCTCCCTGAATTAAAAACTGACAACAATGAGACAATTTTATAGATTGGTTTTGAATTTTGCCATTTATTAATTGTGTAACCTTGGGAATGTTTAAATAAGCTTTTGGCACACAAACTAGAGAAACATAGAAAGTGCTAATTTTCATCCAATAAAAGACACTGAAGAAAGTTTTCACACAAATTTGTCTTTGTGGTTGTTTAGTATTTTTGCTCGAGAATCTTTAAGTGAATACAGAAAGTGACTTTTTAGATGACATCCCATTTGTAAGCAATAGGGGCATGTCCCAATTTCTTCATTTCTTAAGTGGGTAGTATATACTGCTTCTGTGTGTCAGGAACTGTGGCTAGCCCCAACGACACAAAGGGAACAAAGCAGACATGTTATTTATTTCCCTTTGCCTCTGTATTGTTCCTCTTTTTATCCTTTATATAACAATACACATCCTTTTTTTTTTTTTTTCAATATTTGGCTCATTTTTCATGGGTCTCATGTAATCATCCATGAGCACATCATTCCTAAGTATGATCTCCCTCCTCGGAATTTCAATGAACTTCAGAATTGGAAGGAACATTCTAATCTATGTCAACATTTTCAGTTTAGAAATGAGAAAATTGTAGCTTAGCTGGGTCAACTGACTTACATGCCCAAGGATCATAGTTATGGAACCGTATGTGTATATATATGACTTGAATCAGGTCTTCTAACTTTTCACAAGAATGTTTCCACTTAATCACACCTGTATATTTACCCATCTATGCCACTCATTTGGCATATGACCTACACTGTTTGTCTTGTTTTGTTTTTCACTTTTTGTGTCTATAATGTATGCTATTCCTAATTGAAGAGAACTTTCTGAGACTACCTCTAATTTATAGATGTATTCTCCTCTCCCCCAACACAGGACCTAACTGTCTTTCTGACATTAAAGTGACTCTGCAAATGTTAATCTATTCAACTTTCCAAAATTGCTAAATTTTGAGAGAAGAACCATGTCAAATTGTGCTCTTCGTGTGGCCCCAATCATGTCACTATTTTTGAATAAATCATAAGCCTTTTCTAACATCACTGTATATGAAGAAACTCCACCTCTATACGGAATTGTGGCAAAAAGTACTTGAAGGAATATCAGTGAGTTCTAGGGAAGCACTAGAAGGGCAACTGTTGAGCTGCCCAGTCCTGTTCAAAACTTTTTAACAAACACACAGAATAAAACGGTTTCTGAAAACCCTCATGCTGAATCTGAGTGACATATTTGAGATAGCAAAGAATTAAGCCAGTTGGCTAGACAGCTCAGTGGCAACAGATAGGTTTGTTGTATGGATGGTTTCTTTAAGGATTAGAGTGAGGAGTTCCTGCAATCAGCTCTGGCTAATGAAATTGAGGATATTGCCACAGATTCCTGCAGGATTATTTTAAAGATATAAACTTAATACAAATATTAATTACATCTACACATAAGGAACACTCTTCACTCCTTCCCCTTGTTCGGGTTTCATTTGAAAATCCAATTATACAAAAATGCAGTTTTAATTATAATATTGATTTTACTTCTTTGCTAGGAGTGGAACTAATTCAATTAGTTCTAATTATGTGCATAGAGTGGTTGGACTAATCTTTCAGGATGTTGGCCCACTAATTTCATACTACTTTTCCTCACATCCAAGTCAGAGAGTATTAAGGCTCTGAAAGTCTGAAATTGTGCAAACCTTTAACAAAGAAAAACAAGGAAGAGGATACAATAATCTGTTACATAATTTGACAGTGATTTTTCAGATGCAAAATTTTGCAAATCAAATTTTATTTGGCCTTTGCAAGTAGCAACACCAGCAGGGTTTAGAGAACTCTTGTAAGAAGCAAGAGGAAGACTAATGATAACAGAAACAAAGAAGAAATATTGTTAAGTGGCAACAACTACTTTTTGACTTAAAATATCAAAGTGAGATCAAATGAAGTAGGTTTAATAATTTATGTAAAATAAGCTGGACGTTTTGAAGAAATAAGAAGTGCTATGATACTATCAAAGCAAATTATACCAGGCAGGGAAGACTTTTTTCAAGGTTCTTGCAATAGAGACATAAAACTCATCTGATCTCAACTCTGCTGAAACGAAGGGCAGGATGAGAGATCGGAGTCCATCTGTGTGCTAACTGGCTTTACAGAAGCAAAAAGAAAACTTTCTCTTGTCTTCATCATGAGATACTTTTACAGCTTGAAGCAGGATACCCACTTAGGCTCCCACCGTCCCACAGTGACTGGGAGACCAGGGTGCTATCTTCCTTGATGATTTTTTATTTTATTACTATACTTTAGGTTTTAGGGTACATGTGCACAATGTGCAGGTTTGTTACATATGTATCCATGTGCCATGTTGCTGTGCTGCACCCATTAACTCGTCATTTAGCATTAGATATATCTCCTAATGCTGTCCCTCCCCCCTGCCCCCACCCTACAACAGTCCCCAGTGTGTGATGTTCCCCTTCCTGTGTCCATGAGTTCTCATTGTTCAATTCCCCCCTATGAGTGAGAACATGTGGTGTTTGGTTTTTTGTCCTTGTGATAGTTTACTGAGAATGATGGTTTCCAGCTTCATCCATGTCCCTAACAAAGGACATGAACTCATCATTTTTTATGGCTGCATAGTATTCCATGGTGTATATGTGCCACATTCTCTTAATCCAGTCTATTGTTGTTGGACATTTGGGTTGGTTCCAACTCTTTGCTATTGTGAATAGTGCCACAATAAACACATGTGTGCATGTGTCTTTATAGCAGCATGATTTATAATCCTTTGGGTATATACCCAGTAATGGGATGGCTGGGTCAAATGGTATTTCTAGTTCTAGATCCCTGAGGAATTGCCACACTGACTTCCACAATGGTTGAACTAGTTTACAGTCCCACCAACAGTGTAAAAGTGTTCCTATTTCTCCACATCCTCTCCAGCACCTGTTGTTTCCTGACTTTTTAATGATGGCCATTCTAACTGGTGTGAGATGGTATCTCATTGTGGTTTTGGTTTGCATTTCTCTGATGGCCAGTGATGATGAGCATTTTTTAATGTGTTTCTTGGCTGCAAAATGTCTTCTTTTGAGAAGTGTCTGCTCATGTCCTTTGCCCACTTTTTGATAGGGTTGTTTTTTTCTTGTAAATTTGTTTGAGTTCATTGTAGATTCTGGATATTAGCCCTTTGTCAGATGAGTAGGTTGCAAAAATTTTCTCCCATTCTGCAGGTTGCCTGTTCACTCTGATGGTAGTTTCTTTTGCTGTGCAGAAGGTCTTTAGTTTAATTAGATCCCATTTGTCAATTTTGGCTTTTGTTGCCATTGCTTTTGTTGTTTTAGACATGAAGTCCTTGCCCATGCCTATGTGCTCAGTGGTATTGCTTAGGTTTTCTTCTAGGGTTTTTATGGTTTTAGGTCTAACATGTAAGTCTTTAATCCATCTTGAATTAATTTTTGTATAAGGTGTAAGGAAGGGATCCAGTTTCAGCTTTCTACATATGGCTAGCCAGTTTTCCCAGCACCATTTATTAAATAGGGAATCTTTTCCCCATTGCTTGTTTTTGTCAGGTTTGTCAAAGATCAGATAGTTGTAGATATGTGGCATTATTTCTGAGGGCTCTGTTCTGTTCCATTGATCTGTGTCTCTGTTTTGGTACCAGTACCATGCTGTTTTGGTTACTGTAGCCTTGTAATATAGTTTGAAGTTAGGTAGCATGGTGCCTCCAGCTTTGTTCTTTTGGCTTAGGATTGACTTGGCAATGCGGGCTCTTTTTTGGTTCCATATGAACTTTAAAGTAGTTTTTTTCCAATTCTGTGAAGAAAGTCATTGGTAGCTTGATGGGGATGGCATTGAATCTATAAATTACCTTGGGCAGTATGGCCATTTTCACAATATTGATTCTTCCAACCCATGAGCATGGAATGTTCTTCCATTTGTTTGTATCCTCTTTTATTTCATTGAGCAGTGGTTTGTAGTTCTCCTTGAAGAGGTCCTTCGCATCCCTTGTAAGTTGGATTCCTAGGTATTTTATTCTCTTTGAAGCAATTGGGAATGGGAGTTCACTCATGATTTGGCTCTCTGTTTGTCTGTGATTGGTGCACAAGAATGCTTGTGATTTAAAGGGATGGCTTCCAGGCCCTAGAGGAAGACAGCCCTGGGTGTAAAACTGGCAAGAAGCTTTTAAAATGATTTGCATCTCAAGGGGCTGAGAAAAAATTAACTAGCTTCCTCAAGTAAACACTCTAAGATGGGAAGCCTAGATTCAGAAAGTAGGCCTAAGGTTTAGTCAAGCTGAGAGGAACCAGTAAGACCAGTTTGATAGGTAAGTTGAAAGAAGGTGAGGTGTTTCTTAGAATACAAAGATTCAGGGTCTTTCTATGGCAGTTAAAGCAATAACAATTAAAAAAATCAACCTGAAAACACTAACAGTGAAGTACTTATTTGTGTGTACCTTAAGCTTTGTTCACATTTACAGCTGATATTTAGCTTTCGAAAAACGTAACCACCTCTGGTAGAAATAGTTCTGTAGTGGAAGCCAGGATATCTGAATACAAGCTGCATCTCTGCCCAGGGACTTACTAGTTAGGAGACTCGAAAAATTAAAGTCACTTTTTTCTCTGATATTATTACCTCATCTATGAAATTAAAGACTTGGAAAAACTCGGTCTTGGTGATAGTCTCAGGTCTCTTGCTTATTTTATATTTCACAAGCCTATGTTTATGGTCTCTACAGAAATGTTTATAATTATTGTCATCTCATTTAACAGCTAATTTCAACCTAAAATTATTACCCTCGCGTTTTGGGAAAAACTGGAGTAATTGGACCCTTCTCTACAATTAAATGGCAAACTAAATAAGGATTGGGTAAAGTCCTCTTCCTCCAGCACACTCTTCCTACCTCCCCAACAAAAACAAATAAAAAACACAAAAGAAAACCCTGAATCCTTTCCCTCATGCCTCACATACCTATTTTGCCTGAAATTCCTTAAAATCAAATGTCTGCCTGACCTCTTCCTCAGGGTATCAATATAGCCTCAGGAGATGAAGAATCAAAAAGCTTTTGTCAGTGGCTATTTAAGACCTTGATGCTACCATCTTTTGTTTTGCACATACACTAAGACATACACAACAGATGGAATTTTATCTACTTGAAACAACCTCCTCATATAAATTTACATTTGACACTTCTGACAGCCTAACCTATCAGGACATTCAAATATGTAAAAGTATTTAAGGCAAGGCTTGCATTAGCTTCCTACATAGTCGTCCAGAATTAACCTTTCTCTCTGCGTTAATGACAGAGACACAGGTCATTGTGTAGTGTTAACCCTTTTGGAAAAGACAGCTACTCCAGATAAACATGTCTTTAGAAAGTCTGTGAATTTCAGTTTTAGAATGAACAATGTAGTAAGTCTGAAATTTTATCACGTTGGTGGTTGCTCTAAGAAAATTAATGTTTATAATTAAAGATGCAAACACAATCAGCAAAACACTAGGTTTATCAAAAATGCTTATCGGAAAAGCCAAATTATTGTAGAAAACATAGTAAAAATAAGTATAGCAATGATGATTACGGGCACTGGTGTAAGCACTTTACCTGTATTAACTCATTTCATCCTCATTTTCAAGGTCGTACATAACTGGAAACAAGGCAAAGAAAGATGAAGTAATTTCCCTTCACACAATTTATAAATAGCAAAATGAGTATTCAAAGCTAGAAGGTCCTATATGTTTTAAGCCCTTTCATACTGTCAAACTTGCTTTAAGAAAAGTTGTACCAAATTTTAATTCCAATAGCAATGTACCTACATATCTTTATTTTCAACAATATTGAAGTTATTGCAGGGATGTTTCGTTTTATTGTGATTCACTTCATTCCACTTCACAGATATTGCATTTTTTTTCAGATTGAAGGTTTATGGCAACCCTGTGTTGACCAAGTCTGTTGGCACCATTTCTCCAACAGCACATGCTCGCTTCATGTCTCTGTGTCACATTTTGTTAATTTCCACAATATTTCAAACTTTTTCTTTATCGTTATATTGTTATGGTGTTCTAGGATCAGTGATCTTTCATGTTACTACTGTAATCATTTGGGAGCAACACAAACCAGGCCCATAGAAGATGATGAACTTAATTGATAAATGCGTATTCTGACTTGTCCACAGACTGGCCTCTGAGTGTCCAGTTGAAAGGAAGAGTCGCATGTCTTTTGCTTTAAATCAAAAGCTAGGAAAGATTAAGCTTAGTGAGGAAGGCATGTTGGAAGCAAAGATAGGCTAAAAGCTAGGCCTGTTGCGCCAAACAGTTGGGAATGAAAAAAAAAAAAAAGAACCTTAAAGAGAATTAAAACTGCTACTCCAGTGACCACACAAATGATAAGAAAGTAAAACAGCTTTATTGCTGATATGAAGAATGTTTTAATGGTCTAGATAGAAGGCCACACCAGCCACAACATCCCCTTAAGCCAAAGCTTATTCCAGAGCAAGGACCTAACTCTCTTCAAATCCATGAAATCAGAGAAAGGTAAAGAAGCTGCAGAAGAAAAGCTTGAAGCTAGCAAAGGTTGATTCATGAGAGTTAAGGAAGCAAGCTATCTCCAAAACATAAAGGTGCAAGGTGAAGCAGCAAGAGCTGATGTAGCAGCTGCAGCAAGTTATCCAGAAGCCCTAGCTTAAGAGAACTGAAGAAAGTGGGTACCCCAAACAACAGATTTTTAATATTGAAAAACAGCCTTATATTGGAAGAAAATGCCATCTAGGACTTTGACAGCTAGAGAGAAGCAGCCAATGCTTGGCTTTTAAAGCTTCAAAGGATAGCCTGACTCTTACATTAGAGGCTAATGCAGCTGGTGACTTAAGTTGAAGCCAATGTTCACTTACCATTCAGAAGGCCCTAGGGTCCTTAAGAATTATGCTAAATCTACCTTGCCTACACTGTACAAATGGAACAACAAAGCCTGGATGACAGCACATCTGTTTATAGCATGATTTACAGAAAATTTTAAGTCAATATTTTGAGACTCGACTGTTCAGAAAAAACTATTTTTCAAAATATTACTACTCATTGACAACACACTTGGTCACCCAAGAGTTTTGATGGAGCTGTACAAAGAGATTAATGTTGTTTTCATGCCTGCTAACCCAACATCCATTCCGTAACTCATGGATCAAGGAGTAATTTCAACTTTCAAGTCTTATTTAAGAAATACGTTTTTTAAGAAATAGCCAGAGAGCAAGAATTAGATGTGGAGCCTGAAGATGTGACTGAATTGCTATTATCTTACAGTAATACTCTAATGGATAAGGAGTTGCTTCTTATAGATGTCCAAAGAGAGTGGTTTCTTTTTTGTTAGAAACTATATTTATTTATTTATTTATTTATTTATTTAGAGACGGAGTCTCACTCTGTTGCCCAGGCTGGAGTACAGTGGCACAATCTCGGCTCATTGCAACCTCCTCCTCCCAGGTTCAAATGATTCTCCTGCCTCAGCCTCCCGAGTAGCTGGGAATACAGGTATGTGCCACCACACCCAGCTCATTTTTTATTTTTATTTTTTTTTTTTTAGTGGAGGTGGGATTTCATGGTGTTAGCCAGCATGGTCATCATCTCCTGACCTTGTGATCCGTCCACCTCGGACTCCCAAAGTACTAAGATTACAGGCATGAGCCACTGCACCCGGCTCGAAAAATTTTTTAATTAAAAAGATTTTATCACAACAGATGTACATATTTATGGGATATATATGATATTTTGATACATGCGTACTCTCTATCCCCATGAGATCAATTTGCTAAGCTCCAGCATACAAGTGAAAAACATGCAATATTTGTCTTCCTCTGCCTGGCTTATTGATATGTAATAATTGTTCATATTTATGATATACATGTGATATTTTGAGATATGCATAACAATGTGTAACGATTAAATCAGGGTAATTAGGATATCCATCACCTCAAACATTGATCATTTCTCTGTGTTGGGAATATGGCTTCTTGAGATGGAATCTACTCCTGGTCAAGATGCTGTGAACACTGTTGAAATGACAACAATGAATTTAGAATATTACACAAACTTAGTTGATAAAGCATTGGCAGAGTCTGAGAGGATTTACTGCAAGTTTGGAAGAAGATCTACTGTGAGTAAAATGGTATCAAACAGCATTGCATGCTACAGAGAAATCTTTCATGAAAAAAAGTCAATTGATGCAGCAAACCTCATTACTGTCTTATTTTAAGAAATTGACACAACCACCCCAACCTTCAGCAACCATCACTCTAATCAGTCGGCAGACATCAATGTCAGGGCAAAACATTCAATTGGCAAAAAAGATTATGACTCTCTGAAGGTTCAGGTGACAGCATTTTCTAGCAATAAAGTATTTTCAAATTAAGATACGCACATTATTTTTTAGACATAATGCTATTGCACACTTAATATAGTGTAAATATAAGTTTTATATCCATTGGACAACCAAAAATATCATGTGGCTCACTGTATTGCAATATTGGCTTTATTGAGGAGGTCTGGAAGCAAACCTTCAATATCTCTGAGGCATGCCTGTACTTAATTAAATATTTTGTCAATTTAATTAGCAAAAAGCAGTATTTGTTATTTGAGTATGCATTTATTTAATTAATACTGTCTGAGCACTAAAAAACAATTATCCTTTTTTTCATTTTTAATTGGTTTGTGTCTTAGAACCATTTATTTTCTATTGAAGTAATGATACATTAACACATGTGAATATGTTTATGTTAACTATGTATATAGTGGTTATTTATTTTCTTGACCAATTTATGTATTCTTGTTCTATTTCTTTCCATCTAGCTAAATGATTAAAAAGGTGTATATTTAGATTTAACTTAAAATACTAATTTTTTTTTCAAATTATAATTAGCTGTTATGCACTATCTGTGATTCAGGCTAAACATTATAATTGAATCAGATTCAAACTAAAAAAAAAGGAAAATTCCACTGATTAAAATTGAATTCAACTTATACATTGCTATGTAAAGAATTAAAATGATGACATAATTCAATTTTAAAACCAAAACATAGCATTTATTTTCATTTTGTCAAGTCTTCTTCCTATTAGTCTTTCACATTTCTTGTAAAAATTTGTTCATAGGAATGAAATTATCTGACTGGCTATGATGAACATATATACCAGCTACTTATATTTTATTTTTGTTTTGCTATTTAATAACACCACCCTTGTTAAACTCTATATTAATATTTTTCTATTCTGTGCATTGTTCTCAGTGTAAAATTATCTGAACTGTCAAATACTGATAGGCTTGATCTTTGCTTTCCAGTAAGCATACATTATTTTTATTTATTTATTGCAGTCTATCTTCCAGCTTGGTGTCCAGTGTTTATCATATTATTGATTCTATGAAAATTTTGTCTATAGTATCACTTTTATACATTACGTTAGAGTTTGAGACTTACATTAAGTTTATCATGAATTTTTTCTCATTTATTATCATGTATTATAGATTTGCTAGCCTGAGAAGGGAACCTCATATCGTCATTCGTCATATCCTCTGAGGAGATTTTTTTCTGGATGGTTTGCAGTATTCAGGGCTTCTTCCTTTACCAAAGTAATTCTCAAACAGTTATTCCTAAGACATTGCTGCAAGGAAACTTCTAGGCTCTTCTCTTTCTATTGCCAACGTAGCAACTACATAAACATATCTGCCCTTGATAGTATTGCCTGTGAAGGTACTCAAAGAGCAGATTTAAGAAAGGAATTGCTGGTTATGAATCGGGAAGGAGTGAGGAAAAGGGAAAACAGTCCTTTTGGCCTTAGAAAGGTGCCTCCTTTTGGTAAAGGAAATGACTTCTGAGTTTAGGATCCAAAGTTATGCTAACTGAGCTGCAATTTCCTACCTTCATTCCTTGGGTGACCACATGTTTTCTCCTTAATGGTTCATTCTTACTTTAAGGAGTGGAAATTCCTTCTAAGGTTTGAAAAATTATTGAACACTGAAACATTGCTTCTTTTCTTGTGTTTCCCTGAGGAATTCAATGAGAAATACCTGAGTGTAAAGCAGTCACTGCTTGCTTTCTGTTTAAACCAAAATATTCAGCATAAACACAATGTTTAGCCTATTACAATTGTGTGTTTCTTGAGTTTGGAGATTTCTGTCTTTAAAATGAATTAATATTTTCTCTATTATTTTGCCTCTTTCTCTAATCCTCTGGACTACAATCTCATGTTTCTTCAGTTTCACATGAAATATGTACATTTTTTTTCCTTAGCAGGGCTTCTCCAAGATTATTATCAGTGCTATTGTGGTTTAAGACTGTGAGATTGGACTTACTGTCATTTTTCAGAACACTGCTGGCTGTGCTAAGGAATGGTAACTCACAAATTACTTCTGTGTCAGAAGATGAAAAAAAAGTTAAGTCAATTTCTTAAATTAATTAAGAGACAACATTGATATAGGAATAGGCTAGTGCCACAAATAATTATCACTTGAAATTACATAGTCACAAAGGCCAATTAAGGAACCAAATATAGCTAATGAGAAAATTTAATTGATAATGCTTCAAGCTGCTGGTCCTTTTTTTCTAGTTAAATAACAACAATAACAACAAAGAAACAACAACAAAACAGAGCAGTGGGCTAATTTTATATTAGAAAGCCCCTCTGGATCTCAGTTGAGGTTTATTTTGTTTTTAGCTACATGAATTCTCTTCTTTTTCCACCTCCTCTATATGTATTTAGCTTGTTAATTATTTTTTTCAATGAAATGTAGTGTCTTCCGCTTTTTAAGAATTCAAAAACTGGAAATAGAGAAGTTTCTATACTTTAAAATTTCTGGTTTAAAAAAAAAAAATCAATCATGCCTGTAATCCCAGAACTTTGGGAGGCCGAGGCGGGTGGATCACGAGGTCAGGAGTTCAAGACCAGCCTGGCCAAGATTGTGAAACCCCGTCTCTACTAAATATACAAAAATTAGCCAGGCGTGGTGGCAGGCGCCTGTAATCCCAGCTACTGAGGAGGCTGAGGCAGAGAATAGCTTGAACCCAGGAGGTAGAGGTTGCAGTGAGGCAAGATCGTGCCACTGCACTGCAACCTGGGGGACAGAGCAAGACTCCGTCTCAAATAAATAAACAAATAAATAAAATTCAAGTTTTTGTCTTTCACATTTTCTTTTTTATAGTAGACTATATAATCGATATATTCTGACTGCTCTTCCTGTAGAAAACATCTAAAAATTCTGGTTAAAACATAAGATTTTCTTTTGAAAATTAATTGCCAAGCAGGCAACATAGTAAGGAATTTTTATAGCTGAGAAAACAAAACAAAACAAACGAACAGAAAAAACTGAGAACAGGAATCAAGAGAGGTAAGAGTGTTTCTGAAGCTACTTATCATTTTGAAGGCATTTTCCAATGCCCTGTAACCTTAAACTTGGTTTTCCAAGCACCATCTAGCAGGGATAAGAGAAAACCTAGAGTTAATTAATATAGGGAGAGTAATAGGAGACACAGGCATAAAATCTCACCAAGGGAGCTGGAAATAATCCTGTTCTTTTGAAGGAGGAAAACGAGAAGAAGAAGAAACAAGAGGAAAAGGAAAAGAAGAAAGAGAAAAAATGCACACCTCAAATAGTCTCTTTTCAGA
Source organism: Hylobates moloch (assembly GCF_009828535.3). NCBI lineage: Eukaryota > Metazoa > Chordata > Mammalia > Primates > Hylobatidae > Hylobates > Hylobates moloch. The sequence continues at coordinate 52,946,252 of NW_026652294.1, read as the reverse complement.
ATTCATACTCACAATCTGATCCTTATAAGGGTCTGCAGCCTAAAATTTACATTTGTTGCTTACACTGAAATAATTCAAAATGGAAAGTTGATTTTAAAGCAGTACTAGACTGATAGTGTCCCTTGGCCCCTAGCAGAAGAAAACACAAATCCTCTTTGGAGAAATTCACACACTAAACTCACACCTCAAAAACATCAGTTCATAGGGTCAAAATTATAAAAGCAGAAGGAAATAAGGCCCCACAAATGAAATAGAAACAACTGAAAACCATATCAGCTCAATAAAGACTTCAAGTATTGGAATTATCAGATTTAGAATACTTATAAATAATATTCGATTGTATAAGAAAATAGAAATGGAAAACAACAGTAGGATAACGGAGAAAGAGGCCATAAAAATGCTCGGCCAAACTTGAAAGATATTTAGATACTACTTCAAGATAAGAAAAACATAAGTAAAATTATAAATATACCACGATATTAAAAAATGCATCAAAGAATCCTCAAGATAAGTAATAAACTGAAATATAGATCTGAAAAAATATCACAAATGCAGCACAGAGGGAGAAAATATGCAAACTATGAAAGTCATGGTACCCAAAAAGTAAGGTTTAGTACTCCATCACTCCCTCTTGACACTTCATCTTCTCTGCAAATCGCTTTGCAAAATAAATTTATACATGTTAAATTTAATATCATATGCTATCACTATTGTACATATGCCAGCATTATAAAAGCTTGTGTGACACTGTGACATATTCACAAGAGCAAACTCTTATAAATAATATACTGTTAATCTACCCACATACATGGACAACTGTCAGACTACTAAATAAAGCAATAAGATTATTATTTAAAATGGTGAGGAAAACAAAAAGATTTCAAAGAAAAGTAGCAAATGTTATTAACAGGATAGAGTAATTTTTAAAAATTGTATAATATTTATATGTATAAAATTTTAGCTTTTAAAGTATTAATTAATATTATCTACTCTGTCCCTCCCAAATGAACTCCTATTGAATGCTCAAATGTCATTTTTGTAATGAAGGTATCCAATTCAACTTTTTTGAATTTATTACTTCAGTTTTGTCATTGTCCACATTGTTGGTTAATAACACATGTCTCTTCTGCTAAATTGGAGCTCTCCATAAGACAGAAAGGAGACTGCGAGCTTTGATCATGAAGTAGAACTATCCCTTATGCCACAGAGCTATAGAAGGGTTACTTTTCACTATACCAAGGATCATGCACGTCCATTGAGAATCTCCTTAATAAGACATTCCTTTTTATACTTACAAGATTTAAGCCCATCATTAAAAAGAAATTCCTCCATAAGACTTTCTACCTTTGGGTATTTTAATGATTATGGCCAGTGTCATCTTGGGTACCCCCTGGTGAAGTCTTTTTGTTAAATCTGTAACTATCTCATCCAAATGCCAAGGGGCACAAGTTTAAATTCTTTGCCCCTTTCAATATTCCTTACCTCACCAATTGATACCACCAACCCCCAAGTTGATTGAGTCTAAAAATTGCAGCTATCCTAGATTCCTTTGCCTTCTGTATGAACAAAACAATTCTATGTTAAAAAAAAAAAAAAATCTTGATTTGGACTATTTTGGACTATGATATGAGTGAGAAATAAACTTTTTTTTTTTTTTGAGATAAGGTCTGCCTCTGTTGCCCAGGCTGGAGTGCAGTGTTGTGGTCTTGGCTCACTGCTGCAACCATCCCCCCTAGGCTCAAGCCATCCTCCCACCTCAGCCTCCTGAATAGCTGAGACTACAGGTGTGTGCCACCACACCTGGCTAATTTTAAAATTTTTTGTAGAGATGAGGTTTCGCCATGTTACCCAGGCTGATCTCAAACTCCTGGGCTCAAGTGATCTACCCTCCTTGGCCTCCTGAAGTACTGGGATTACAGGTATGGGCCACTTTGCCCAGCTGAGAAATCAACTTTTATTATATTAAGCTATTAAAATTTGCGATTGATTTTAGAGCAATTGACCTATCTTGATTTGTATACCCTCACCAAATAATAATCTAGTAGAATTATAATATAATGTTATAATGTCTTATCATGTTTTGCCATTCTTTTAGTTTCAGAATATAATTACTCCACCATAGAGTGTGATATTAGAACTCATAAACTGAAGCCAAAATCACATAATCGGAATTAAATGTCATTTTATAAAATGAGGCCAAAATTTACATGGAAAAGGAAGTCATAGAAATGTAGGATCATAGTTTACTAGAGACTTAAAAAAAACTTGTTAAAACAGTTATTTTTAAGCTTTAGTTTCTCATTTTCTGAAATTGTAATAAGAATCTGTTTTATGTCTAAATCTGCTTTATGCAGCTTTATACTGCAATATGTCAGTTCTTTCTCTGTCTTTTCCAATTCATTCAGCTATTTAAAAACTGAAAGTATACCTGATCTGCCATTTCTAGGGACTAATTGGTACTTCTGCTAATTGCATGTGGTACAGTATCAGGATAATGGCAGTCATCTTGTTTTGGGTCATGAGGCTACTGGTACTCCCGGCTCTATAACAAGTCTTTTCATTACCATATAATATCCTTTAAGTGGGTTTTTAAATTTTATCTTCAGGTATTAATTGGTGCCCCCTTGAGTCTAAGAATTGCAAATGTCAAGAGTGACAGCAGTTATCTTGTTGATTGTTCACACTTCCTTTCACTTTTACTACTTGAATATTTGCATTATCTGATTATTTTACCTGTTATTAAATTGGCACAATACAAAACACCTGTCTCTTAACTGTTTTTGCAGGTTGGCCCTAGAATGAGAAATGCATGCAGGAAAGCCAACGTTTTAAAAGTTTAAGGAGAAAATGGAATTCCCAGAGCATGATAGTCAGTTATACATTTTCAATGAGTTTAGGATAATTACCAAATTGGAGCCATATTCACAAGCTTTGGAATTTCACCTTTTGGTCATGTTTTATTTCATTTTTTAAACTATTTTAAGCTAAACTTGTCTCATATTGTAAATGTATTGATGTTGTCAACCCAGGAAAACTAATATTAATCATTTTCTTTTCGTATACATTTCTGTAGTATCATATATATCTTTTTCTCATGGAGAAGGTTTTTGACATGGATTTAGAAATTCAGTAATGTTCCATTTAGCAAAATTTCTCAGATAAAACAAAATTTTGCAATTACACCAAAGAAAATTATTCAATCTGATTCCAGATAATACAAATCAGAAGGAACAAAAGTGTCTCTGCTCTTTAAACTTCTCTTAGTCTGTAATGTCTTACACCAGTATTATACCAAGGTTGAAAATTGTTTTTATTTTCTTACATGTGCCTGTGGGGGAGTGGTTTACTGGTAAGAAAAATATTTATTTTTGTTTACCTGCTTGTTTGTGTATCTTTTTAGCAAAGGACTTTACTCTGGCATTTTTGGAAAATTATTATTATTGTTTTTAGATCCAGGGATTGCCACTGGTTTTGGAAATTCACCAGGAGGGGCCACTTAACTACAAAAGCAAATCCCTTCTGCTTGTTCCTTCAAATCGATGAGGAGAGTCATTTCTGAATGCTAATGCTGCAAACTGAGATACTAAAGGCTGTGTTTAGTCATGAAAAAGGAAGGCAACTTTGAAGACTGACCCTTACAACCTTGAGACTATTTTCTAAAAGAAGATACTTTACCTTAAATCACAATACATACCACAGCTAAGGATGTTTAAGGCAGAAGACCAAATGTTAGGGGACTGAAATGTGACCTATTGTGATCGACTTGGGTAAGCCAAGAGAATATTCTGATCTGTACTTTTGAAGAGTTCTGAGGAACAACCTACTTAAACCTTAGTGAATTCTGGAGGCAGAATTCCTCAATTCCAATTCTTACTGTACCTGTTTGGTAAGTGTGTGGCCTGGGCATGCCACGTTGTAACTCTGTGTATCTCTGTTTCCTCATCTGTTAAACTGTCATTATAAATGTGTTTGTCTTATTCATAATTGAATGAGTTTATAAAGCGTGTAAGAAAGAAGTGCTATTACAAAGAAAATGTCTCAAGGAACATTAGATGTTTTTATTAGCTCTTCAGAGGACTAGTTATGGGCACATGCTATAACTGAGGTTTTGTACCCTCTCTAGCATCCTGAGAGCTACAATGGCCATCAGCGATGCCAAACCGGCAGAGAGTGGACATAGTCTCTGCACTATTCACACTGCTTTAGTGCAAGCCAGGACCATTAGCAAGAGCAGAAGAAAGTTATGCCGGTTGGTAGAATGCCCAGATTTTGCATCTCAGAATATAAGTAATAGGAAATATAGTATCACCAATTTAGGATAGAGGACACAAAACTTCACATTCTAAGGAATAGAACCTCATTAGAAACTGAAAAAATAGACTTGGTCTGATTCGACAGATTCTGAAGATAGCACACTCCATCTCCCTTATCCTGCTTTATGTCACTGTATTGTAGTTATCACCTCCTAACTTAATATATGATATGCTTATTTACTGCATTAACTTCATGCTTTTTCTCTTCAAACTAGAATGAAAGCTCCAGATACAGAACATTCATTTCCTCAGCATTTATAGCAATGCCTCAGTAAATACTCAAATGAATGAATATTAAAATGAAAATAATAAATTTAAATGAGTAAAGATTTTTAACACAGGTCTGATGAAATGGGCTCTAATTATTACATATAGTTAATGAAAACCTGGAGAAAGTAACTTTTTAAAGAAATTATGAAGTCTTTGTACATTATTTAAATAGATAATTCCTATTTATGATAAATAGGTAATTCCTATTTTCATGATTCTTTAACTTTTGATTGTTTTGCCTTAAGTACTACAAAATTAATACCTCCCATTTGAGGAGTATCTACCATATGCCAAATCTAAATTAAGTGCTATAAAAACATTATACTAAAATTTATTGCAAATCTATAGCAAAAGTACTGTTGTTACCCATATTTTAAGTTTCAAGAAACTAAGGCTTAAATTCCATTCAACATATGTTAATATTCATACTTTGATTAGCAAAAACATACTTTCAACCTCAATTTTTTGTGCTTAAAACTTTACAACAACTAGGTATGGACTCTAAAACTTAAAAAACAAAGAAATAAATGGCTTTCCAGTAATCTCATTAGGTTAAAGAACGCAAGATACAACAAGTTCTCACTTAACCAACCTTGCAATACAGTAAGTTACAACACAGTTACTCTTACAGTAAGTCCTCACTTAAAGGCAGGTTCTTGGAAACTAAGTGAAATTACATACAGCAGGTCCTCTAATAACGTTTTGTTCAACATTGCTTTGTTATCATGTTGACGAGGAAAAGAAATGGTTTCGTTATAGATCATTTTACTTAACATGACAGTTTTCAAGAACCTATACATGATGTTTCTGTATGTAACTTAAATGAAAACTTGATTCAACCCAATTGAGCTCTTAAAAAGAATGAATGAAGTAAAACTCTATGTAATTAAGAAGTAAATATATTTATATGGATTTTATTAAATTATCAGCAAAATTTTGTTTATGTTAGTCCCCAACTCCAAGTTAAAAACTAAGGTGAAAGTTAGCTGAGGCGTTGTAGAATGAAAGATTTCTTCAACAGTCAGGAGTTCGTGCAATAAACATTTACTGACCACTAGAAATCGCAACCAAGTAAGAAAAGAAAGCAGAGTACTATGACATGCGCAATGAATATAATACACTATAATACAACAGAATTATTGATTATAATTATCAAATAAATGAATTGGGTTGCCAGCAGAAAGGACAATAAAATAAATAGAAGCATAGAAGCAGCTTGTAATTCAACCTGGAAAATATTTAGAGAACAGTCTCTATGTATCTATGCCTCTAGCTGCATCCCTCTGTAATAATGAGGAGACTAACCAGCTCAGGTTAAAAGTTTCTGCTGTTTTTAAGACCTGATAGACAGAACCGATAGTATACAACCCTGTGTTTTGGGGAGAAAGTTTAGAAAATGTTCCCAGTATGTGTGAAGATTTTGTCCTAACAATGCCATGATAAACATGTTTTTAGATTTCCAGGAGTTGATTTTATGTTTTTGTTTCCCTAGGAAAAGTATCCTGATTAATCTGTCTCTTATGCCTTAAAGTATATTCTGATGTATGTCAGTTAAAATTTATAGGCACTCAATTGGGAATCCCTTCAGGGTGCTTTGGGAACACAGAGTAAGGAATGGCTAATTTCTCTATTCACATGAACTAAGCAAATTATGTAATTTCTCTTGAGACTCAGTTTCCTTTAAAGTGACTATTCTAATTCACCTCACTAGGTTGAAAAAAAAAATCACATACGAAACATTCCCCAGGCACAGAGTAGCTGCCACATTTACATAGCATCTTTATTGCTATATATCTTAATAAGAATTAGGAAGAAGTATCTAATGTACAAGATACTCTTTTGAGCAATCCTCATTTATTGTTGTCCAACAAAAATATCATGTTTCAAATCTTCAGCCTAGCCTTCAAACCTGTCCACAATCTGAGCCAAGCCTACTATCCCAACCTTAATTTCTCTTATCAAACACACTATCATGCACATTTTGGAATTCTTCCCCAAGCTGCCTTAGTTCAGAATACACACACACACACACACACACACACACTCATACATAGATATATATATGTTTAATTATATACATAATTACATAATGCATATGTAATCATATAATACATAAGCAATTATATAATTATATTTTTTCTGCAGAAGGCAAATTTTCCATGCATACAGAATGTACTCACTCTTTTTTGGTAACTGAACCTAGCCATCTCTATGGGGCCACCCTGTCTCACCATTCTTAGCACTTGTGTTTGAGGCTAGGTAATCTACTTGCTTAGCTGAGGTATAGTACACGTGAACTAGGTCTACCAGTTCTCTTATTATACATCTCCTAGATAAAATAATTAGTTTAGAGACAGGAACACAATCACAGTAGGAGCAATGAGAAGAAAAGAGGAGTTTTGTTTGTTGTTATTATCTATGGAAAATATATTCTAGCTATTTCTTCTGGAACTGAAAAGTAAAGCCTATTGTTCTGCAATCGTGAGCTGAGAACCAGCTTAAACCTCACCAGTGAGATATGCTAAACTTAAAAATGGGGAGAGAGGCCAGGTGCGGTGGCTCAAGCCTGTAATCCCAGCACTTTGGAAGGCCGAGGTGGGCAGATCACGAAGTCAGGAGTTCAAGACCAGCCTGACCAATATGGTGAAACCCCATCTCTACTAAAAATACAAAAATTAGCTGGGTGTGGTGGCATGCATCTATAGTCCCAGCTACTCGGGAGGCTGAGGCAGGAGAATCACTTGAACCCAGAAGGTGGAGGTTCCAGTGAACCAAGGTTGTGCCACTGCACTCCAGCCTAGCTGACAGAGACTCCGTCTCAAAAAAAAAAAAAAAAGGGAAGAGAAAAATTGAGTTTCGATCAAATATTTTAAGCCCTACATCTAGTGTCATCTAAATCTAGTGTCATCAAAAAAATCTGTTTGAATGGTTTAAGTGAGCCAACACATTTTTTTTTTCCTTTTGTTTTTCTGTTTAGGTGTGCTTGGATCTGTCTTTTGGTCACTTGAAGATTCCTAACTGATGCTTCCCCCATGGTTACAAAAATCTAGAAATTTTACCTATTTGTTTTATTCTCATAGGAGTTAACATCTATTCTGGAATACGAACTATATAAAATTAAAAGTGAACAAAAAGCACAATACAATTTACAACCACAAAGAATTGTGGCAACTGTTAAAGGTGTTTAAAGCAAGAATTTTATTTAGGCCAGAAAAGATAGTCAAATTTAAGTTAAAGTAACAAAATATTAAAATGCAAGCCAATGGAACTTTAAATCACCCCTCAAACATTTCAGTTTTTGAAATTTTGATGTTTTACTGCTAAACAACCTGACATACTTTGTTTCTGTACTGTAGCATTTAAAAATTTCAAAGATTATATTCAATCTGGCACTATAAAATTTTCTATTTTCTGTTAACTTTTAAATGTGATCTTACTTTTATATTTGACATCTGATTCCAGAAGTCATTATCATGTCATTTGAAGAAATATTTATGTTTACCATAGTATTTTCAACAGAATGCTGCCTTAAAAAAATACATAAGTTAGCCTAGCAAGAAGACAAATTATCTGCATCTGGGTTTCTTAACCCCCCTCCTATTAACATTCTAGCCCTACCTAACTCATTCCTTTATTCTTCTGTTTTCAAAATAGCTCTTAATTACTTCCATCCCCATTTCAGTTGTAAATGCTTCTTTACAGCCATTCTTTCATTAAAATAAATCCTCCAACTTATTTGAGGACCTGACACTTCACTACTGATTTACAAGTGATTCAATTTTATTAATCAGATGCTTGCCCTGGCTTTGGGATATCTGTACTGCTGTTGCTGGTAGCTGTTGATGAAGGGCCCCCTTTCTTTCTCCCCATTTCTTGGAAAATATGCAGGTATTATTTCAGCATTTTATTTCAGAAAGACTGAAATTGGAAAGAACCTAGAAAATCTTGTAATTGTCTTGAAAAGAGTTATTATTTCACACTGTTCATTGTGCAAGCTATAGTTGCAGTGGGGATAATGTGCCCTATAAAAGATTTGTCTGAAATTCTCCATTAGAAATTCTTTCATCATAGATTTAAAGCTACTATTTAATTCCCTTTTGGGGGACCAAATCATGAAACCACTGCATAATATTCTAAAAGCAAAATTAAACAACACACAAGTAACCACATTAAACAATTATGGTGGTTGATTTTAGTACACGTTTGAATGTTCAGAAAATTCCTCTTTAAAATATATTTAAAACACCCTGTATTTTTCTGTTCTCAGGCTGCTAATAAAGACATACCCAGTCTCAGGTATGTCTTTATTAGCAGCCTGAGAACAGACTAATAAGACTGAGTAATTATAAAGAAAAGATGTTTAATTGACTCACAGTTCCACATGACTGGGGAGGCCTCACAATCATGGTTGAAGGTAACGAAGAGCAAATAGCATCTTACCTGGCGGTAGGCAAGAGGGTGAGTGCAGGGGAACTGCCCTTTTAGAAAACTATCAGATCTCGTGAGACTTAGCACAAGAAAAAACCTGCCCCTATGATTCAATTACCACTGGGTCCCTCCCATGATACGTAGGGGTTATTACAATTCAAGGTGAGTTTTGGATGGGGACACAGAGCCAAACCATATGATTCTGCCCCTGGCCCCTCTCAAATCTCATTTCCCTTTCACATTTTAAAACACAATCATGCCTTCCCAACAGTCCCCCAAAGTCTTAACTCATTTCAGCATTAACTCAAAAGTCCACACACAGTCCAAAGTCTCATCTGAGACAAGGCAAGTCTCTTCCACCTATGAGCCTGTAGAAACAAAAGCATGTTAGTTACTTCCTAGATACAATGGGAGTACAGGCACTGAGTAAATACACCTGTTACAAATGGGAGAAATTGGGCAAAATGAAGAGACTACTGGCCCCAAGCAAGTCTTAAATCCAGTGGGGCAGTCAAATCTTAAAGCTCCAAATTGATCTCCTTTGACTCCATGTCTCACATCCAAGTTACACTTGGCTCCAAAGTGATCTCCTTTGACTCCATGTCTCACATCCAAGTTACGCTGAGGCAAGATGTAGGGTCCCATGGCCTTGGGTGGCTCCACCCCTGTGGCTTTGCGGGGTACAGTCCCACTCCTGGCTGCATTTCATGGGATGACATTCAGTATCTGTGGCTTTTACAGGTGCATGGTGCATGCATGTTAGATCTACCATTCTGGGATCTGGAGGATGATGGTGGCCCTCTTCTCACAGCTCCACTAGATAGTGCCCCATTGAGGACTCTGTGTGGGGCTCCCACCCCATATTTCCCTCTCACACTGCCCTAGCAGAGGGTCTCCATGAGGGCTCCACCCCTGCAGCACACGTCTGCCTGGACATCCAAGTTTTTTCATACATCATCTGAAATCTAAGTGGAGGTTCCCAAACCTCAATTCTTGACTTCTGGGCACCCACAGGCTCAACAGCACATGGAAGGTTCCAAGGCTTGGGGCTTGCACCCTCTGAAGCCACAACCTGAGCTGTACGTTGGCCCCTTATAGCTGCAGCTGGGATGCAGGGCACCAATTCCCTAGGCCACATGGCAGGGGGGCTCTGGGCCCATTGAACCATAAACCATTAATTTTTTCCTCCTAGGCCTCCAGGCCTGTGATGGGAAGGGCTGTCAGGAAGGTCTCTGACATGCCTTGGAGACATTATCTCCATTGTCTTGGTGATTAACATTTGGCTCTTCATTACTTATGCAAATTTTTGTGGCCGGTTTGAACTTCTACCCAGAAAATGGGTTTTTCTTTTCTACTGCATTGTTAGGCTGCCAATTTTCCAAATTTTTATGCTCTGTCATCTCTTGAATGCTTTGCTACTTAGAAATTTCTTCCACCAGATACCCTAAATCATCTCTCTCAAGTTAAAAGTTCCACAGATCTCTAGGGCAGGAACAAAATGGCACCAGTCTCTTTGTAGAACACGAGTGACCTTTACTGTAGTTCCCAAAAATTTCCTCATCATCTAAGTCCACCTCAGCCTGGAACTTATTGTCCATATTGCTATCCGACTTTTGGTCAAAGCCTTTCAATAATAATAAGTCTCTAGGAAGTTCCAAACATCCCCACATCTTCCTATCTTCTGAGCCCTCCAAGTTTCTAGGAAGTTCCCAAACTGTCCCACATTTTTCTAGCTTCTTCTGAGCCCTCCAAACTGTTCCAACCTCTACCTGTTACCCAGTTTGAAAGTTGCGTCCAGGTTTTCAAGTATCTTTACATCAGTGCCCCACTACCTGGTACAGATTTACTGTATTAGTCTATTCTCTTGCTGCTAATAAAGACATATCTGAGACTGGGTTATTATAAAGGAAAGAGGTTTAATTGACTCAAGTGTCACATGACTGGGGAGGCCTCACAGTCATGGAGGAAGGCAAGGAAGAGCAAGTCACATCTTACATGGCGGCAGGCAAGAGGGTGTGTACAGAGCAACTGCCCTCTTATAAACCCATCAGATCCTATGAGACTTATACACTATCATGAAAACAGCACAGGGAAAAACTCACCCGCATGATTCTATTACTCCCCACTGGGTCCCTCCCACGACACATGGGGATTATTACAATTCAATTCAAGGTGAGATTTGTGTGGGGACACAGAGCCAAACCATATCACACACTAAAGATTATATATAGATACACACACATATGCATAAACTATACATTTATGATCTATTGTACATGTATGTGACTCTATATATAAAATAGTTCATGGCCCAGGCCACTCACTGGCTATATTTTACCACAGTGATACAGATCCATGTACTATTTCCACGTCTGTTCCAAGCTTTCCATGCCTTTTACTGAAGACAGCTTAGGCTGTATCTCCTTTGCAATGTTTGACAGTGTAAAATCAGAGAAAAGGGCGTGAAAGACTTGCATAGTTATATTTTGAGCTGAAACCAAGTTTTGTAAAACAGTTTTCACCAGACAGCCTGCACTGGGTGATGAAGGAATGAGGTGAAAGATGGGAAAGGGAATTATTAGTTTGCACTTAGTTATTATTCAATGAATTATTTCCATAAAACAAAACAAAGAAAGGAAGAGTGAATGGTAGCATTTGGGTATTAACTTCACATAAAATTTCTGAGAGAAAATAAACAAATGTTGAGTAGAGAGATTGGCGCTTTGTGTTGGCTCCATCTAATTAATGATCAAATTTTTTAAATTAACTTAAAATTTAGTTTTCTTACCTGTCAAATGGGCTTAACATGTCTACGTAGAAAAGTTGTTGTGAAAGCTGAATGGAAGAAAGCACAGAAAGACCTACTGGTCTCTGGCACAGCAGAGTTCCTCTTCCTCTTTTCCACATATTTTGATGGAGTCAAGAGCATATGGGCCGATACCCAAATTTCCTTTGTTAAGAGAGTGGAGGGATACCATACTCCTCTGAAGGAGAAAAAAAGACATTTTTGAGTCATGAAAGCTCAGAATTTTTTATACTTAATGAATATATATATATTTTATATATATATTTTATATATATATTTTATATATATTTTATATATATATATACACCATGATTGCTATAGTTTTATATATGGTCATAAGTTGCTTTACAATGGGGATACATTCTGAGAAATGCATTCATAGGCAATTTCGACCTTGTGTGAACATCATAGAGAGCACTTACACAAACCCAGATATTATAACTTACCACACACCTAGGCTGCATGACATAACCTATTGCTCTTAGGCTGCAAATGTGTAAGCATGTTACTGTACTGAATACTGCAGGCAGTTGTAACACAAAGGTAAGTATTTGATTTGTGCATCTAAATGTAGAAAATGTACAGTGAAAATACTCTATATTATTTTGGTGAGTGGTAAGGATGGAGACAGGTCTTACTCTGTCACCCAGGCTGGAGTAAAGGGGTGCAATCATGGCTCACTGCACCCTGAAGTTCCTGAGCTCAAGCTATCCTCCTGCCTCAGGCTCTCTAGTAGCTAGGAACACAGATATGTACCATCACACTTGGCTAATTTTTAAATTATTCTGTAGAGATAAGGTCTTGCTATGTTGCCAGGCTGGCCTAGAACTAATGGCTTCAAGGCCTGCCTTGGCCTCCCAAAGCACTGAGACTATAGCCATGAGTCATCATGCTTGGCCCTGTATTATTTTATAGGACCACACTAGTTTATGCGGCCCATTGTTGACTGAAATATCCTTATGTGCAAATGACTATATGTAGAAATAAGGTCACCTTAATGTGTTGGTCCTGAAAGGTGTCTTGTCATTCACTGGATGTAGACATTTCTGACTGGTTGGGGCTAACAAAGTGCTCTTCATAGAGCCAGGGCTTAGAGTCATAATTCATACACATGTAAACACTACAATACACACCTTAATTTTCACTCACTCTAATTTACTAAGCTTTATAATGTATGCACATAAATATAATCATAATCACTGTGAACAAGGTATATTCTTTAAATATCTTGACAATGTTCCACTGTGTCCAGTCACTCAGAATATAAAAAGAATCCCAAAGGGGTCCTCAGCATTTAGTACTTCCAAACAAATGTAACTCCATTCATATAATTTATATGTAATTCTACCAAATGCATTTTCTTTTAAATATTTCCTATATCTCTTTTGTTTGGCAAGATAATATTTAGCCCCAATGGTCATTTATAAGATCCTTGTATGGGTCTGTTTTGTTCATTCTTCTGTCTCCATAATGACTTGTGAAGCCTTTTGATAATGCTATTTTTCACCCTCTTTCATGTACTTTAATTCATGGATCTCCTTAGAAGAGTTAAAGGGCATTAAAGGTAATATTTCTAAATGCTCATTTTAATTCTTCCTACTGTCTGGCCTATATATAGGTAAATGCAACATTACTTCTGTACTTCATTCATATCTATTGGAATTATATCTGAGATTGATTCTTTTAGATTTTAAATTTTAAATTTAATGTGCAATCATTTATTACATTTAATCTCTTTGCATTTTGTCCTTCTAAACTTTAGTTTTTTCCATTAATTTGTCCCCAATTTTGGCAACACCTTTACTGGTATTACTAATCATTGTACATGGCTCTCATGCTTTCTATGTTTAATTTAATTTTACTTATTTTATTTTTTTGAGATGGAGTCTTGCTCAGTCACCCAGGCTAGAGTGCAATGGTATGATTTCAACTCACTGCATCCTCCATCTCCTGGGTTCAAGCAGTTCTCCTGTCTCAGCCTCCTGAGTAGCTGGGACTACAGGCATGTTCCACCACGCCTGGCTAATTTTTTGTATTTTTAGTAGAGACGGGGTTTCACTATGTTGGCCAGGCTGGTCTTGAACTCCTGACCTCAAGTGATCCACCCACCTTGGATTCCCAAAAGCATGAGCCACCGTGCCTGGCCTGTTTTTTTGTTTGTTTGTTTTTTTGTATTTTCCAGGTTCAATCTTCATATGCTGTATCTTAAGTTTCCATCAGTCTAAGTCCATTTCCTAACTCTCCATGTAGATCTCTTTTATGTACTTTAGTGATTGTCCAGGCCTCCATTGCTAATCTAGCTTTCCTTCAATCTTTTGAGGTATTATACATTTTGTGTGGACTTTACAGGCATAGATTCTAATTTGTTAAGACTTTGAAATCACTTGTCAGCAAGGTCAAGCTAATGTTCCATAGGGTAATGTTAGTGATAGTGTTGCTCCATGGTCTCTGTGAGATTCCCATTTAGTTTATCCTTTGATTATTATATTCTCCTTGGATACAGAAAAGTATTACTTCAGCCAGTGTCACACTTCAAACTCTGTACCATTCCAGATGTGTGCTTTGAAAACCATGATCCCATTCAAAGAAAATGTGAATATATTGTTCTTGGAATAACTCTCAGTCAATATAAATATCAATGATATAAGTTGTACTGTGTTAATTCCATATTTTAGTGGTTTCATTGCCCTGTTTGTTTTTTAATTTCTTTGAATCCCCTGTTTCCATGTAACTTTATGTGGTCTTAGACCTTCATTCTAGTCTTCTCTTGTGACCTGACTATGTGGAACTTTTCAGTTAGTAGTTACTAATGACCACGGACTGAAGTCCTTGGTATCTTTGACTATACTTAGGGTGAGTTATAGAACATAAAAGCATTGTAGATGTCTTGGTCAATGTAGACTTTTTAATAGTTTTCTATTAGATAATAATCCAGTCTAATATCTAGGTGTGAACTTTTAGCTACTCCAATTAAATGCTTTGTTTCTTCTTTGAACATTGAAAGTTTTCCTTGAATATTTATTTATAGTTGAGATACCATACTGTATAGAATCCACAATCCTTTCTAGTAGATTCAATATTTTTACATGCCTTAATTAATTTTTATCTTTTATTTTAGGTTCAGGGGTACATATACAGGTTTGTTATATAGGTAAAGTCATGTCATGGGAGTTTGTTGTACAAATTATTTCATCACCCAGTTAATAATCATAGTACTCAACAATTATTCTTTTCTGCTCCTCTCCCTCCTCCTAACCTTCATTCACCCTCTGGTAGGAGCCAGTGTGTGTCGTTCCCCTTTTTGTGTTCATGTGCAGGTGTTCTCATAATTTAGCTCCCACTTATAAGTGAGAACATGTGGTATTTGGTTTTCTGTTTCTCCATTAGTTTGCCAAGGATAATAGCCTCTAGCTCCACCATGTTCCTGTAGAAGACATAATCTCATTCTTTTTTTATGGATGTTTAGTATTCCATGGTGTATATATAACACAATTTCTTTATACAGTCCACTATTGATGGGCATTTTGGTTGATTCCATGTTTTTCTATTGTGAATAGTGATGCAATGAACATACACGTGCATGTGTATTTATAATAGAATGATTTATATTCCTTCAGGTATGTTCCAAGTAATGGGATAGCTGGGTCAAACAGTAGTTCTTTTTTTAGCTCTTCGAGGAATTGGCACACTGTCTTACACAATGGTTGAACTAGTTTACACTCCCACCGACAATGTATAGGCATTCCCTTTTTGCTGAAACTTCACCAACATCTGTTATTTTTTTACTTTTTAGTAATAACCATTCTGACTGGTGTGAGACTGTAACGCACTGTGGTTCTGATTCACATTTCTCTACTAATCAGTGATACTGAGACTTGTTCATATACTTACATCTGTTTATGAAGAGTGTCTTTTCACATCTTTTGTCCACTTTTTAGTGGGAGTGTTTGTGTTTTTTTCTTGTAAATTTGTTCAAGTTCCTTATAAATGCTGGATATTAGACCTTTGTCAGATGCATAGTTTGCAAAAACTTTCTCCCATTCTGTAGGTTGTCTGTTTACTCTGTCAATAGTTTATTTTGCTGTGCAGAAGAACTTTAGTTTATTAGATCCTATCTGTCAATTTTTTTTTGTTGTTGCTATTGTTTTTGGAGTCTTTGTCATGAATTCTTCCCCAGGGCCCATGTCCAGAATTGTATTGCCTAGACTGTCTTTCAGGGTTTTTATAGCTTTGAGTTTTACATTTAAGTCTTTAATCATTCTTGAGTTGATTTTTGTATATGGTGTAAAGAAGAGCAGTCCAGTTTCAATCTCCTTCATATGGCTAGCCAGTTATCCCAGAACCATTTACTGAACAGGGATTCCTTTCTGCATTGCTTGCTTTTGTCAGCTTTGTTGAAGATCAGATAGTTGTAGGGGTGTGGCCCTATTTCTGGGCTCTCTATTCTGTTCGATTGGTCTATGTGTCTGTTTTTGTTCCAGTACCATGCTGTTTTGGTTACTGTAGCCTTGCTTCCTGTTCCCGAGACATTACATTCTGCTGGCCTAGAGGTCTTAGTTCCAGAGGGAGGAACACTGCCACCAGGAAACACAACGATTCCATTAAACTGGAAGTTAAGATTGCCACCTGGATGCTTTGGGCTCCTCCTACCTTTAACTCAACAGACTAAGAAGAGAGTTACAGTGTTGACTGGGTGATCAACCTAGACTATCAAGATGAAATCAGTCTACTACTCCACAACAGAGGTAGGAAAAGTATGCATGGAATACAGGAGATCTCTTGGGGTGTCTCTTAGTTTTACCATGCCCTGTGATTAAGGTAAATGGGAAACTACAACGGCCCAATCCAGGCAGGACTACAAATGGTTCAGACCCTTCAGGAATGAAGGTTTGGGTCATCCCACCAGGAAGAAAAACACAACCTGATGGGGTGTTTGCTGAAGGCAAAGGGAATACAGAATGGGTAGTCAAAGAAGGCAGTCATCAATACCAGCTATGATCACATGACCAGCTGCAGAAATGAGGACTGTAATCGTCATGAGTATTTCCTCATTCTTTTGTTTAAAACATGTATGTGCATGTATACATGTACTAAGAAAATAGTTTTATTTTCTTTATCATGTGACATAAGATTTATTGACTTCACATCAGCATTTAAGTATTGCTAACTTTATGTAATAGTATTTGGGTTGGGGATGGGTATGTTTCTGGTTGTATGAAGGATAGTTGTATTATGTTCTGTGTAACTATATCCATATTTTCTTTATTTGAAGATTATGTATGATCTCAGGAGATGTGTATGGGTTCAAGTTAACAACGGGTCAACTTGTAATGGTTAATACTGAGTGTCAAATTGATTTGATTGAAAAATGCAAAGTATTGATCCTGGGTGTGTCTGTCAGGGTGTTGCCAAAGGAGATTAACATTTAAATCAGTGGGCTGGGAAAGGTAGACTCACCCTTAATCTGGGCGGGCACCATCTAATCAGCTGCCATCAAGGCTAGAATATAAGCAGGCAGAAAAATGTGAAAAGACTAGACTGGCCTAACCTCCCAGCCTACATCTTTCTCCTGTGCTGGATGCTTCCTGCCTCAAACATCAAACTCCAAGTTCTTCAGTTTTGGAACTTGGACTGGGCTTGCAGATGGCCTATTGTGGGACTTTGTAATCATGTGAGTTAATACTTAATAAACTCCCCTTTAGGTACATGTACTAGGATATATATAGATAGATAGATAGATATAGATATATACACACACAGGTACTAGGATATATATACACACACACACTACATATACTACATACACTAAGATATATATATACATATATACGTATGTATGTATATGTATATATATGTCTCGCTAGAGAAACCAGGCTAATACGGCATGAGAGTTTAGTTCCATCTATGCATTTGTCTCAACTCTATGGGTTGCTGAATACTGACTGTTAGGATTTTTTTTTTCTAGTTTCAGTAAATAATTTTCTATTGTCTTGATATTTATTTGATTTCCTCTTATTTTGCCACTTAATGTGAAGTGGTCTCCTTGTCACTCTGTAAGTCACTTCATATAAACTATTAACTGTTCATTGTATTTTGCATCACATGTATGAATAAAGCAGCTGTATTTAACAAAAATATATCTATAAAGTTTAATTCTTGTTTTCTTATACATGTCTGTAAAACACAGAGCATTTGAAGGAATGATGATTTAGGGAAATTTTTATATCCAGAGAAATGTTTCAATTTTTGCCTTTTTGCCATTCTTATACATCTAAATAGTTCTCTTCCATGAGCTCATTCTAAAACCTTACCTATCCAGTTATACTTTCACCCATATGCAAATTAGGCAACCTAAATTGTTCTTCTTGGCAAGATGTGATACCCTTCACAGGATGGGAGCATCCTTTTGGTTTAATGCTGATAAAGTACGTTAGCCAAAACTAGGGCTTATAGTCATAATTTGAACATGCAGAAACTCTAAAACATCAATTTACTTAGTTCACCCAGCTTCACCTGCAAAATATAGCATGATCTCTCCATTTCCTTCTACCTACACTACCGTTCTCTAGCCCAGGTTCTATAACCTGTACCTGTATCACTGCAATCATTGGTCTCTCCTATTCCTCTCTTGCACATTCTAATCTCATCTCTATACTGCAGACAGAGTTATCTGAATGCCCAGTTCATATAAAATTGAAATTCTCATCACAGTCTTCAGGGCCCTGCCTGAACTACTCTCTGCTTAGATCTCCCATATGATCTCTTATCACTCATGCACATACATTCTCAGGGGGTGCCTGCCAGTTCTGTACCCAATGAGCTTTTGCTCACAAAACACCATTTGCCATTGTTTTGCTATCGCTCTGAAATTTTCTTCCCCAAAGTTATTCCAGTGCTGACTCTTTCTTGTTCTCAGGCCTGAGATTAAATTGCATCTTCTTACAGAAGATTTCTCTGACTAGCCCCCTAAATTAGAGCCTCTCTATCATTTCTTATGGTTTACTTGTGTATTTCCAGATTCTTGCCTAAAATGTTATTTGCATGATTTCAGAAACTCTTCCTTATTTTTATTATATCCCCAGGACCTAGCGTAGTGCTCTACAAATAATAAACAATCAGTATCTGGTTTTAAAAAAGAATACATGAATAAATTATGGAAAGAGGTGAGTTCTACCTTACTACGCTCATCTCTGGTTTTTGACTCACATTCCAATTACAAATCTTATAGATGAAAAGCAATGTTGGAGAATGAGACAGGGAAGATATATAATCAAATAGAATGTCCCACAAAGCAAAAGAAAAAAAGAAGTCATTTCCAAATAGTTTACCCGCTAGTTATGACATTGCAACTAGAGAAAACTCCTATGCAAATTCAGTCATGCAAGCCCCATTTAGCTCAGGAAAATGTATAGAAATTGATTGAGTGAGCAGCTGGTGATATTGTAGTCAGGCTCTCTGGAAGTTAATTGGGAAGCGTTGTGAAAAATCCTGACATTGAACATGGAGCTATACTGACTTCCATTGTGCCCCAGACACTCATCACACACAGTTGCTCTCCACTATTACAAAATAACTGGATACCTCGGAGTCTCTGATGACTCTCATCAATAGCCTGCTAAGAAAACGGAGGAGGAGGGAGTGATGAGCCGGAGCTAGGACTTTTATAATTGGAATGAAAAAGCCCCAATCTTGTGGGTTTCTACTTCCTTCATGAAATATTTTTATTCTCCAATGGAAAAAAAAAAAAAAAACCAACAAACTCCCCTCCAGGGTCTCCTTTTGTATTATTCTGATGGAAAATCTAGAATTGAAATTAAATTGTTTTTCCTAGTGTTTAATTGATGTATTTATATCAGTTGGGTACTGTCATGAGAAAAGCACCCCAAATTTAGTCCTTAAAATACCAAGTGGCCATTAATTATTTCTCACAAATCTGTGGTTCAGCTTGACGGAGCTGTTGTTCTGGAGTGGGCTTGCTCATCTGTCTTTGATGAGCTGACAGTCTGGGGGTCTAGGATGGCCTCATCTGCAGTGGCAGGGCTCCTCGCCACATGTTTCTCACATCCTTAGTAACTATTATATTCTAGGCATTGAGCTCTGTGCTGGAAATATAAAGATCAATAAAACTATTTGACCTTGAAGAATTTAGAGACTGAAAGAGGGAAATAGATATATAAACAAATAATACATTTAAATAGCAGGGGCACTATGAGAGGAGTCTGTGGTGCATAGGAGGGATGACAGAAAGGAAATACTTGGTCTTAAATGGAGTGAATGGGAGGAATCAGGATGGACTTTATACATGATATCCTTAAATCAAGTCTTAGTATACGAGGAACATTTTGTAAAGTCTCTAAGCTAAGAAACAGGATCCCAGGCAGAAAGGACAGCAGCATAAAAGCACAGAATTATAGAAGATGCATTATTTCATTGAACCTGGCAAGTATGATGTAGGAATTGAGTAGTGTGAAATAAAACTGGAGAAGTAGATGATGGTCGGGGGAAGCTCTGTGTGTGAGCCTGAGTTTACATATTGCTTTAAACATTAAAATAATAATAGTGGTAATGGTAATGATAATAAATTATCACCAATATTTATAATGTTTTTCCTATGAGCTAGGCACTCTCCTAAATGGTTTCGATAACTTTTCTCATGTAACGTTACCTTATGACATGACTCAATTGTAAATAGGATGTTCCAGGTGACATTACCATCACTCCATTTTCAGTATTACCATTATCCCCATTTTCAGTGTGGTTCTTAAGGCTAGGGATGTTAAATAATGTATACATAATTAAGATAAGTATGTAGCACAGTAGGATTTAGCCCCATATTAATCAGTCTGAATTTGTAACCACTAGGCTCATATTTCCTATCCATGAGAAGACAATTCATAGATTTAGAGAAAGAATATGATCAGTATTGCATATTATAAAAAACTTGTTTGCAGTACTGTGGAAGAGAGAAGAGATTAAACAGACAGTAACCATTTAATAAGCTTTGGAAATAGTCCTGATTAGAAATAATTAAGATTTGAAATAACACATTAGCAGTGGGGATAGAACTAAGAAGACTGATTCAAGATCTGTTAAGAGGATGTGGGAACATACTGGATATATAAGAAGAGGAAGAAGGCCAAAATGACTCCAAGGTTTCTGAGTTAATTGACTGAATAGAAAGTGATAGCAAAGGTGCTATATAGCATACAGGTTAAGCCCAGATTCTGGAGACTACCTGAGTTTGGACTCCAGCTTTGCCACTTAAGTGCTTCAATTTCTTCATATGTATAGTAGGGTAATACCTATTTCAGTAAGTTGTTGAGAGGAATAAATAATTAAGTGTATATGAAGTGCCCAGTAGATTGCCTGATACACAGTTAACTCTCAATAAATGTTACATACTATTCACTGAGAAAAGAGGAACAAGGATAGGGGAAAAGTTGGTGAGTAGAATTTGAGGCATGTGTAGGATGAGGTTGACTTGAATCAATAGGTCTCTAGAATTCCAGAGAGAGGTCTATGCTAAACAGACAGATTTTGGAGCCATTACCATATAGACAGTTGTTGAAGTCTTGTATTGTGAGAACATAGGAAAATAAGAGAAAAGCAGCATTTTAGTGATGAGGAGAATAAAATACTGAGAAACAATAATTAGAGAAGGAAGAGAAGAAGTCAAGAAAAGAATAGCTTTTGAAGTAATTAGGCACTAGACATCATCAAATACTACAAAGGTTAAGATGTGCATGTCTACCAGGCATTTCTAATTTAACTGTCCAAAAGAGATGTTTGTGATTTTTCCAGCCACTTTCCCAATCTCAGTAGATGGCACTAGTATTCTTCCAGGGGGTAAGGCCAAAATCATGGCACCACTCTTGATTTTTTTTTTTTCTCACTTCAATCTTGTAATAATCAAACCTTCAAAATACAAAAAAAATAAAATTTTGAACTAACTCCTCATTGCCTACACCACTAATCACTAGTCAAAAAAAGAATACACAAATGTTCCTTTCTATTACCGAGAACATAATATTAAATAAAGTTGAAACCTCCATATATGCTAAATCCCCAAATTAAGCTGTTTACCCGGTTTCATAGTATATAACAGAGTTCTAAACTAGTAATAAGCATCCTGGAAATATTTATTTAATTTAAATTAACCAATGTATCACATAATGATGAGGAGCTATAAAATATAGGCTAATTAATTTTGGCAAAACAATATTACTGAATTTACAATAATGTTAAACAATTCTAAAAAAAAACTTTGACAGACCAACATGCTTCTCAAGCATATCAATAAATTGTTACATTGTGTAAACATCTTGAGAATTTTTGTCACCCAGAGCATCCTATATACAATTGAGTTTATAATTATTTATATATCTGTTTATCCTAAAGTGTAGTTAGTATTTCTACTTTCTAATAATTTAAATTATTTTTGATTCCCTTTGATTCTGGCTTCCAGAAAGCTTAGAGAAAAATATGAATAGCATTTCTTGTGTTGACCTACTTTGAAATCTCTTTACTTGGTTCTGATGTCACATATTTTACTAGTTTATTAAATATGCCTTTTTTTACAAGCTAGCTAAAATTCTTTGCAGAAGAGGTACATTACAAGCAAAGATATTAAAGTCCAAGAGGGAGTCTTGCATGGATCAATGCTGAGACACATGACTGATTGAAGAAAGGGTTATTATGTGACAACTCTATAGTGGCCTTCTCTGCGCTCCAGGCAGATGGTGATTCTGAAATTAGTATAATGCTCAAGGACACCTAACAGGAAAAAAAGCAAAAAGGATTTTGTCCAGTGACCAGAAGTCTCATGAGAAAAAAAAAAAAATGTGTATATATATATATATATATATATATATACACATATATAAAAAACACGATAAACTGGATGAAGTCTATACATATTTGATATGTTGTGTCTCCTAAAAGAAGTCAGATCATAGGAAAGAGCACTGGGTCCCCAAAGAAAACTCTGGCTAAGTTGGGAAGTACACTTGTGTAATGAGCCAGTCACAGCTGCCCAGCCTTGGAGATTCTGGAGAGGAGTGGATTCTAGGTAAAGTACGAGCAATATTTGAAAGCTCTCCAACTCAGTCCCCAGGGAACACCTAGACATCCTGGGAAGAAGAGAGATATGTGATACAACTTAAAGACCTGTGTAACTAGAGGCACTGGCCTTCTAATGTTGTACTCTCTTTCAAAGGAGCTCAACACCATAACAGAAAGTCATTTCCTTGCAGATTGGAAAGAGGAGTGAACACTGGAGAAAGAATGAGGTAGTACAGGTATGTAGGAGGTATTACCAGTGAGAATAGATGTTTCCCTATTTGAGAGACACCACCGAAGGCATGTTTGGAAAGTGTTTCCAGATCTGTCATTTAACGTAGGGGTAATATGTCAGCAGGATAAAGGAGAAGCCACTATGATGACCTTGCATAGGACTCAGAAAGTCAAACCCTGTGGGAAAGCTTATTCTGGAGATATATAGCAAAACCCTATAAAATCAGAGTACGTTCTCATTTCCCATACACGCATTACCCCACTGCAACCCTGTGTTTTTACTCTCATAATAAAATATTCTAGTAATGGTCACTAATGGCCTCTTATTGTCAGATCTAATGGATTCTTTTTTGCAGTTTATTCGACATCTATTTATGCAATGCTTACTAACTTTCAGTAAGTGTTCTGTGCATCTGTAACACAATACATAATAATCTAGTGAAAAGGTTAGAGAGGCAGAGAATTGAAATTGTTTTTCTGGTAGATTTTTTTGTAATTGGTGGGCTTGAGTTTCCCAAAATTATATTAGAAGTGTGGAAGAGATTATTATGGCATTTTGATATGTCCTTCTACAGCAGCTTATTCGGGTAGTAGTTAGGTTTTACTTATAAAGGCAAAAGGAACTTAAGGCTATGTTATCTACTTTATATTTTCAATTTTTAAGCCATTACTAATCCAAAATATTGCTAAGTGGACTATAGATAATCCTTTTCCACAAGGACTATAGGTGTTTACCTAGTTTATTTAGATTACAAAGAATCAAATGTAAAAATAAAATTTCAAATGAAGAGTTAGCTGCTGATGGGTCATACACCATAATTACTCAATAAAAGAGCTAGAGACCAATCCTGTGCAATACGTGTGTCACATTTTCTTGTGGGCATCATCAATCTTAAAATAATTGAATTGCTTATAATTTTTTCCCTAAAGATTTAACCACCTACAGCTATGTTCGTCTGAATTCCCCATGTCTACTCACAGATAACCCAAGGGGTAAGTGTTCTACTAAGATACAGGAATTGTAAATATAGATTTCTAATATACAATTATTGATCTAAATGTTAGAAGTTCAACTCCAATATAGATTAGTAATGATGTATTAACATTATACTTTGAAGGTCACTAGAAAGAAGTTGACAGTTTGATGCTAGTTTCAAGAAAAAAAATATTACAGGGGTTTTCTATTTATCAGTAAAAATTGCCTAATATAACATAGCAAACAGTTTTCATTGAAATAGTGTCCAAAGCCTTAGAGATCAAATAGAGACAAGAATAGAAAAAAAACAACAATGGCCAAGCTCTCACTGTCTATTTATATAAAGACAAATAATTTTACTTAACCTGTTATCAATATACAGCCTCAGATGGAAGATATGTAACTTTTACTATGATATTTAACTGATACTATACTATACTATTTATTTACTAATAACCTTCTAGTATTGCAAACTTACATTGTTTCTACATTTTAAATATTAAAAAAAAAACATACAACATGCCATAGGATATGAGTCTCTGGAAACAATCCAGTTGGAAACTACCTCTCTTCAGTAATCCATAGGGAAATGAATCATGTTGGCAGACTCAGTTACTCTAGAGTTTATCAAGAGATAAGGTTTATAACCAGATAAATGGTTCTAAAAATATAATTTTTTTCTTTTTCTTTATTTTTTTTTTTTTCTTGAGATAGAGTTTTGCTCTTGTCGCCCAGGCTGGAGAGCAATGGCACAATCTTGGCTCACAGCAACATCCACTTCCTGGGTTAAAATGATTCTCTGGCCTCAGCCTCAGGGGTAGCTGGGATTACAGGCACTCACCATCACACCAAGCTAATTTTTGTATTTTGAGTAGAGACAGGGTTTCACCATGTTGGCCAGGCTGGTCTCAAACTCCTGACCTCAAGACATCCACTCGCCTCCGCCTCTCAGAGTGCTGAGATTACAGGCACCACGACAAGCCTAAAAATATGACTTTCTCAATTTGGAACAGTGGAAACAATTTAATTTAGAATAACCAAACTACTATGGAAGAGTTTTATAATAATTTACCAAACTATAATGTATATGCATTTATAACTAATTGCATTATATTTAGCACAAGTGCAATTTGTATGCCTTTACCAACTCCTCCCAAATAAATGTTAGTAAAATAGTAATAAATGTAGGAAAATACCAATTCTATGTGTTCCCCACTTGGCCTCATATGAGTCAATCATCTTTTTCTGTTTGTAATAATACTCCTTGAAATATAGTGAATCTAGAAGCTTTTAAAATTGTGTTAGAATTTACATAGAATCACTTTTCAATGTGGGAAGCCATTGCCATAAAAACTCGTGATATTGTACTGAATGTGTTACCCTTTATCTTACTCTATTTGTCTACAAGGTTAAAATTATTAATTTATTCATTAAATACATTTGAGCACCTGTTATGTGTCAGTCCGTGTTCTAGGAGCCAAACATGTAAAGTTAAATTAAATACACACCCTTTCCTTGAGATGCTTAATCTATGGTTAAAAGGAGACTGAGACAGAGAGGTATGGGTGAGAGAGAGAGAGAGAGAGAGAGTGTGTGTGTGTGTGTGTGAAGTCTATGGAAGACAAAGGAAGGAATGACTGTACTTTAAAATTGGGAATGAAAAACATTAAAGCAAAACATTTTCCTTCAGATTTAAATATCAGATTAAAAGAAAAAAAAGGAGTTTCCAGAGTAGACAAAGGGGATGAGAAAGAAGTTATCCCAGAGATGGGAAATAACATTTTCAGTCTGAATCCCTCCTATTTGTACCACCTGTATTTTGGTACTCATATGCAATATTAACCCATGGGAAACATAAACCCGCATTAGATTCTTGTGCCATATTTTTTGGTAGTTTCTCATGATTGTTCTCTCATAGCCACACTCTCCAAAGGAGCTGTCTCAGAGCCCTCACCTTTAGTCCTTCAATGGCTATCCAAGTTACTAAGCTACTTCATGGTCTTGCCAACCCTCCTAATTCCACAAAGCAGCAGTCAGTTACCACTCTGGACTCTGGACTCATGGCCAATGATGCCTCACCTTGACCACCACACCTAACTCAAGGAGCATGCGACAATTATCCTTCCCACTTTTTCTCAGCTAATTATTCTTCTGGTTGTAGGATCCTGCCCTCTTAGGGTGACAATTGCATTCAATGGCTTTTTGCAAAGGTGGGCATCTAGCAAATGGACAATTGAAAAGCCATTCCCATGGCAAAGAAAAGAGTTTTATGTTTATGGTCTTTTATGGCCTTGTATAATATCATTTTTCTTCTCTTACATTTGAAGGAAACTTAGAACAAGTAGCCAAACTTTAAAACAAAGCTTACTAACATCAAAAATGCTGCTTCGGTTACAGAAGCAAACTAACAAGTCCTTAACTTGTTCATATTCCATTTTATGGAGTTTATATGACATTGACTTGAAGAAAAATCAGTGTTCATGTGTAATATCTTTAAAAGATTAAAAAAATCACTAAAACTGGAAATAATGTGTATATATTATGTTATATATATATATATAATATCCATGCACATATATGTATGTACATCATAGACCAAAACTGATAAAATCTCACATTTAAAAAATGCTGTTAATAGTACCAAAAACATTGTAAATTGGTTTACAGATAGAGACCTTTTTATTGTTAAGAAGATAAAGAGTTATTAAGTGAGGAAAGCCAGTGATGTGCATTTCATTTTAAAGGTCATATTCTATATAATACTATTTTGAGAGGTGAATTTTGACCATTATGATTTCTTATTTTGATATTTCAGCAACATATTTTATTTCATTCTATTTCTTATTTCTACCTACAATTTTTCATAGACATAATTCTCAATCACTGGTTTCTCTTATAACAGTTTTAGTATTTGTATATTGGCATAGTAATCTCTACTTTGGACAGTTCTTTTTCTTATTTCTATAAACTAGTTTCTCGAACATGTCTAAGTACTTCCGGAGCATCTGGTAAATGATGGATGCATACAGTTTGAGGTTTTAAGTTTATTCATATGGCAGCCCTTTATTTTTGGTATCTAGTAAATATACTCATCAAATTTTGAAGTCACAATATAAAAGTATTAAAATTAATTTACACGTAACTCCCATCCTTCTATCCACACAAAATACAGAAACAGTACTAGGTAATATGTGGCCAAATTGTAGTAAAATTTGTTCTACATTAGTAGAAGCAGTCTTTTAAATGCTAAGAATTCAATTCCCCTAGCTCCCTGTTATATTAGTTTTTAACACTTGCTATTAATTTTAATGAAAATGATTGAAAGTAATATTCACTAAATGTTTTGGAAATTTTCCAATCTGTGTTAATTGAAATATGCCTGAGGCACTTAACATATATTAGCCTTACACTGATGGTTGTTTGGTTTTGCATAGGACTAAGAAAAATTGTAAATAACAGCAATGCCTTTGGGCCAGGAGGCTGGAAATTATAAACCTAAGATTAATGAAAATGACCTTTATGTACAAATGTTACTGTCAAAGGTAAAAACAATGAGTTATTTGCTAGTTATGAAAAACAAACAAAACATAAGAAGTGCTCCCATATTCTACTCTTATTTTCTATGTCTTGACCTTTTACTTCTTTTTTATTTGGAATGCATTCACACTGTACGAAGTTTTGTTCTCACTTGTAGCACTCTATTTGTATCTAATTTCCAAAATTTTGAGTTCAAAATATTTATATAGTTTATAACATGCTAAAAAGTTTCCTTTTAGGCCTTCTATAATATAGCCATTTCTGAGATTTTTCTGACCAAATGTTATATAAAATGAGTTGTGATGAATTGTGAATTATGCTTCAGTGACAGAGAATTAACATAAATAGAAGGGCACATATATGCTGAGGATTCTTTTGCATCCATTTAACATTGTGTGTATAAACAAAATTCAGTTTATTATCACATCTCATGTGTAAGATATTAGGTAGCGACATGGCTGATTTTTTTTAAAAGGTCTCTGTCCTCAATAATCTTATTGTTACTTGGGTAAACAAGATATATGTACTGAAGCAACTAGGGAATCAGCTAAATTATTTAAAAGCAGCACAAACCAATTACTTTAAATTAGAGGCAAACTTTGTTCCTGACTTCGACTTTATAGCTATGAAAAGAATTGTCTTAATCATTAAATTTAACAAATCACTGAAAATAGTATTAAGAAAATTGAAGAACAAGAGTTCTGCAAGAGTTTCTTAGTTAACAAAAGTAGCCTTCCATTCAAATATTAATGTTACCAAAGTCTATTATTATTGTAGACATGTACTACTTACTAATTTTATTGGAAGCCTTAGGAATTTTTCTCTAAACGATGCTATACACTCATTTAATTAGAAATGTTTGGGTTCATTTGAGAAATCAAAGCTCTTGTTAGCACATCTTTTGTGCAAAGAACAATGGTGTTTATAATAGAATATAAAATTGTATACAAGGCAGTTGAGAAAGTGTCTACAAAGACACATAAAATTAAAAGGGGCACATATGCTCTGGATTTTCCCTGAAATAACCACAAATGACATGGACAAATGTGTATAAAAAATACAAAGATATTTTAAAAACCCTGTCTCTACTAAAAATACAAAAAATTAGCCAGGCGTGGTGGCATGCGCCTATAGTCCAATCTACTAGGGAGGCCGAGGCAGGAGAATTGTTTGAACCTGGGAGGCAGAGATTGCAGTGAGCCAAGATCACTCCACTGCACTCCAGCCTGGGTGACAGAGTGAGACTCCACCAAAAAAAAAAAAAAAAAAGAAAGAAAAAAATATATGGCCTTTCACCTGAAAAATCAGCTGGTTGGATACCTTTAAAATTTCAGGTCCTCTTTCTCTAAGAGAAGATGCCTTTTCTTTCCTCTAAACCTCACCAAACAAGATCCCTTATTGTTATTTGTCTTCAAGTATTATATTCTTAAGTTTTATTCTTCTGGAAATAATAATGGCACTTTCTTCATCTGAGTATCTACCACAGTAACACCAAACAGTGAACATTAAAATGTTATCTTATCATCGTCTTCTTCATAATCATAATCATCACCACCACCACCATCATCATCATCATAGTCATCTTTATTCTCCTATACCTTTCATTTGTTTGTTCATAAGTCTTTCATTTTCAAAGAATTTTCAAATGCTTACTTGTTGAAAAGGGTAACACAACATTTTTAATCAGATTATTAATTTTTAAGAGGATAAAGAATAGCCTGCGGTACTTAGAAATATGTAATAATAAAATGCTTCCAGAACTTAAGGTGTTTAAATGTCATAAAATTATGCTTATGGGCTTTCTGATAGGATTTGCAAACATATGGCTTAATTTTGAGTAATTCTTTACCAATACTCCTTGAGGTATGTAAGATTTTTCTCTTCTAAATTTCCTTCTTTAACAAGTCACCTAAGATGAAGGTATACTAATTCAGGTACAATAATATGAAAAAAGTGAAAGTCTCCTTATAACCTCTTTTTTTTAGCCCTCAAATACCCCACTGAGCCTGTGTTAGTAAAAAGAAGTGCTCATGTAAAAGTACAGTCAAATAAGTACAGTACAAATAAGACACTGTGTTAATATTATGTCTTTTAATCTTTACCATTTAGAAAGATAGATGTTATTGTTTTCTATTTATCCAAGGAAATAAAAAAATAAAAAATTTTAAAAATTTGGAGCTACATTCAAATTCAAGTTTAGTTTTTAATCCTCTCTAAATCCTCAGTGACCAAAGAAACCAAATGTTAAGCAAAACAAAATTAAAGCTAACATAAAAATTAAAATGTAGGCCAGGCGCGGTGGCTCACGCTTGTAATCCCAGCACTTTGGGAGGCCAAGGCAGGTGGATGATGAGGTCATGAGATCGAGACCATCCTGGCTAACACGGTGAAACCCCGTCTCTACTAAAAATACAAAAAATTAGCCGGGCGTGGTGGCGGGCGCCTGTAGTCCCAGCTACTCGGAGAGGCTGAGGCAGGAGAATGGCGTGAACCTGGGAGGCGGAGCTTGCAGTGAGCCGAGATTGTGCCACCACACTCCAGCCTGGGCGACAGAGCAAGACTCCGTCTCAAAAAAAAAAAAAAAAAAAAAAATTAAAATGTAGGCCAGGTGCGGTAGCTCACACCTGTAATCCAAGCACTTTGGGAGGCCCAGTCAGGCAGATCACTTGAGGTCAGGAGTCTGAGACCAGCCTGGCCAACATGGTGAAAACCCATATCTACTAAAGATACAAAAAATTAGCTGGGAGTGGTGGCACATGCTTGTAATCCTAGCTACTCAGGAGGCTGAGGCAGGAGAATTGCTTGAACCCTGGGAGGCAGAGGTTGCAGTGAGCTGAGATAGCGCCATTGCACTCCAGCCTGGGTGACAAGAGTGAAACTCCATCTCCAATAAAATAAAATAAAATAAAATGTAAAAATCCATTTATGTAATTAAAGCACAACATAATAAAATCTTGGGCTTTTTAACCTCTTTGCAATGTTTGGATTAAACACATAAGATGGAGGTTTAATATGATGACCAAATACATCCATTTCAAAACAGATAAAGAGTTGTTTATCAGTAATCAAATGTTAATTGAGTACACAAACTCTATATAGTAACAGGCGTTTGAGATTCAGTAGTTAGCCATGCAATTTGAATTAAAAGAGGCTACCTAAAATTTCATGATATAGGAAGAAGTGACAAATGTCAATTTAGTGTCATATCAGAAATAGCAGCAATGGCAACAAATATAGCTTTAAGAAGCATATGAAATCCTGATGTTCCAAAGCTTCCTTATTTGCTTAAGAATTTAAACAGTAACCTTTTACTATAATTGCTCCAAATTTATGTCCAACATAAAATAAAAACTCTTTTACGTATCATAAGTCATTGACCTATGCCTTTATGCATTCACATCTCATGTAAAACATCCTCCAAACCAATGAGTTAGGCAAAATATATTCAGAGATATTGAAGATAAACAACATGGAAATCCTAAGACCTTTGTGGAACTCATGTTGCAAGCTATCTTGGCTAAGTATCAATGAAAATGATAATTTTTATCACAACACAAATACAATGTTAATCATTTCATGATATTCAATCTAATCCTATTTTTATCATGTCAATAAGTTTAAAATCTAGCTTGAAAGACAAGAAAAATGGCTTTTGTTTATACATGAAACAATGACCATCACGTCTGCCGACTAAATCAAATCACTTCAAGCTGAAAGGTCAGGAGGTCTTGACAGAGTTGGAGTCAGAAACCTTCAAGTTAAAAATTCATACACTCAAATCACATACCTAATTCTTTTTGTTGACCCGGAAAAGTTAAATAAATAAGGTCGTAAAGAATTAAAGTAAACATAGTAGTGTCAAACCTTGCTGTCATTTTTAATATGTCATACACAGAAGCTGAATCATTAGGTTCTGAAATTGTATTCACTTATAATTCATTTTAGAACCTACTTAATTAATATTCATAAGCATCTCTTTCTGTCCTTTGTTTCTAAAATTAACACAATTCTAAAACTGGAACTCTTATGTTTGCCTAAGAGTTTAAATCTGTTATTTTAACTTTTGCAAAATCAACAGGAGAACTATATAACTATCCAAACAAATAAACCAAAATCAGTTTTCAACACTTTTATATGTAATGAATAAGTAAAAAAAAAATTTAGACAAAAAAATGTATAGGTAATACTTTCAGTTCTTTATTTTAAAGCTCTGAAACTTGGTATAGTGCTTAGAATTGAGTACGATGGTAGGCAGAATAATGGAACCCCGCAGATGTCCATATTTTAATCCCTGGAATCTGTAAATACATTATGTTACATAGCAAGGGGGAATTAAGGCTGCAGCTGGAATTAGGTTACTACTCAGATGACCTTAAAATAAGGAGCTTATTCAGGTAATAACTAAGGAGATTATTCTGACCCAATGTAAAATCAAAGGTCCATATATATATGAAAGAGAAAAGCAGGAGAGTCAATGTCAAAGTGCTACAGCATAAGAATGACTCCACTAGCTATTGAGCTGCTATTGAGCTCTTGGATCATCACCATGATCCAAGAAACTGAGCTACCTCTAGGTGCTGGAAAAGTCAAAGAAATAAATTATTCCCTGCAGCAGCAGTCTCCAGACTTTTTGGCACCAGGGGCAAGTTTCATGGAAGACAATTTTTTCACAAATAGGGGATGAGGGGATGGTTTCTGGCAGAAACAGTTCCACCTCAGATCATCAGCAATTACTTAGATTATTATAAGGAATGTGCAACCTAGATCCCTCACATGTGCAGTTCACAATAGGGTTCGTGCTCCTATGAGAATCTAATGCCGCCAATGATCTGACAGGAGCTAGAGCTCAGGCAGTAATGCTGGCTGGCCTGCCACTCACTTCTTGTATGTGGCCAGGTTCCTAACAGGCCACAGATCTGTACCAATCAGTGGCCAGAGTTGGGGACCCCTGCCCTAGAGCCTTCAGAAGAAACATATTCCTGCCATTCCCTCGATTTTAGTCCATTGAGACCAATTTCATACTTGTAACATTAAGAACTGTAAGATAAATTTGTGTTATTTTAAGTCACCAATCGGTGGTAATTTGTTACAGCAGCAAGAAGAAACCAATATAAACACATTTTGCAAATATATTACTAGTAGCACCTGGTTGGTTTATTGATAGCAACACTCCTAATACCTAACACAGTACCGGGCACATTGATGAGATAATTATATTTAACTGATTACCAGATTTAACTTTCACAGTAGAAAATTTTACCTGGGGGGGGGGTGGAGCTAAGATGGCCTAATAGGAACAGCTCCAGTCTACAGCTACCAGTGTGAGCAGCACAGAAGACGGGTGATTTCTGCATTTCCATTTGAGGTACCAGGTTCATCTCACTAGGGAGTGCCAAACAGTGGGTGCAGGACAGTTGGTGCAGTGCACTGTGCACGAGCCGAAGCAAGGCAAGGCATTGCCTCACTCGGGAAGAGCAAGGGGTCAGGGAGTTCCCTTTCCTAGTCAAAGAAAGGGGTAACAGATGGCACCTGGAAAATCGGGTCAGTCCCACCCTAATACTGTGCTTTTCCAACGGGCTTGGAAAACGGCACACCAGGAGACTGTGTCCTGCACCTGGCTCAGAGGGTCCTATGCCCACGGCATCTCGCTGATTGCTAGCACAGCAGTCTGAGATCAAACTGAAAGGCAGCAGTGAGGCTGGGGGAGGGGCACCCCCCATTGCCCAGGCTTGTTTAAGTAAACAAAGCAGCCAGGAAGCTCCAACTGGGTGGAGCCCACCACAGCTCAAGAAGGCCTGCCTGCCTCTGTAGGCTCCACCTCTGGGGGCAGGGCACAGACAAGCAAAAATTCAGCAGGAACCTCTGCAGACTTAAATGTCCGTGTCTGACAGCTCTGAAGAGAGTTGTGGTTCTCCCAGTATGCAGCTGGAGATCTGAGAACGGACAGACTGCCTCATTAAGTGGGTCCCTGACCCCCGAGCAGCCTAACTGGGAGGCACCCCCCAGTAGGGACAGACTGACACCTCACTCGGCCAGGTACTCCTCTGAGACAAAACTTCCAGAGGAACTATCACACAGCTGAATTTGTGGTCTCATGAAAATCCACTGTTCTGCAGCCACCGCTGCTGACGCTCAGCCAAACAGGGTCTGGAGTGGACCTCTAGCAAACTCCAACAGACCTGCAGCTGAGGGTCCTGTCTGGTAGAAGGAAAACTAACAAACAGAAAGGACATCCACACCAAAAGCCCATCTGTACATCACCATCATCAAAGACCAAAAGTAGACAAAACCACAAAGATGGGGAAAAAACAGAGCAGAAAAACTGGAAACTCTAAAAAGCAGAGCACCTCTCCTCCTCCAAAGGAACGCAGTTCCTCACCAGCAACGGAACAAAGCTGGATGGAGGATGACTTTGACTAGTTGAGAGAAGAAGGCTTCAGACGATCAAACTACTCCGAGCTATGGGAGGAAATTAAAAACAATAGCAAAGAAGTTAAAAACTTTGAAAAAAAATTAGATGAATGGATAACTAGAATAACCAATGGAGAGAAGGGCTTAAAGGAGCTGATGGAGCTGAAAGCCAAGTTTCGAGAACTACATAAAGATTGCAGAAGCCTCGGGAGCTGATGCGATCAACTGGAAGAAAGGGTATCAGTGATGGAAGATGAAATGAATGAAATGAAGCGAGAAGGGAAGTTGAGAGAAATAAGAATAAAAAGAAACAAACAAAGCCTCCAAGAAATTTCGGACTATGTGAAAAGACCAAACCTACGTCTGATTGGTGTACCTGAAAATGATGGGGAGAATGGAACCAAGTTGGAAAACACTCTGCAAGATATTATCCAGGAGAACTTCCCCAATCTAGCAAGGCAGGCCAACATTCAGATTCGGGAAATACAGAGAACACCACAAAGATACTCCTCGAGAAGAGCAACTCCAAGACAGAGAATTGTCAGATTCACCAAAGTTGAAATGAAGGAAAAAATGTTCAGGGCGGCCAGAGAGGAAGGTCGGGTTACCCACAAAGGGAAGCCCATCAGACTAACAGCTGATCTCTCGGCAGAAACTCTACAAGCCAGAAAAGAGTGGGGGCCGATATCCAACATTCTTAAAGAAAAGAATTTTCAACCCAGAATTTCATATCCAGCCAAGCTAAGCTTCATAAGTGAAGGAGAAATAAAATACTTTACAGACAAGCAAATGCTGAGTGATTTTGTCACCACCAGGCCTGCCCTAAAAGATCTCCTGAAGGAAGCACTGAACATGGAAAACAACAACCGGTACCAGCCACTGCAAAAACATGCCAAATTGTAAAGACCATCAAAGCTAGGAAGAAACTGCATCAACTAACGAGCAAAATAACCAACTAACATCATAATGACTGGATCAAATTCACACATAACAATATTAACTTTAAATATAAATGGGCTAAATGCTCCAATTAAAAGACACAGACTGGCAAACTGGATAAGGAGTCAAGACCCATCAGTGTGCTATATTCAGGAAGCCCATCTCACGTGCAGAGACACACAAAGACTCAAAATAAAGGGATGGAGGAAGATCTACCAAGCAAATGGAAAACAAAAAAAGGCAGGGGTTGCAATCCTAGTCTCTGATAAAATAGACTTTAAACCAACAAAGATCAAAAGAGACAAAGAAGGCCATTACATAATGGTAAAGGGATCAATTCAACAAGAAGAGCTAACTATCCTAAATACATATGCACCCAACACAGGAGCACCCAGATTCATAAAGCAAGTCCTGACTGACCTACAAAGGGACTTAAACTCCCACACAATAATAATGGGAGATTTTAACACCCCACTGTCAACATTAGACAGATCGACGAGACAGAAAGTTAACAAGGATATCCAGGAATTGAACTCAGCTCTGCACAAAGTGGACCTAATAGACATCTACAGAACTCTCCACCCCAAATCAACAGAATATGCATTTTTTTCAGCACCACACCACACCTATTCAAAAATTGACCACATAGTTGGAAGTAAAGCTCTCCTCAGCAAATGTAAAAGAATAGAAATCATAACAAACTGTCTCTCAGACCACAGTGCAATCAAACTAGAACTCAGGATTAAGAAACTCACTCAAAACCGCTCAACTACATGGAAACTGAACAACCTGCTCCTGAATGACTACTGTGTACATAATGAAATGAAGGCAGGAATAAAGATGTTCTTTGAAATCAACGAGAACAAAGACACAACATACCAGAATCTCTGGGACACATTCAAAGCAGTGTGTAGAGGGAAATTTATAGCACTAAATGCCCACAAGAGGAAGCAGGAAAGATCCAAAATTGACACCCTAACATCACAATTAAAATAACTAGAAAAGCAAGAGCAAGCACATTCAAAAGCTAGCAGAAGGCTAGAAATAACTAAAATCAGAGCAGAACTGAAGGAAATAGAGACACAAAAAACCCTTCAAAAAATCAATGAATCCAGGAGCTGGGTTTTTGAAAGATCAACAACATTGATAGACCACTAGCAAGACTAATAAAGAAGAAAAGAGAGAAGAATCAGATAGATGCAATAAAAAATGAAAAAGGGGTTATCACCACCGATCCCACAGAAATACAATCTACCATCAGACAATACTACAAACACTTCTATGCAAATAAACTAGAAAATCTAGAAGAAATGCATAAATTCCTCGACAAATACACCCTCCCAAGACTAAACCAGGAAGAAGTTAAATCTCTGAATAGACCAAAAACAGGCTCTGAAATTGTGGCAATAATCAATAGACTACCAACCAAAAAGAGTCTGGGACCTGATGGATTCACAGCCGAATTCTACCAGAGGTACAAGGAGGAACTGGTACCATTCTTTCTGAAACTATTCCAATCAATAGAAAAAGAGGGAATCCTCCCTAACACATTTTATGAGGCCAGCATCATCCTGATACCAAAGCCTGGCAGAGACACAACCAAAAAAGATAATTTCAGACCAATATCCTTGATGAACATTGATGCAAAAATCCTCA
Source organism: Hylobates moloch (assembly GCF_009828535.3). NCBI lineage: Eukaryota > Metazoa > Chordata > Mammalia > Primates > Hylobatidae > Hylobates > Hylobates moloch. The sequence continues at coordinate 52,909,624 of NW_026652294.1, read as the reverse complement.
ATAAAATACTGGCAAACCGAATCCAGCAGCATATCAAAAAGCTTATACACCATGATCAAGTGGGCTGCATCCCTGGGATGCAAGGCTGGTTCAACATACGCAAATCAATAAATGTAATCCAGCATATAAACGGAACCAAAGACAAAAACCACATGATTATCTCAATAGATGCAGAAAAGGCCTTTGACAAAATTCAACAACCCTTCATGCTAAAACCTCTATATAAATTAGGTATTGGTGGGACATATCTCTAAATAATAAGAGCTATCTATGACAAACCCATGGCCAATATCATACTGAATGGGCCAAAACTGGAAGCATTCCCTTTGAAAACTGGCACAAGAGAGGGATGCCCTCTCTCACCACTCCTATTCAACATAGTGCTGGAAGTTCTGGCCAGGGCAATCAGGCAGGAGAAGAAAATAAAGGGTATTCAATTAGGAAAAGAGGAAGTCAAATTGTCCCTGTTTGCAGATGACATGATTGTATATCTAGAAAACCCCATCGTCTCACCCCAAAATCTCCTTAAGCGGATTAGCAAATTCAGCAAAGTCTCAGGACACAAAATAAATGTACAGAAATCACAAGCATTGTTGTACACCAATCACAGACAAACAGAGAGCCAAATCATGAGTGAACTCACATTCACAATTGCTTCAAACAAAATAAAATACCTAGGAATCCAACTTACAAGGGACGTGAAGGACCTCTTCAAGGAGAACTACAAACCACTGCTCAATGAAATAAAAGAGGATACAATTAGAAGAACATTCCATGCTCATGGGTTGGAAGAATCAATATTGTGAAAATGGCCATACTGCCCAAGGTAATTTATAGATTCAATGCCATCCCCATCAAGCTACCAATGACTTTCTTCACAGAATTGGAAAAAACTACTTTAAAGTTCATATGGAACCAAAAAAGAGCCCGCATCGCCAAGTCAATCCTAAGCCAAAAGAACAAAGCTGGAGGCATCACGCTACCTGACTTCAATCTATACTACAAGGCTACAGTAACCAAAACAGCATGGTACTGGTACCACAACAGAGACATAGATCAATGGAACAGAACAGAGCCCTCAGAAATAATGCCGCATATCTACAACTATCTGATCTTTGACAAACCTGACAAAAACAAGCAATGGGGAAAGGATTCCCTATTTAATAAATGGTGCTGGGAAAACTGGCTAGCCATATGTAGAAAGCTGAAACTGGATCCCTTCCTTACACCTTATACAAAAATTAATTCAAGATGGATTAAAGACTTACATGTTAGACCAAAAACCATAAAAACCCTAGAAGAAAGCCTAGGCAGTATCATTCAGGACACAGGCATGGGCAAGGACTTCATGTCTAAAACACCAAAAGCAATGGCAACAAAAGCCAAAATTGACAAATGGGATCTAATTAAACTAAAGAGCTTCTGCACAGCCAAAGAAACTACCATCAGAGTGAACAGGCAACCTACAGAATGGGAGAAAATTTTTGCAATCTACTCATCTGACAAAGGGCTAATATCCAGAATCTACAATGAACTCAAACAAATTTACAAGAAAAAAACAACCCCATCAAAAAGTGGGTGAAGGACATGAACAGACACTTCCCAAAAGAAGACATTTATGCAGCCAAAAAACACATGAAAAAATGCTCATCATCACTGGTCATCAGAGAAATGCAAATCAAAACCACAATGAGATACCATCTCACACCAGATAGAATGGCCATCATTAAAAAGTCAGGAAACAACTGGTGCTGGAGAGGATGTGGAGAAATAGGAACACTTTTACACTGTTGGTGGGACTGTAAACTAGTTCAACCATTGTGGAAGTCAGTGTGGCGATTCCTCAGGGATCTAGAACTAGAAATACCATTTGACCCAGCCATCCCATTACTGGGTATATACTCAAAGGACTATAAATCATGCTGCTATAAAGACACATGCACACGTATGTTTGTTGCAGCACTATTCACAGTAGCAAAGACTTGGAACCAACCCAAATGTCCAACAACGATAGACTGGATTCAGAAAATGTGGCACATATACACCATGGAATACTATGCAGCCATAAAAAATGGTGAGTTCATGTCCTTTGTAGGGACATGGATGAAACTGGAAAACATCATTCTCAGTAAACTATCGCAAGGACAAAAAACCAAACACTGCATGTTCTCACTCATAGGTGGGAATTGAACAATGAGAACACATGGACACAGGAAGGGGAACATCACACACTGGGGACTGTTGTGGGTTGGGGAGAGGGGGGAGGGAAAGCATTAGGAGATACACCTAATGCTAAATGACAAGTTAATGGGTGCAGCAAACCAACATGGCACATGGATGCATATGTAACAAACCTGCACATTGTGCACATATACCCTAAAACCTAAAGTATAATAGTAATAATAAAAAAAAAGAAAATTTAACCTCACAGACACAATATATTGAGTTCACACTTTAATTCCTATATAAGTCACATGTATAGTACAAGGAGTTTGGAATAATTAAAAAAAAGAAGACAAGATTTTGTCCTGAATTTCATTTTTTTTTCATAGAGACAGTAAAGTTTCACATGGAAAGAAAACAAACAAATAATATTAAAATGGCATATAGCTATCTATAACGATGCTGAAGCAATGCTACTGAAATACCAAGGTAAGGAAAGTGAGGACTAATTTTGTGGGAAAAACAGAACATTATTTCATAAAATCTGTCAGAATTATGAAAGCTTAAATGAAATTTATAATCTTCATTTTTAACAGAAGTCAGCTAAACACTAATAGCAATTAATAATGCCTTCTAAAGTGAACCTTTAAAATTGTTATAGTTATCCATACAATAGTAATATTTTCATGACTGTTTATTATGAATCATAATTCTCCTTAGAAATATAAGTGGCTTCCTATTTCATAGTCAATCCTGCAATGAAAATGCATGCATTGATAAAAAATAAAATTTTTATTTATTAGTTTGTCACTATATATCTATATATATAGCACTATTTTACTACCCTCAAATAATCTTAATGAAAAAAATAATGCAGTGGAGCAAAGAGTCAATAGTCAGGAATCATAAAGAACAATGTTTCCTGTCATTCTTTTTCACAACTAACAAAGCAAAATTAAAGTTAATATATTTAATTTGGGGGTAGGGAAGAAGAGTAAAATTATACTCCTAGCAAAGATAATAGTTGTGATAGAACAGAGATATAATTAGAAAGACCAGAATGCATCTTAGTCATTCTGTTGGCCTCAGACACCTGAATAAAAATAAGATATTAGAAAAGATGAACATATAAACCGCATACCCTACTATATAGAAAAAGTGTTGTTTGCTTTTGTGTTGTATTTAAACAAATCTTAGTCAAACTGTACCTATGCTGAAATTGGGTAAGGAGCCAAGTTGTGTTTCCTATAGAGTCCTCCAATGTCTTACAGGTCCTATATCAAACTTGCTAAAATTCCCCAAATGAGAAAGCTTTGCCTTTGTCTATTCTAGGTTTCGTCAGTATCCACAAAATGCCATTATTTCTAAGAAAAAGGTCAAACTAACTGAAAAGAATCCAAATCCATTATGATGGGTTAAATTGATAAAATTGAAGGATTATTTATTTAACTCCGAAGTGCTTGCTGGCAAGTATCAACTAACTGAAATTAGGGGAGCAGTTTAAGTGGAGTATGAAGGGAGTGTGAGAAAGTAAAAGCAGATTTTAATATAAAATGATAAATTTCATTTAAACAATAGACTACATGCCAAGCTTACTCATGAGCATAGATGCAAATGTGAAGGTTTTAGAGAGCTAAATTCATTACATAGGAAATATAGTACACCATGATCAATCCCGGTCAATCCAGTCATACAAGGGTGGTTTAATATGCATGGGTTTTTTAGCTTCTTGGCAAATTAAAGGAGAATACTGTATGATCATCTCAACCTTTATAGAAAATAAAATTCAATACATTCATTATGAAAGTTTTCACAAAGTGTAAACTAGCAAAAATGAAAAAGAGCTAGAAAAAGTGTTATCTTCCTAAAAGCAGACCTTTTAAAAACAAAATATGGTAAAGATGTACATTATAATTGCTATTTCACATACTTTTGGAAGTCTTACCATGGTAAAGAAAGGGAAAAAATAAGATTGTTAAAATTGTAAACAATATAAAAATTATTCTTCACAGATGCTGTAATTACTACTCTGAAACATCAAAAGCATTACAGAAAAAAATGTAGAAATAATAAGTTTAACAATATGCCTGAATACGTGGCATCAGTATACTACAATAAAATTAAATTCTATACACCAGTAGGAAACACAGAATATAATAATCATCATTCATCATCATCATCGTCATATCTATCATGTATCATTGCTATCAAATGTAAAGCACTTAAAAAATTTCTAAGAAAACATATGTAAATGCTATGTAAAAAATATAAAATTTTATTGAAATATATTTAAAATGTCTCAAAGGATAGATCACTCTCATGGACTATGAGATCTACAAATTTATGTATAGATTCAATATATGAATCAAAGTTAAATATTTTTAGAAATTGACAATTCTGTAATTTATACCTTAAAAAAGGCCCAAAACGAGACACAAAATATTTTATCTACATGAAAGTTAATCCATGGTGAAAAAATTAGAACATTGGCTGCCTCATGGAATGGTGCACAAATTGACATGGGGGGAGGCATTAGAGAACTTTCTGGAAGGATGGTGATGTTCTGTAAGTTGACAGCCATTTGAGTCGTGCAACAGGTGTATGCATATATTAAAACTCATGAAATGGTACACATATGCTTTGTGCATTCACTGCAAATTTTTACCTAGAAAAGCTTAAATACATATTGAACTCAAATATTAATCTGAAGTGTCTGGTGTCAAAAAGTACTGATATCCTCAATTTAGTTAGAGCAATTGAAAATAAGATGAATTGATTGATAGAGGGATAGATAGATTGGAGAGATTGGTGATAAACCAATTCAATATATATTTTAAGTGATGGTAAGTTCCTAGAACTTTGGGAGCTGGAGATGAGAGGATCTCTTGAGGCCAGGGGTTTGAGATCAGCCTCATGCAAGACCCCATGGTGACAAAAAAAAAAAAAAAAAAAAGCTGGACCCAGTGGTGTGCACTTGTAGTCCCAGCAACTCGGGAGGCTGAGGCAAGAGGATCACTTGAGTCCAGGAGTTCAAGGCTAGAGTAAGCCACTGCAACTCCAGCCTGGATGACAGAGTGAGACCGTCTCAAAAAAAAAGATGGTAAGCTTACAGATTACCAAGAAATCTTACATAACAATCAAGTGAAATGGTATGATCACTTGGAAATACAATATTAACACGATCTTATAAAATTGAAACCACAAACCCTGTAATTATATGTTTTTGACGTAAACTTGTACTAATTGTTCTGAATAGCACAAGATATAGCAGAGTTCCCAGTAGACAATCAACTGAAAATAACCCACAAAAAGCTACCCAACAGATTTTATTCTATTTACATAATGGAATATCTTGTAACAGTAAAAATAAACACAAAACATACAAACTCATGGACAAATTTTAGAAATATATTGAGCAAAAATAATGTAAAATAACTATTCAAGATTAAAATATTATTTGTGTACATTTCACAAAAGCAAAATAATTTTAGGGAAACTTTTATATACGATAAAAGCTTATTTTTAAAGGGAGAATGATAAATTCAAACTTCAAATTAAGACACCCCAGACCATGAGGCAGAAAGATGGTGCATTAGTTCATTTTGTGTTCTTTGTAACAAAATACCTGAAACTGAGTAATTTAAAAAGGGATTTATTTATTATCATTCTCGTCTGGAGGCAGGCAAGACCATAAAGGAGTGCATATAGTGAGAGCTTTCTTGCTGCTGGGATCTCTCTGAAGAGTCCCCAGGTGTCTCAGGGTATCACATGGGAAAGATGCTGAGCGTGCTCATGTGCTAATTCAGGTCTCTTTTTTCTTATGAAGCCACCAGGTCTCCTTTCATAATAACCCATTAATTCATTAACCTATGAATAACCTATCCATGAGGACAAAGCCCTCATAATTCAATCACCGCTTAGAAGGGCCACCTTTCAATACTGCTGCATTGGGAATTAAGTTTTGAAATAAATTGTGTGTGGGGGGGGGAATATTCAAACAATACCCGATGGAATAGCAACAGACACCTAGTTGATGAAGCAGTATTTGCTATATCCCAGTTTATTAACTGGGTGATAAGTTCACAGGCGTCAATTTTACTATTATGGTTCATATCTAGGATAGATAGATAGATGATAGATAGATGATAGATAGATGATAGATAGATAGATAGATAGATAGATAGATAGATAGATAGATAGATAGATAAAATATACACTCATGCAATACTAGGAAATAAAATGTAAATTGCAACACCTTACAAAAAACTTGCATTTAATAATCAGAAGTGAAAAGTCCAACAAGAGAGGTGAGGAAATTAAATATCTGAGAACAACGCCTACCCTGTGAAAAAACTGCATGCTTTCCACATATGGTACTGCAATTGCTGCCACTGCAAAGGCATGTTTGATACTTTGCAGAAGAGTTTAATATTCACTTCCTCAATTTATCCTCACAACTCTAGAGGTGGTATTATTTTCCCCACTTTCCCCATATTGCACATAAGAAAACTTATTTTAAGAGAGGTAAAGTGATTTACCCACGATTGCCAATCAAGTAAGTGAAGACAGCAGAACTGGAATTCAAAGTTGCCTAACTCTAGAGACCAAGATTTATCACATCATACCTAGTAACCTCCACAGATTTCCAGGGATCAGTTGTCTCACCCAAATTGGACATATTATAAATTTATTATAGGAATACCTTTTGAGAAAGCCCTCAACATTATAAAGTTCCAAAGGAATTGACCCAAAACACAGTTAAATTGCACATCTAAAAATTTTATGTAATCAACAAATAATAAAGAATAGTTTTTGTTTGTTTGTTTGTTTTTAAGACTGAGTCTCACTCTGTGGCCCAGGCTGGAGTGCAGTGGCTCAGTCTCAGCTCACTGCAACCTCCACCTCCTGGGTTCAAGTGATTCTCCTGCCTCAGCCTCCCGAGTAGCTGAAAATACAGGCACATGCCGCCACGCCCGACTAATTTTTTGTATTTTAGTAGAGACAGGGTTTCACCGTGTTGCCAAGGTTGGGTGAGAACTCCTGAGCCGAGGCAATTCGCCTGCCTCAACCTCCCAAAGTGCTGGGATTACAGGCGTGAGCCACCATGCCCGGCCAAGAACAGATCTTTAATACCAATTTACCAAATTGAACAATATGAGATATTGCAAAAGATAATAACATTTATCTTTTTGTTTTTTTACAGTACTATTTGTAGTTTTCCTCAGATAACACTGATGTTTAAAGATTGATCAGTGTCCTCAAGACAAGAATTTAATACTGCTTTAATTTCCAGCAGGTAAGAAATGACCATTCTAGTACATAGGCTCATAATTCAGTCTGAAATTGTCGTATCAAGGTGAAACTATCCTTAAAAATAAATGCATTAAGATATAATCATCACAGTTCAAGTACCAATCTTCATCTTTGTCTTTGGAAATCAGATTTTCTGTAGTTGCAAGGAAATAAAATAGATGCCAAGAATCTAGCCTATTCTAGTTGTAACTTTTAAAAAAATCTTTTATGTCTATGAACAGAAATAGATTCTTTGTTCAATTTGTACACAAACATTGTTTCATATTAACCTCTTTTATTTTAAACCTCAGCCTACCTTTATATGAACTATCTCTTGACTGTTCTCCAAATTTGCTATGAATACCAATGATTCAAAAAATAAGAAAAGTGTGAGTGAAGTCACTTAGTGTATATTCCTGCTTCCACAAACCACCCTAAATCCTACAGTAGGAAGTGACACAAAACAATCAAGCATCTGGGTTGTAGATAATCCTTCAATCATTTAGAATCATGTATACAGTTTCAAGTTTACTTGGAAGGAAAATGCAGTGTTCGACTTTAATAATCAGACCCCTGCTCTTTATTAAAGTCAGTGACTTCATTGTTTTTGTAATGAGAGAAACCACTTCCTTCCATCTCAGCCGATGATTTTTTCTTCACACTTTGTCATGAAAATAGGGGAAGAAATGAAGACCTTCAGAGTCCCTCCAATAAATCTGCCTACCCACTTGTATCTCTTTACATACCACCTGCTCTCCTTCTTAGGTCAAAGACTGAAATGTCCCTGCTTCCTCCTAAGGCCAATCCACTCTATACCCAGGTTTCCATGCTCTTTTTCCAATGTCCTCTTTTGGAGAACTTTAGTCTTCTATTCATGAGCTCTTCCTTCAGGATCATCAATCTGCCCCTCTCCATTGTATCATTCTCATCATTTAAAAACAAAACAAAAGTAAGTTTCCCTTGACTATCCACTCACAAAATGATATCTTATTTTGTTGTTGTTGTTGCTTAGGTGGTCATTTTAAAGAAAAGTCTTTAAAAAGTTGTTCATAATTGTGGCATCCAGGGTCCATTGTCACACTTTCCAATCTTTCTTTTCACCTGAACCACTGAAATCATTTTTTGTCAATGTCAGCAACGACCTCTGTGATGACACATCATAGTTGCTTCTATGTTCTCTTCTTACTGAGCCTCTCCACAGTATCTGGCACACTTGATAATGCCCCGTTCCTCTTGTAGGATCTTGACATTCATGAAGTATCACACTCCTAGTTTTTGTTCTGTCTCACAAGACATACCTTCTAACTTTTTGGGCTTCGGCATCTCTAGGCAAAATAAAAATACTTGGGAGTTCAGAGCCCCTTCTCTTTTACATTTATATTTACTCCCCAGATTTATTCTACCCTCTATGAGCTGATGCACAAATTTACGTATCTACCCTGATCTATTCCTGAGCCTCAAACTCCTGTATCCAAGTAGCATGACATATCTCTATGTCTACGTCTAAAAGCATCATCTTGATTTTTTCCCTTGGTCCTCTACTGCTTATTTGCCACAGAGCAGTCAGACTGATGTTTTAGAATGTAAAATTACGTCATGTATTTCCAGTGCTCAAAACCAATGGCTTGATATCACATTAGAGTAAGATAAAAACTTCTTACAGTTTACAAGGCAGATCTGGTTCTCAGCTACTTCTCCTACATCATTTCCAACAAATTTTTTTCTTCCCTCTGCTCACTATAATTTTATATCTTTTTCAGATTTGATGAAAAGTAGGACATAATTTTTTAAATTTCTTATACTGATACATTTCATGGATCCTTCAGATTTTCCTTAAAACTGCACATTTTTTAATTGCCCATTTTTAATTTTTAATTAAGTTAATTTGTATTAATTTAATTGCTATATTTTATTTTTTATCGCTCGTAATATTGTTGCAAATGATCATCACTGATTCTTCAAATATTTTTGGAATTTGACGAATGGAGTTCTGTTTTCTATTTTTAAAAATTTTGTTATGAAGAAAAGATCTTATTAGGTTGCCCAGGCTGGTTTCAAGCGCCTGGGCTCAAACAATCCTCCTGCCTCTACCACCCAAAGTGCTGGGATTACAGGCGTGAGCCACCACAGCCAGCATGGAGGGGATTTTTATTACTACTTTTCATATCATGATTATTTTAGATCAAAGATTCAAATCTTCTATTGAGACCATGCAGGGATGTCAGTGGGATAAGTGGATATAGCAGCAGTATGTTCTTCAGGTATCCTGATTTTCATCACCTCTCCAGGATTCTCTGCCATTTTTTTCTACTATACATAAAAATTTATGGAAAACCTTATAAGAACTACAGTTTCCAATAATGGATGAATCCAAATTTTTGTTTTACTGTACCATAAACCAAGATGATGTTTACGTCTTCGTTTTCTCCTTTGAACTAAGAAACTTTGAACTAAATGACTGATCAATTGCAATAAACATTTTATTTCATAATGATACCTATTTTCCCTCTATCTTGTTTTGTTTCTATTTGATATTTTGGTAACTGCTGCATTTAATTATATTTACGGCAATCTTTGTAAATACTTTTGCAAGTAAGTGGGATATACACATTTTTAGTATATAAAGTAAATTGCAGGATAGTGTTGAGCTGCTTATCAGCAGCTCTGTTAAAACGGAGCTCATGGTTTTAGTAAATGAAAAGTTCAATGTATACCTATGCTGTGTGATATTTTTTTAAAAAAACTATTTTAATCTAAAGCTGTTAATAGAAAATGGTGTTTTAAGAGGAGAAAATCCCAATGTATTCTGTACTTATTAGAAAGCACTGTTCAATAGAAACATAAAGCAGGCCATATGTATATTTCTAAATATTCTTGTAGCCATATTAAGAAAGTAAAACAGAAAAACTTAATTATATTAATATATTTTATTTTATCCACCATATCCCAAAAGGTTATCATTTCAACATGTAATTAATATTACATGGTTAATGTGATATTTTACTTTTTCTTCCTATTTTAAATCCTGTGTGTATTTTGCACTTACAGCACACCTGAATTCAGACTAGCTATATTTCAAATACTAAAAAGCCACATCTGGCAGTGGCTACCATGCTGGTCAGTGTAGTATTAGACAACATCTGTAAGTATATAACAATCTAAGTCATGGGTACATTTAAAAGGATCGTAGAGGAAGCAAACCACAGATTACCATGATGTGAAATACATGGAAAGTTTAAATAATAAAAACTGAAGACACATGTATTCATTTCCTCTGAATTCTACTGATTTTACAATATAGCATTTTAAATATTTTTATTCAAATAAACATGACTTTGTACTTTACCTCCTGCTGCAACAACTTTAAAATGCTGCAAGTAAAAACCTGCTAAAAATTACAAATTGCCATTTAAGCCTCCCTGCCTTCATGATGATAATTAGTCCTATTTTTGAAGGACCACAGATTATTGCCAAACAATTAGACACATCTCTAGAAAAACTCATCTCTTTCCTTTCAAAATACATTTTTGGAATAAGAGAAAAGTAATGTTTTCATTTAGAGTTGAATTTGTGAATCTTCACTTTTACATTGTCTCTAAAATTAAATGAGTTGGTGAAAATTTGTATACATCAGGAGAATTAAATAGAGGAAGAGTTTTGTGAATGTAAACTAGAAAGGCTCAAAAGCAGTGTCTCACAACGGCATGCCTATACTATGACTCCATTGCCTCTTTAAGTGTAGCCTTCTTGTTTCTTTTCATCCTCCCAATTAATTAACCTATGCCAGAATCTGAAAAGACATTTTATAAAACAAAACTAAACAAAAAAACAGTAAATTATGCTGGATTTAAATAAATAGTGTATACACACACACACACACACACAAACACACATATATATGGATATAAATATCTATCTATGTATAGTTTACCTTTATTCAATTATTTCTGGGCTTTCGAAGGTAGTGACAGACTATTTTTTGGATATTAACTGGCACTAAGCACAATGCTTTTCCCAGGGCAGGTGCTCAACATACATTTCACAAATGAATGATTGCTGGTTTTGTTAATAAAATAATGGATATTTAAAAATATTTTCAATCTCTTATCATATGTATGTTCATTGAGACCTGTTCTCCATAATATTAGACTACAAACTATTAAGGCGAAGTATTTTATTTCTTTTCCTGTGTAAGACAGCAGGAGGAACACATCCATGTTCAAAAATTATGTGTCAACTGGGCCTTATGCTTCATCAATATCCACGTAGACCAATCGAGCAAAGAATTCTCATTATGAAAGACTTACTTTCAAGTGGCACAAAAAGTAATAAGAAAAGTAGTTCATATAAATTGTACATGATAGAAGCAGTAAGATATGTAGGTCTGGTGGAGTTAGAAGTAATTGAATTTAGTTTTCTTTGGTGAATATTGAATACATACAATTAAAGAGTATATCCACAAATTTTATAACATGTAACACTCAGATATTATTTTAATCTCTTTAGAGTAATGTTTTAGATTAATTGCTTTGATCATCTCGAGATAGAACCAGTTATTTTTAATCAATATGATAAGGCTTATTTCTTGTATAATTTAAAAATCAGTTTTAATAAAAGTTATCTTAAATATTGCTTCCCTTAGCTTTAGCAAATTCTCTTCATTTTTATAGAGTTGTAGATTTGCAATGCACCTTCACGTTCATGAATCTCATTTGATTTTCTCAACAATACTGTGAGTTGATGTCACTATGCTATAAGCAAAGTTATTAAGTTCAGCTGATTTTTCTTTCTCCAGGATAGGGGAAATCTTCAGATTCATAAAAATTCAGTCTTTCTTTCTGTGTAAATGTACACCCTCTCTGATCAGCATCTTGCAGACATAGGGATAGTTTGCCATCTCTACAGAAAACCTAGAATTCTTTCTCATCAATTTAACAATCCTGATGTTAAGCCTGATATAAAAAGAGAGAGAGTTGTTTTTTCAGGGTTGTCTTTCACATGCTTTATATCCTCAGGCCCAGTATAATTTTTTCTCTTTGTAATGTTTGTTTTTTTTCTTTCCAGACTAACCTGAGCTTTCAGGATTATTGAGCCATCCTTTTATTTATTCCCCAGTTGACTACATTTTAAATAATTTTCATTAATACTTGCACTTTTAAGACAGCAAATCAGTTAACTTAATTCATGATTTCACTCCTTTATTGAGGAGAAATGACTTCACCCAGTCTACCTCCCTTAAACTCATTTTTTCCTCTAAATTATCAGCTTCTTAAGTGAAGGAGAAATAAAATCCCTTACAGACAAGCAAATGCTGAGAGATTTTGTCACCACCAGACCTGCCCTAAAAGAGCTCCTGAAGGAAGCACTAAACATGGAAAGGAACAACCGGTACCAGCCACTGCAAAAACATGCCAAATTATAAAGACCATTTCTGGTAATTCCTTAAGAATTTATATCTATTAGCTTACCTTACACCTTACATCATTTATTTGAACCTGCCCTTGAAAATAACCCTCCCTGTATCATTTATATATTGCTGCATAGTAAGCATCACCAAAACATGACTTCAAATAAACATGCTACAAGTTTAATTATCAACAGTGAGTTCTTCTGAGTAGTGCCTTACTGAGCTGACCTCTGCGGGGCTTGCTCCTATCTATGTGATCAACTGACTGGTTGTCCGGGTACTGGCTGGTTAAGGATAGTTGGTTGGTTATTGGCTGGGGCAACAGAAGTGATCCGTTTACACTTCTTTCATCCAGCATGCTAGCCATATAAGCCTGTTCATATGGTGATGAAGGACTCCAAGAAAAAGTAGAAGTGTGCATGGTCTTTTGAGTCTTAGACACCAAGTGGGACATCATCATTTCCACTGCATTTAATTGGTGGAAGCAAGTAACAACAAGGAGTACGGAAAAAGGCTTCACCTCTTTACAGATGGAATTGCAAAATTACTTTACGAAGACAATGGATATAAGGATGGATGAAGAATTGGACCATTTTCTTACTTGGATCCTATCACATTTTGCTTAACATCTTGGTAGTACTAAACTTTTCATTCTTTCATCACATCTATCTTCCCTGGGTCTTTAAGAATTACAATTGTCTGGATTTTTCCTTATATTTCTAGCCTGCTCTTTCCAATGTCCTTACTTGGGTTTGTTCTTTATTTTTTTCTCTAATTCATTATTGGCTTTTATCTCTTATAACTGAGCATGTTTGCCCCATGATTGTGTCATCTTTTTCTACCCCCTTGCTTCAGGCTCTGCTTTCAGAGAAAATGAATTAAGAAACTATCATTCTCCAACAGTTTTAAATGTGTTCAGGCCTTATTACCTCTTAACTGAACTATTGCTCTAATTCCTTTCCGGGTATTTCCACCTCCAGCCTCTTTCTCCTTTCCTCTGACATAGAGCTGGTGGAGTTACTTGAATTTAGTTTTATTTTGTGAATGTTGAATACACACAATGAAAGAATATATCCACAAATTTTGTAACCTGTGTGAACCCAAAGTATTTGAGACAGGTATCAATTTAGAAAGTTTATTTTTGCCAAGGTTAAGGATGCATTGCTGATACAGCCTCATGCGGTCCTGGTGACATGTGCCTAAGGTAGTTGGGCACAGCTTGGTTTTATACATTTTGGGGAGATACGAAACATCTATCAATATACATAAGGTGTACATTGGTTCAGTCCAGAAAGGCAAGACAAATCCTTTCTAGACGGAACCAAGAGGAGGCTTCCAGGTCATAGGTAGATAAGAGACAAACGGTTGCATTATTTTAAGCCTTTGATCAGCTTTTGGCTGAATACACAATTTACATGTGTGAGGAAGGTGGAGGAATAGTCACTTATGCCTTAGTCTGACTCAGCGAATCTTCATTTTTACATAAGCAGTAGGGCAGAGGAAGCAATCAGATATGCATTTGTCTCAGGTAAGCAGAAGGATGACTGAATTCTGTCCTTTGTCCAGCATCTATGAAGATAAGCTATCAATTTACATTGCCAGGGTAAAATCCAACAGAACTGTTTTAAGGTAAAGATCTGAGGCCCACAAGGAATTTGCTTGTGGACAAATTGTGAGGGAAGAATGTAGCTGTTTATCTTTGTAGCTATCTTATATAGAAACAAAATGGGAGGCAGGTTTGCCTGATGCAGTTCCCAGCTTGACTTTCTTCTTTGGCTTAGTGATTTTGAGGTCCCAAGATGTATTTTCTTTTCACACATTTAACACTCAAGGTATTATTTCAATCTCTTTAAACAAATGTTTTAAATTACTCACTTTCATCATCTTGAGTTATTTTTATCTGGCCTGCCTGTGTAATCTTTCTTAAAACTACATCTGATGATGGCACTCATATCTACCATATAATTCTAAGTTAATCACCTGCTCAAAAAACTTTTATTTTTCTCCATTGAATGATTAAATTTTGGAATTCAAGGCCTTCTACTATTTGATCCTGTCTACCTTATCCAACTTATATAAAATCCTATATATCTTTTACTTCAGTCATATAACAGTCTCTTTAATCCTAGGGCATCCCTATACATCTCTACTCATATCTCTTACTCATGTTCCTTTAGGCTTGAAGAAACATTTGATGAGGCCCACCTACTTGCTCCTCTTTCTGTCTTTTAAGACTCATCTCAAATAACATTTCTTCCTAGTTAGGAAAGTTAGTATTTTCTCCTTGATTTCCCATTTTCTATTATATGTCTGTATCTCTGCATTGAATGTCAAACACTTCAATGAAATAAATGGTCTCATAGATGGCATTACCAATGGTCAGGGATTTTATGCATAATTTATTAAAATAATAAGCAATAACCAATCTGGGGACTACCAGAAAAGGAGAGAGAAAGGGAGGAGGATAAAGGTTAAAACAGTATTGGGTTATGCTCAGTGCCTGGGTGATGGGATCAATCATAACCCAAACCTTAGCATAACACATTATAGCCAAGTAACAAACCTGCACATGCACCCTGGAATCAAAAAAAAAAAGGGTTGAAATGATTAAAAAATGAAATAAATAGCTGTGGAAAAGCTTTTTATTGAATAATTTTAAATATACTTTCTTAACTTAAGAAGTAATATCTTAGTATATTTCCAATTGTCAAAACCTAAGTTTACCTATGTACATTTTGAGTCAGTTAAATCAAAAAAGCATAAAGTTAGATTATTTTAAGGAGATCAAAATTTGAGATATATCCTTTTGTTCAATGAAATCTTCCAAATGCATTAAATATAATATAAATTAAAGCATACCAACAAATGTCACTATCAATCATCACTGTTTATATATTGAATCAATCAACACCCCTACAGGAAGCAGATGGCACACTCAAAGTGAACTATTTTAAAATAGCTTAATAAAGAGCTATTTACAAAGAATTGAGTAGGGTTAGGGAAAGCAGAAGAGATAGAGCAGTATCCCAAAGTCAATATTACCTGCAAGGAAGAACTTCGCAACTCTTTGGCCTGAAATGTTAAGGGGGTAGAGTCTTCATCAGAATCTGGAGACAGAGGGCTCCATAGACAAGGCAGATTTGCAAGAGCTGGGTCCTTTGGTAGAAGAATATGGCCAACCCAGGGCAAACCCAGCCTAACATTCTTTCCTCCCTCTTTCAAACTGCCTTTGTAAAATTGTAACTGAGGAAATTATGACAGTGAAAGAAGTCAGACTTAACCAACTCTATCTTGCTTCTAACCTTTAAGCTATCCTTGTTCATTCCTGGGTGTAGGCTGAACTATGGGAACAAATTCAGTTCATAGTTTAACTCTGAAACAAAATTGATAACAGCCCTTTCCCAAAAAGACCTCCTTCTTGCCTAGCGTCCAGTCTGCCTTTGCAGGGCTAACAAATTAGCTACAAGATTAGACATTACAGTTTAGGGGTCATGCAGCCTCTGGCTTCAAGAGTCTGAACCTCCCCAAATTGCTCCTGGGGGTAACATCACTATTGTTAAATTTAAGATCAGTGCTTGAGATACTTTGCAGACCCTGCACTCCATGGATCAGCTGACACCACCCAGACTGATAATCTGACCCAATCAGTTCTGCCATCACACCCAGGAACAGAAGACATTAAAAAAAAACTAACTTCGGGCGGTGCGCAGTGGCTCACGCTTGTAACCCCAGCACTTTGGGAGACCAAGGTGGGCAAACCACGAGGTCAGGAGTTTGAGACAAGCCTGGCCAACATGGTGAAACCCCGTCGCTACTAAAAATACAAAAATTAGCCTGGCGTGGTGGAACGTGCCTGTAGTCTCAGCTACTCGGGAGGCTGAGGCAGAAGAATCACTTGAACCCAGGAGGTGGAGGTTACAGTGAGCCAAGATCGTGCCACTGCACTCCAGCCTGGGTGACAGAGCAAGACTCTGTCTCAATAAATAAATAAATAAATAAATAAATAAAAAGAACACCTAACTTCAACCCCCTATGATTCCCTCTCCAACCTGACCAATCAGCACTCCTGCTTTCCAAGCCCCTACCCACCAAATAATCTTTAAAATCTGATCCCCAAATACTCAGGGAGACTTACTTGAGTAATAATAAAACCCCGGTCTCCCGCACAGCTGGCTCTGCGTGAATTACTCTTTTCTCCATTGCAATTTCCCTGTCTTGATAAATCGGCTGTCTAGGCAGCAGGCAAGGTGAACCCATTGGGCCATTACATCTTCTCCTGTTAGTTTTTCCTAATGGCCTAAACTAACCAGAAGCCAACCTTGCGCTGCAACCCAAGAAGCAAGGAGGGGTCAGTAATATATAAATGCAGACTAGGGTAAAGAGGATGGAGACTGAATATGGAAGGCAAAGATTTGATATCTGGTAGTTATATCTTGGACATTTTTTTTTTTTCGTTTGGCTTTGCTTTTAGGCTGCTGAAACTCAGCTTCAGAAGAATAATTTATAAGAATTTATTTTATCAAGAAAGATATTGGTTTTGTAAAAGTGTGAAAACTTTAAAGGGAGTTTTCAGATCCAGTTATTTTGCATTTTTTTAAAGAAATTCAACATCTGCATCAATAAAATTTTTAAAAACACCGTAGAAGAAAGCAGATTCAGAAACCTTTTTGATTACAGCTTTCTGCTTGAGTACATAATCAACTTCACAGTCAGATGTTTTCAAGTCTTAGAATTATTAGTATTACCGATGTGCCTTATTAAAAGCATAAAAGTGCTTTTATTCTTCTCAGAAAATGTTGTGAAGCACATAGATTCAATAATATAACCTTTGGAGATTTGCAAGTTAATTTGGTAGCCTTCTTGTACTTGACAGACACAAACTTGCCCTAGGTTCTCACCTGAAATATATAAAAGGCTGAGCAAAGAAATATACACCCAAAAATTCTCAGAAATTCTTTCTCAACCTTAAGAAGCAGTTAGGAGGACAAATCAAATAAAAAAATCCAATATAATTGTAATGACTAATACTTTCTGTCCTAAAAACCAAGGGACATGAAGAAATTATCCCCTAGAAATAATAATTTTCTTTCCTTGATATTATACTTTAAAAACTAAAGTGCAAGTGCAGATATAATATCTAAGTCTCATAACAAACCTAATTGTATATACATTTGGGATACATTGTTTTCCAATTTTTATACTTGAAAAACTTTATAGAGAGATTAAATAACATTCCTAAGGTCTAAACCTAATAAATGACAAACACATCAACTGAGCTTTCTGACTCCTAGTGTAGCGTTCTTTTGACTCTATAAAATATTTGTGAGCACATACTGTAGCCACATCATACCAATCTTATTTAGCTTTTAGGTAACAAAGCTGAGGACTGTTTTCCAGTTGCTATAGACCCTCAGGCTGAAGATCTGTAAGGTGAGCATCACCAGATGAACCCAGCAGGCACAAACATAGGCAGGGGGTCGAGGGGAGGAAGAACTTAAGTGCTCTGACTAAGGAGCAGGAACTGAATTAATAATTGAGTTAAGAAGCAGACACTGTAGGGTAGGATTCAGGATCCAATCAGATGGTGTCAAACCCTAGCAGGATCCAGTCAGATCACGCCTACCAGAATCACCTCATTGCAAGATCCAGTCAGATCATGCCTGATTACCCTATGCTTATAAAACTTGACTCACCCCCACTGCCCTGGGAGGCACTGATTTGCAAGCTTTCCCTCGTGTTTTCTTACTTGTTGCGAATAATAAAATCCCCTTGCTAAATCCTCCTTGGTTGTGATCGTCCGGCTGTGACCCACCAAGTGACCAAAACCTGTTGTATGGGTAACAATACCAAAATGTGTATATCATTTGCTATACTAAGAACATAAACAAAAAGAATACATTTAAAAAATAAGATAAAAATAAATATAAATAGAAGATCTAAATTTTTTCACCTCTGCCCCAACATACATGACTGCCCTCCTGGTTTTTTTTTTTTTTTTTTTTTTTTTTTTTTTTTTGAAATAGAGTCTTGCTGTGTCACCCAGGCCAGAGCGCAATGGTGTGATTACTGCTCACTGCAGCCTCGATCTTCCAGGCTCAAACAATCCTTCCACCTCAGCATCTTTAGTAGCTGAGACTACAGGTGTGCACAACCACACCAAGCTAATTTTTAAATATTTTGTAGACACAGGATCTCCCTATGTTGCCCAGGCTAGTCTTGAATTCCTGAGCTTAAGCAGTCTTCCCACCTCTGCCTCCCAAAGTGCTGGGGTTAAGGGCATGAGCCACCATAGCAGAGCCTGCCTGCCCTACTTTGAAAATTATTGGTCTGTAGCATATACCTCAGTTTATCCTCTGAACTAAAATAAACTGTTCTTTCTCAATGCTCACCTTATAGGAAATAAAACTCAAAAGTCGTTGAAGATAACATAGTTCCAAAATGATGAAGGAAAAACTGTAAAAGACATTTTTGAGTCAAAAATTATAAGATTTGATAACCATTTAAATATAAGAATGATTAGAGAAGATTTTCAGAATGTGTGTTAGTCCATTTTTACACTGCTAATAAAGATATACCTGAGACTGGGAAGAAAAAAAGTTTTTTAATGGATTTACAATTCCACATGGCTGGAGAGGCCTCACAATCATGGTGGAAGGCAAGGAGGAGCAAGTCACGTGTTACATGGATGCTGGTAGGCAAAAAGAAAGAGTTTGTGCAGGGGGGAACTCCTCTTTTTAAAACCATCAGGTCTCCTGAGACTTACTCACTATGCAAGAACAGCATGAGAAAGACCCGCTGCGATGATTCAATTACCTTCTACTGGGTCCCTCCTGTGACACATGGGAATTGTGGGAGTTACAATTCAAGATGAGATTTGGATGGGGACACTGCCAAACCATATCAGAATGACTTCTAGGTTTTGTTTTATCTTCAGTCATTAGGCAAATGCTGAGTATTTAAGAAGTTATTGACTACAAGAGATGGGATACCTAAGTTGAGTTTTATATGAATATTAATTTGGAACACTTTCCATAGGCTTATTGGCTCCTCAGTTATTCTCTAATATAAAAGACTTGTTAAGTCTTTTGTCTTTTTCTGTACGGGGATGACTTTCTATTTCTTATTTGACTTACACTTGTTCTCAACATTTCTAGATATTAGATTTTTACCCATTTTATATTTTTCAATTATCGTCATCCAGTTCACATTCCACTCAGCTTGTGCTGGCTTTTGAGAAAATAATTTATTTTTATTGGCTGAATTCATAACCTCTTGGTTTCAGGTATGTGTTGTTTAAGGAATGTTTTATCATTATGGATCATAAAGATATTCTCCAATATTGTTTCCTAGAATTTTATCAAACATTATCTTTCCAATTTAAGACTTTATAAGTTAAAAATTATGTATTTGATGTGAGGTAAAGGGCAAAAATAATTTTTCCATAGGGATAATCTATTTTTATAGCACTTCTATATATGTGGGCATAGATCTGAGTTCTCCATCCCATTCCTCTGGTCTTCTCACCTAGCCCTGCACCAAAATATACTGAATGGTTATAAATAGGTTATAAAAACACACATCTCAGAAATATTTTTTTTCTTCCATAGGTTCTAATTTTTTTTGGAAGTCATTCTTATGTACCCTTTCTGTCAGTGTCTCTGCCTACCAAAGAACATCCACTATCCTGGTTTCTCATATCATAGATAAGTGTTAACTGTTTTGTACTCTATAAATTGAGTAACACAGTGTATGTTTTTTTTGTGTCTGGCTTCTTTTCTTCAACTTTATGTTTGTGAGACACCTGTATTTTTGTGTGTCATTGTAGTGTTCATTCTCATTGCTATATAATATTCCATTTTGACTCATATTAAGAAAATTCCCTAACTAGGACTGGCTTAAACAATAAGGAAATGTATTTTCTCACATAACTGGAAGCCCAAAAGTAGAATAAACTCTAGACACAAACAAAGCTGCAATGACATTTTTAAGAAATAAGTTTTCTTCCATCTCTTCAAGCAACCATTCCTAAGATCATATGAAAACTGCCAGGGCACTATTGAGTTCAGCAGCAGAGAGGGAGAACTTCTCTCTTAACCAAAGAACATACAGTCGTCCTTCAGCATCCACAGGGGATTGGTTGCAGGACCTCCCGACCCACCCTCATGCCAGGATACCAAGATCTACAGATGCTCAAGTGCCTTATATAAAATGCCATACTATATGCATGTAACCTACACACATCCTCCTGTATACTTTAAATCATCTCTAAATTACTTATAATACTTAATACAATATAAATGGTATGTAAATAGTTATTGTACTGTATTGTTTTTATTTGTATTACTTTTATTGTTGTATTGTTATTATTTTTTCCAAATATTCAGTTTGTTTTTTAAATACATGAATGTACAACCTGCAGATAAAGAGGGCCTACTTGTACACTGCTCTCTTTAGTCAACTTGAGCCAAGTTTGTAAAGAGATACATTTCCATCAAATAAGTAGGCAAATTTTGAAAGATCTGCTCTGTGCCTCCCAAAATAATCAATCTATCCCAAAAAGCCCCACATGTGATATTTACCAAAATATATACTCCATTACTATTTAAACTGTTCTATAACAAAAGTGAAAAAAAAACTTTTATGGAATAAGTATATAACCATAGTTATGAAAAAGACTACAAAATTAGGAAATAACAGAGCAATCACATCATTCTTAACAGAGAAAGCAAAAAACCTTCTTATTAATGTCAGAAAATTTTTTTGGTTATTCACCACTATTACTTAATTTTATTTTTTTTCTGGACATTAGCCAGTGAAATTGAAAATGACAATCATAAGATCACAGAAGAGAAACATCTAAAAATTGGAAAAAAATAAAGTGAAACATTTATACTGGAAAAAGTTATAATTGTAGGCCTGAAAAAATTTAAATATAACTTAAAAAATTAGCTTAAACAATAAGATAATTCAGCAATTTGGCTGAATGTAAATCTTTAAAATAGTTTTCTTCTATAGTGCTAAATTTAAACAATGAATTAGAAGGTATAATATAGAAAAGATGCCATTTGTATTAGCAACAAGAAAGCTAGAATATTTAGTAATAAAATTAATTAAAATGTTCACAATCCACATGAAGAAAATTTCACAAGCTTGCAAGTGAGAGAGAAAAGAAGACTTGAACAAATAAATAGACAAAACCTGTTTTTGGATGGATACATTCACTATTACCAGTGTTAGTTCTAAGTCTTTACATTTAATTGGATCCAGATAAAAATATTAACAACACATGCTGGAGTTGTTTGTTTGTTTGAGAAAGGGTTTCACTCTGTCACCCAGGCTGGAGTGCAGTGGTGCCATCACAGCTCACTGCAGCCTCAGCCTCCCAGGCTCAAACAATCCTCCCACCTCAGCCTCCTGAATAGCTAAGACCACAAGTGCATACCACCATGCCCAGCTAATTTTTAAATTTTTTTGTAGAGATAGGGTCTCCCTATGTTGCCCAGGCTGGTCTCAGACTTCTGGGTTCAAGCAATGCTCTTGTTTTGGCCTCTCAAAGCATTAAGATTATAGGCATGCACCACCACACCCAGCCTAAGACATTTTGTTTTAGACTATTTTAAAGCTTTCATCCAAAAACATGCAAAATTAAGAAAACTTTTACTAAGAAAGAGTACTGAGGGGCATTAATATTACTATAGATTGAAATATTTTATAAAGTTATAGTGATTAAGCAATATGGTACAGCTACATGAATAGATTCATAGAACAAAATAAATAGTAATAAACAGAAATAATAAACAATTATGCCCAGAAAATTAGTATATGATTAAAACAACATTACATTTTATTAAGGAAAGGATAAATTAATCAGTGATGATCAACAGATATCCTTTTTATATAAAAATACTTTTGGATCTCTATACCAAAATTAGCAACAAAATAATTTCAGATAAATCAGATATTTAAAGAGATATATATAGTGTATATGTAACTATAACTATTACATAAATCCACAAATAATAAAAGACTGATAATATGACCACATTGACATTAATAGATTAAAAGCAGCATAAATTCAGAAGATTTCAGAAAAAAATACTTATATACCACTCCTACAAAAAAATAAGTTCACATTAAAGGAAATATAAATTTCCTTAAGTATAATCTGCATGAATCTCAACTTCTAAAATTTTACCAAATGGTGATCCTAGCTTAATCTCCATTGTAATAGGAGGCATGTAATTTAAAACTTACAATGTGATTAAGTTTTCCATCTGTTATATAGGCAAAATGAACATTTGGTATTATACCATGTGGCAAGAATGTCGGAAAACAGGCAGTCTCAAAGATTTTGGGTGAAATGTAATTGGTACAAACTCTGCAGAGAGCAATTGGTAGTCTCTTTTGCATTAAAAATCTGCAAGCTTTAAAAAAATAAAAACACATTTACATAAATTTATTACAGAGACATGTATACAAATATGAAATAAGAAACATACATATATATTTAATGTAGCATTTCTACTAAGAGCAAAAGCTAGTCCAAACCAATAAGAGGAATGAAGTACCTAGGAAGGTCTTGATTTGGAATGATGTTCAAGTAATATTTTCTGCTCATGGGTGTGTGGGGAATCTACAGAGTGTGTATAAATTCTTTTGTTTGTTTGCACATGCAAGCACTTGTATTCATGCATGCATACATACAGAAACACATATAATTTTTAAAAGAATATATAAGATAGTGGTCTCAATAGTCCCAGCTATCTGGCTTGGACAACTGCAGATATGTTAGTTCTGGCCACTATCTAGGAACATTAGTTTACGGTGCAGGTTTAAAGATATGGGGATATAGATTTTCAGATAGTTGCTGAGATAGATTTTAATATTTTCTTAGTTTGACCATATAAGATAGTGCAATTGTATTGCATATATGTTGGTATCTTAATGGGAAAATTAAGATAGCATTTCAATGAACATATTTTGGAGTAAAGAAAACCCTAGTACATTTGCTCAGCATTACGTTATGCAGTGGACTAAGTGTTTATGTCGCCACCAAAGTTCATACGTTGAAACTCTATTCCCAATGTGATGGTATTTGGAGGTGTAGCCCTTAGGAGATAATCAGGTCATGAGAGTAGAGCCCTAAGAATGAGATTAGTGACCATATATGGAAAGACAAGACCAGAGCTCTCTCTTTCAGACATTTAAGGATAAAAGAAGTCAGCGTCTGCAACCCAGAAGAAGGCCCTTAACTGGAACCCTAGTCTGCTGGCATGCTCATGTCATACTTCCAGCATCCAAAACAGTGAGAAATAAATTTCTCTTGTTTATAAGCCACCCAGTTTATGATATTTTGTTATAGCAGCCCCATCTAATTAAGATATCCTATTTTGTTGTCTTATATTATCTCCTTCCAGTTTTGAACCAGCCTTCTTCAACTATATCTGTGCTCATTCTATTTCTAAGCACATGCCTTCTTTTTTTGTATGTTATTTTAAACAACATACTTAGAAATGTGAAGAATCAGCAAAGGATATTAATAAAAGTTAGTATCATTAACATTAATATGTGATCATTACAATTTATTTAAAATATTGAAAAATTTTAAATATAATAGAATTATAATAGTACTCTGCTATTCACCAATAAAGCCTCCAGAACTTTTGAAGACCAAGTTTAATCTTGGAATTAGTTGAATCCTGAAATGTAGCACAGTGAAAGTTAACACACAGAAATTAGTTATGTTTAAAGAAATTATAATTAACAGACTGATACTGAGAAGGATAGCAAAAGTAAATAGTTATAAACTGTATTGTTTTATCATACGAGTATATTTAAGTGTTTTAATTATACTCTGAAAAACTGAAGCATCCCTACACATGTGTATATTCAAGAGGGTAAGTGAAGAGGCCAAAGCCTTCTTTATAGCACAATATTTAGTAAAATTTAAGTTTTGTTTAGGGTAGACCAACAAATTGATCTTCAATCACTCACAAGCCAAATGTTTAAGTTTTAGAGTTGAATGGTTCTATTAGACTTTTAATTATTGCACATTCACATTCAATTTTGGTTAACTATTCTTTTTTTTTTTTTTTGAGACAGAGTCTCGCTTTTTCGACCAGGCCAACTGCAGTGGTGCCATCTCTGCTCACTGCAAGCTCTGCCTCCCCGGTTCACGTCATTCTCCTGCCTCAGCCTCCCAAGTAGCTGGGACTACAGGCGCCTGCCACCGCACCCGGCTAATTTTTTGTATTTTTACTAGAGATGGGGTTTCACCGTGTTAACCAAGATGGCCTCAATCTCCTGACCTCGTGATCCGCCTGCCTCGGCCTCCCTAAGTGCTGGGATTACAGGCATGAGCCACTGCGCCCGGCCTGGTTAACTATTCTTGATAAATGAATGAAGAATACTCAACTAGCGTGCTATGTAAAATGTGAGGTTCTTCAGAGTTAAGCTGTTGACAAAAAAAGTCTAAATGATACTGGGCTAAAACCCTGTAAGGTCTCTTTCAGCTCCAAAAGTTGTAGAATTGTGGTACGTAATAGATAAGATGAACAAAATACATTTCCCCTCAAGTTTTACATTTAGATTTACACACAGAATAATGCTTACTACTTATAGGCTCTAAACCCTATATTTTTATAATATACAATTTTTACAGATAGTTCATACTTACAGGGATGTCCTATACAAAATTTACTAGCTATATTTCCTTATTTTAAATATAAAGCAATATCTGATGTTTTGTATTCATAAGAATGGTGGATAGGTGAATAAAAAAGGTCAGATGTTTTTCAATCTACAAAGCAATCATATTTCTATTTTTAACTACATTATGTAGTTTCAAAAATACTACACTAAGACATAAAATATTTTAAAATTCTAAATAGATGACAGCCTCTATTTAAGGTGGTTGCCCATAAAAATCTGTTCTCCCATTATTCCATTAAAATGAAGTTATAGCTGGACCAAAGATTACACAACTTAACTACATTTTTTAGCCTCCTTTGAAGTTAAATGGTGATGTAATGATGTTGTACTGACAGAACGTGAGGGGAGAGATTTATGCCATTTTCAGATCTGGGTATGCTGCCTCCCACTTCTAGTTACTATTCTCATAAACTGAAACCTGGGTATGGTAATCTGTTTCTACCATGTAGATGAAGCAACGGCAAGGCAGAGGCACACTATAAAAGGAGTCTGAGACCCCAAATGATCATATGGGCACAGCTTCCTGACACCCTGAAGCACCCTAATTAGAGTATTTTGTTAGAGAAAAAAATAGTTGTTTTTTACAGCTACTGAATTGTTGGGTTTCTTTTTATAGCAACAGAGTCTTCACCATAACTAATGGCAAAGCCATTAAGTTTAAAATACAATAGAGGTTGCATACTTAAAATGATACAAATTAGAGTTAAAGAAAACGCAGAAAAATGTAAAGCAAAGGAAATTGTGTGTCAATTCTAATAAGGGGAAATAATGGATTGGATAAGAGAATTAAATGATCTAAGAAAAATGTTAGGCTTTACCCAATTATCAGGAATAAGATTAGCTTACTAAATACCATAATTAAATGACTTTTTAAAGCTTTTTAATATATATTATAGCTTTTACACCAATGGAAAAGGATACTACGCATTGAAAATTCATATATGTGTGTGTGTGTGTATGCACACATACATTTATCTTTTGATTTTATATCTGAGTATTTTTCTAACTGATATTTCAGGAATCCATTACAAATAGAAAAAAATAGAAAACACTATAAAGCCCCTGGTGAATATGAGACAGATTGTTGTTAGAGTTCCTCCCTCAAATAACTCACATTTTTAGGGTAGAATGCTTATCATTCAGACAAGAATCAAGGACCAACAAATTCACTGTTCTTCTTTCTCAAACTGTTTCTCAAGCACAACAGATGTTTGAGAATGTTGATTTAAAAACATACTTCCTTACCAACACATTTTCATGAAATATACAAAGACCACACTGGCAACTAAATAGACTCTCAATATGAATTTTATACTAAGCATTATCTGCTTTGGATTAAACACAATGTAATTTAATTCTGATAACTGAGGTATTATAATTATCTTAGTTTAAGGATTAAAATTTGAAATTTGATCATAATTCTTATAAAGTCAGATGTGAGTGTAGTCTGTTTCCTTGATTTTTAATATTTACATTGCATAAATATATTACATACTACTTGCATATCTGATGATACATAAGATAGATACTCAAAAATTAAGATTATAGTAGAAAAAATTAGGATTTTTAATTTATCAATTCATCACTAAATAGAAATATAAACAAATT
Source organism: Hylobates moloch (assembly GCF_009828535.3). Lineage (NCBI taxonomy): Eukaryota > Metazoa > Chordata > Mammalia > Primates > Hylobatidae > Hylobates > Hylobates moloch. Next base: position 52,882,443 of record NW_026652294.1, on the reverse strand, counting down.
TTGTCATTCATGAAGATTTTCCAAACATTTTGTGACAAATTCTCAGTAAAAGTCTATCCCTTTGCTAAAAATCTAGCAAAAGAGAAAATGGTCTTTTGGTACTGGGATCAAGGGCATGCTGCTAATAATTTTTAAGTATATTCTGTTAATTTAATTTAGTAAATACCTTGATATTATCTTTATCATGGCAATATTTGCGAATTGGCAAAACTATAAGAATATTTAAACATGACAAAAAATGTTTTCAAGTATTTTTCAAATATTCATAATATTCAAGATGTTTAGCAAAAAAAGCTTATTCTATGATCTACAGAAGTACTTTTATATTGCTTTCATTTCCTAATTTTTTTGTACAAGATATGATAAAGTGTACTTTTGTGAGTAGCAGCCATAAAAAATGTTTATTAAAAACATGCCAATCCCCCCTCACTAAATTTGTTTGCTAAGAAGATACACATTTTTGTCACTTATTTCTATAAAGTGTAAGCCCTCTTTTCATTGTACAAGTAATTTGAAAGAATGAAAGGAAAATGTCATTGTAATAAGGTATGGTACACTGCAGTTTTTGTTTATTTTAGATCAAACTGGATCCCAGATCAAACTAAAATTTCTAGATTAGCGATAAATGTCCTGGTAACTTTTATTGCCCTTCGTTAATGAATAACACTTGACAACTAAGTAATGAAAAGGTTATCATTGTATATCCTTTCTAAAATCAACTTTAGATTTTAAAGCCTCCTCTACGAGAGGCTTTTCTAAAAATCAACTTTACCCATTTAATTGCTACATATTGTTATATAACAAAACCTCTTTCACATTGCTACATGATGCTTTATCAGTTATCAGCAGAGTACTTCATCAAGCTTGAAATAAACATTAGCTTTAATCCAACTTAGGAGCATTTTGTTTTCAGAATTTACAAAGCCTTTTAGGAATTATGCTCAAAAGTTACCCTCATTTGTGTGTGTGTGTGTATGTGCACACTTACATCCTATTATAAAAATGTTTTCACCAGTAACATTTACAATTTTTAGCATTCATTCATATGTACATATTTTAAGATGAAAAGTGTTTAAGAACTATGTAAACTAAATAATTTGGTTGGTTGTTACATATCCCCAATTTTGCGACAAGTGGTAATTATTTTTTAAACTTATATTTCATTATTCTTATTATGTAGGTTTTTCTCTCTTCTCTTTGCTTGTAAGAAGTAAAAAATGTCAATTTATTCCAAATTTATATATCTTTGCTAATACTTGTAAAGTCATATAGAAGCAAGATACAGAAAGCAAGGGAAAAGTGTAAGAAAAATATGCATCTACAATTTTCACACTTTGGATTATAATTCTCACAGATATTGAACTTACTTTTGTCAGGCCTCTGAGCCCAAGCTAAGCCATCACATCCCCTGTGACCTGCACGCACACATCCAGATGGCCTGTTCCTGCCTTAACTGATGACATTCCACCACAAAAGAAGTGAAAATGGCCCGTTCCTGCCTTAACTGATGACATTATCTTGTGAAATTCCTTCTCCTGGCTCATCCTGGCTCAAAAGCTCCCCTACTGAGCACTTTGTGACCCCCTCACTCCTTCTTGCCAGAGAACAATCCCCCTTTTTCCTTTACCTACCCAAATCCTATAAAACAGCCCCACCTCTATCTCCCTTTGCTGACACTCTTTTCAGACTCAGGCCACCTGCACCCAGGTGAAATAAAGTGCCTTGTTGCTCACACAAAGTCTGTTTGGTGGTCTCTCCACACAGATGCACATGAAATTTGGTGCCGTGACTCGGATCAGGGAAACCTCCCTTGGGAGATCAACCCTTGTCCTCCTACTCTTTGATCCATGAAAAAGATCCACCTATGACCTCGGGTCCTCAGACCCACCAGCCCAAAGAACATCTCAACAATTTTAAATCGGGTAAGTGGCCTCTTCTTACTCTCTTCTCCAACCTCTCTCACCACCCCTCAACCATTTTCTCCTTTCAATCTTGGCGCTACCCTTCAATCTCTCCCTTCTCTTAATTTCAATTCCTTTCATTTTCTAGTAAAAAACAAAGGAGACACGTTTTATCTGTGGACCCAAAACTCTGGCGCCGGTCACGGACTCGGGAAGGCAGCCTTCCCTTGGTGTTTAATCATTGCAGGGATGCCTCTCGGATTATTGACCCACGTTTCAGAGGTGTCTGACCATGCCTTGGTCCTTCACCCTTAGCGGCAACTACTGCTTTTCTGCAGGGTTAGAACCCCCCAACCCCTTCTCTCCGTGTCTCTACCCCTTCTCCACTTTTCTGGGGGTCAAGAACTCTCCAACCCCTTCTCTCCATGTCTCTACCCCTTCTCTGCTTTTCTGGGGGTAAGAACCCCCCGATCCCTTATTTCCACACCCCAACCTCTTATCTCTGTGCCCCAACACCTTATTTCCATGCCCTGACCCCTTTCCCGCTTTTCTGGAGGGTAAGAACCCCCCGCCCCTTCCCTCCGGGTCTCTACTCTCTCTTTTCTCTGGGCTTGCCTCCTTCACTATGGGCAACCTTCCACCCTCCATTCCTCTTTCTTCCCCCTTAGCCTGTGTTCTTAAGAACTTACAACCTCTTCAACTCACACCTGACCTAAATGCCTTATTTTCTTCTGCAATGCTGCTTGACCCCAGTACAAACTCAACAGTGGTTCCAAATAGCCAGAAAATGGCACTTTCAATTTTTCCATCCTACAAGATCTAAATAATTCTTGTCATAAAATAGGCAAACGGTCTGAAATGCCTGATGTCCAGGCATTCTTTTACACATCGGTCCTTCCCTAGTCTCTGTTCCCAAAGCAACTTGTCCCAAATCTTCCTTCTTTCCCTCCCGCCTGTCCCCTCAGTCCCAACCACAAGCGTCACTGAGTCTTTCTAATCTTCCTTTTCTACAGACCCATCTGACCTCTCCCCTCCTCGTGAGGCCGAGCTAAGTCCCAATTCTTCCTCAGCCTCCGCTCCTCCACCCTATAATCCTTTTATCACCTCCTCTCCTCACACCGGGTCCAGCTTACAGTTTCATTCTGTGACTAGCACTCTCACACCTGCCCAGCAAGTTCCTCTTAAAAAGGTGGCTGGAGCTAAAGGCATAGTCAAAGTTAATGCTCCTTTTTCTTTATCCCACATCAGATAGCATTTAGGCTCTTTTTCATCAAATATAAAAACCCAGCCCAGTCCATGGATCGTTTGGCAGCAACCCTGAGATGCTTTACAGCCCTAGACCCTAAAAGGTCAAAAGGCCGTCTTATTCTTAATATACATTTTATTACCCAATCTGCTCCCGACATTGAATAAAACTCTAAAAATTAAATTCTGGCCCTCAAACCCCACAACAGGACTTAATTAACCTCACCTTCAAGGTGTACAATAATAAAGTAGAGGCAGCCAAGTAGCAATGTATTTCTGAGTTGCAATTCCTTGCCTCCACTTTGAGACAAACCCCAGCCACATCTCCAGCACACAAGAACTCCAAATGCCCGAACTGCAGCTGCAAGGGGTTCCTCCAGAACCTCCTCCCCCAAAAGCTTGCTACAAGTGCCAGAAATCTGGACACTGGGCCAAGGAATGCCTGCAGCCCGGGAGTCCTCCTAAGCCACATCCCATCTGTGCAGGACCCCACTGAAAATCAGACTGTTCAACTCACCTGGCAGCCACTCCCAGAACCCCTGGAACTCTGGCCCAAAGCTCTCTGACTGACTCCTTCCCAGATCTTCTCGGCTTAGCAGCTGAAGACTGATGCTGTCTGATCACCTCGGAAGCCTACAGGATCATCACAGATGCTCTAGGTAACTCTCACAGTGGAGGGTAAGTCCGTCCCCTTCCTAATCAATACGGAGGCTACCCACTCCACATTACCTTCTTTTCAAGGGCCCGTTTCCCTTGCCTCCATAACTGTTGTAGGTATTGATGGCCAGGCTTCTAAACCTCTTGAAACTCCCCAACTCTGGTGCCAACTTAAACAATACTCTTTTAAGCACTCCTTTTTAGTTATCCCCACTTGCCCAGTTCCCTTATTAGGCTGAGACACTTTAACTAAATTATGTGCTTCCCTGACTGTTCCTAGGCTACAGCCACACCTCATTGCTGCCTTTTCCCCCAGTTCAAAGCCTCCTTCACATCCTCCCCTTGTACCTCCCCACCTTAACCCACAAGTATAAGACACCTCTACTCTCTCCTTAGTGACTGATCCTGCACCCCTTACCATCCCATTAAACCCTAATCACCCATACCCCGCTCAATGCCAATATCCCATCCCACAGCATGCTTTAAAAGGATTAAAGCCTGTTATCACTCGTCTGCTACAGCATGGCCTTTTAAAGCTTGTAAACTCCCCTTACAATTCCCCCATTTTACCTGTCCTAAAACCAGACAAGGCTTACAAGTTAGTTCAGGATCTGCGCCTTATCAACCAAATTGTTTTGCCTATCCACCCCGTGATGCAAACCCATACACTCTCCTATCCTCAATACCTCCCTCTACAACCCATTATTCTCTTCTGGATCTCAAACATGCTTTCTTTACTATTCCTTTGCACCCCTCATCCCAGCCTCTCTTTGCTTTCACTTGGACTGACCCTGACACCCATTAGGCTCAGCAAATTACCTGAGCTGTACTGCGGCAAGGCTTCACAGACAGCCCCAATTACGTCAGTCAAGCCCAAATTTCATCTTCATCTGTTACCTATCTCGGCATAATTCTCATAAAAACACACGTGCTCTCCCTGCTGATCGTGTCCAACTAATCTCCCAAACCTCAATCCCTTACAAAACAACAACTCCTTTCCTTCCTAGGCATGGTTAGTGTGGTCAGAATTCTTACACAAGAGCCGGGACCACACCCTGTAGCCTTTCTGTCCAAACAACTTGACCTTACTGTTTTAGCCTGACCATCATGTCTGCGTGCAGCAGCTCCCGCTGCTTTAATACGTTTAGAGGCCCTAAAAATCACAAACTGTGCTCGCTCACTCTCTACATTTCGCATAACTTCCAAAATCTGTTTTCTTCCTCATACCTGACGCACATACTTTCTGCTCACACCTGACGCATATACTTTCTGCTCCCCCGGCTCCTTCAGCTGTACTCACTCTTTGTTGAGTCGCCCACAATTACCATTGTTCCTGGCACGGACTTCAATCTGGCCTCCCACATTATTCTGGATACCACACCTGACCCTCATGACTGTATCGCTCTGATCCACCTGACATTCACCCCATTTCCCCATATTTCCTTCTTTCCTTTTCCTCACACTGATCACATTTAGTTTATTGATGGCAGTTCCACCGGGCCTAATCGCCACTCACCAGCAAAGGCAGGCTATGCTATAGTATCTTCCACATCTATCATTGAGGCTACCGCTCTGCCCCCCTCCACTACCTCTCAGCAAGCCGAATTAGTTGCCTCAACTCAAGCCCTCACCCTTGCAAAAGGACTACACGTCAATATTTATACTGACTCTAAATATGCCTTTCATATTCTGCACCATCATGCTGTTACATAGGCTGAAAGAGGTTTCCTCACTACTCAAGGGTCCTCCCTCATTAATGCCTCTTTAATAAAAACTCTGCTCAAGGCCGCTTTACTTCCAAAGGAAGCTGGGATCATTCACTGCAAAGGCCATCAAAAGGCATCAGATCCCATTGCTCTAGTCAACGCTTATGCTGATAAGGTGGCTAGACAAGCAGCTAGATTTCCAACTTCTGTCCTTCACGGCCAGCTTTCCTCCTTCACATCAGTCACTCCCACCTACTCCCCCACTGAAACTTCCAGCTATCAATCTCTTCCCACACAAGGCAAATGGTTCTTAGACCAAGGAAAATATCTCCTTCCAGCCTCACAGGTCCATTCTATTCTGGCATCATTTCATAACCTCTTCCACGTAGGTTACAAGCCGCTAGCCCATCTCTTAGAACCTCTCATTTCCTTTCCATCCTGGAAATCTATCCTCAAGGAAATCACTTCTCAGTGTTCCATGTGCTATTCTACTACCTCTCAGGGATTGTTCAGGCCTCCTCCCTTTCCTACACATCAAGCTCGGGGATTTGTCCCTGCCCAGGACTGGCAAATTGACTTTACTCACATGCCCCGAGTCAGAAAACTAAAATATCTCTTAGTCTGCGTAGACACTTTCACTGGATGGGTAGAGGCCTTTCCCACAGGGTCTGAGAAGGCCACCGCGGTCCTTTCTTCCCTTCTGTCAGACATAATTCCTCGGTTTGACCTTCCCACCTCTATATAGTCTGGTAACAGACCAGCCTTTATTAGTCAAATCGGCCAAGCATTTTTACAGGCTCTTGGTATTCAGTGAAAACTTTATATCCCTTATGGTCCTCAGTCTTCAGGAAAGGTAGAACGGACTAATGGTCTTTTAAAAACACACCTCACCAAGCTCAGCCACCAACTTAAAAAGGACTGGACAATACTTTTACCACTTTGCCTTCTCAGAATTCAGGCCTGTCCTCCGAATGCTACAAGGTACAGCCCATTTGAGCTCCTGTATAGATGCTCCTTTTTATTAAGCCCCAGTCTCATTCCAGGCACCAGACCAACTTAGACTGTGCCCCCAAAAAGTTGTCATCCCTACTATCTTCTGTGTAGTCATACTCCTATTCACCATTCTCAACTACTCATACATGCCCTGCTCTTGTTTACACTGCCGGTTTACACTGTTTCTCCAAGTCAGCACAGCTGATATCTCCTGGTGCTATCCCCAAACTGCCACTCTTAACTCTTGAAGTAAATAAATAATCTTTGCTGGCAGGACTATGCTGAATCTCCTTAGGCACTCTCTAATTAAATGTCCTGGGTCCTCCCAATTCTTAGACCTTTAATACCTGTTTTTCTCCTTCTCTTATTCCATTTTTCAATTCATACAAAACCATATCCAGGCCATCACCAATAATTCTCAATGACAAATGTTTCTTCTAACAACCCCACAATATCACCCCTTACCACAAAATCTTCCTTCAGCTTAATCTCTCCCACTCTAGGTTCTCACGCCGCCCCTAATCGCGCTGGAAGCAGCCTGAGAAACATCACCCATTATCTCTCCATACCACCCCTAAAAATTTTCACTGTCCCAATACTTTACCACTATTTCATTTTATTTTTCTTATTAATATAAGAAGTCAGGAATGTCAGGCCTCTGAGCCCAAGATAAGCCATCATATCCTCTGTGACCTGCAGGTACACATCCAGATGGCCTGTTCCTGCCTTAACTGATGACATTCCACCACAAAAGAAGTGAAAATGGCCTGTTCCTGCCTTAACTGATGACATTATCTTGTGAAATTCCTTCTCCTGGCTCATCCTGGCTCAAAAGCTCCCCTACTGAGCACCTTGTGACCCCCACCCCTGCCTGCCAGAGAACATCCCCCTTTTTTCCTTTACCTACCCAAATCCTATAAAACGGCCTTACCCCTATCTCCCTTCCCTGACTCTTCGTACTCAGCCTGCCTGCACCCAGGTGAAATAAACAGCCGTGCTGCTCACACAAAGCCTGTTTGGTGGCCTCTTCTCACGGACGCACATGAAAACTTTGAAGCAGGAATTTTGCTATATTATCTCAATAACATTTTTATAACATTTTGAGGTAGATCTTACGTTCATTTTACAAATGAGAATACTAAGATTTGGAGAGCTTAACCAATTTAAGCCTGAAGTTACAATTTAATAGCAGTAAGATGGACAAACGTTTTTCCGTTCTCCAACTCCTACTGCCTCCTAAACGTGTTTTACAGACATGGGTCTCTTAACAATGGGACATACTCTGAGAAATGCATCACTAGGCAATTTCTTTGTTATGTGAACATTACAGTGTACCTACACAAACTTACAGGTATAGCTTACTACATACCTAGGCTATATGGTAGAACCTATTCCTGCTAGGCTACAAATTTGGAAGCATGTTATACTGAATACTGCCGGCAGTTACAACGCAATGGTAGTTGTGTATTTAAACATGTCTACACATAGAAAAGGTACAATAAAAATAAACAGTATTATAATCTTACGGGACCATCATCGTATAAACAGTCCATTCCTGACTGAAATGTTGGTTAGGCAGTACATCACTGTATTTCTTTCACTCTTAGAAAATGAAGTGAAGGGGAATATAATTTATTTTCATATACCTACCTCTTCTCCTCAAGTTCCTTATATTTTTTGGCCATAGGGGACGATTCTAATATTCACATCTGAATATAAATTACCTTTAAGCAAAATACAGTGTCTTCAAAACCCAGAACTACAAAAATCACAAAACTTGTTTTCCTGGTACATTGTGTCAGGCCTGAGCCCAAGCTAAGCCATCATGTCCCCTGTGATCCCCAGGTACACAGCCAGATGGCTGGTTCCTTCCTTAACTGATGACATTCCACCACAAAAGAAGTGAAAATGGCCTGTTCCTGCCTTAACTGATGACATTATCTTGTGAAATTCCTTCTCCTGGCTCATCTTGGCTCAAAAGCTCGCCTACTGAGCACCTTGTGACCCCCCACTCCTGCCTGCCAGAGAACAACCCCTCTTTGACTGTAATTTTCCTTTACCTACCCAAATCTTATAAAACGGCCCCACCCCTATCTCCCTTCACTGACTCTTTTCCGACTCAACCCACCTGCACCCAGGTGAAATGAACAGTCTTGTTGCTCACACAAAGCCTGTTGTTTGGTGGTCTCTTCACACGGACACGAGTGAAACATTGTTTTGTAATATACAATATTTAAAACTTTTGGACTATGCCATAACTAGTATGCCATAACTAGTATAGTATAGTGTATTTTATTCTCTTAACAATTCTATTCATGATTTTTTCCCCTGAAATGTTTTCCATCATTGAAACACTCTTAGACCTATGATTTTTTATCAGACACAATGGTATCCTCTTCATTACTTAGTTGGCAAAAGTGTTATTAACGAAGCGCAATAAAAGTAATTTTAGGACATTTATTGCTAAACTAGTCACTTTTTTGTGACATTGAAATAACAACTGAGACTTACTTAAATCACTTTGTTAGGGGAGCTTTTGATATACAAGTAATTTATAATTTCTTAAAAGTCCTCAGTCAAAATAAGGCAAATTATGTACCAATTAAGCTAATTGAACATTAAAGATTAAAATAACTTTGACTATCTAATCTTTAGATTATTTTAAAAGACCACTGTTACATAAAGCTAAAAGAACATGATAGTTTACAAAGGACAACTAAAACCAGATTTAAATTAGTATATTCATAAAGGTATCTTTTAAAAAAATATAAAAATGTAACACACTTCAAATAATACTCTCCGGAACCTTTCAGATAATTTTTAATGCACTAGATTTATTTACCATTTCAAAAGATCACGATATAGGCAGATACCTTAAAAATTCTCTGGGGGCAAACAAATCACTATATATTAGATGTACAGGGACTGCAGCCAAGACAGGCATGAGTTCCTAAGTTATAAATATCATCTTTATAAAAAGTGGGTATTTTATAGGACATCCCAGTAACACCGACTTATAAAAGCAAACACTGTACTTAAAATGTTGGCCACATAAGAAAGAATAAATAGCTCAATGCTTTAGGGGATTGAAGAATGGATAAACTCAACTAACTAAAAACGCATTACTCATCCCTCAGAACCAAAATACAGGAAAAAAAAAATACAATAGGTTCGCACAACATCTAGAAAAGTTCAGGGAATATGAAGTGTTTCTTGGCACCCAGCTCTTGCCGTTTTAAAATCCGTCCCTTCGTTGTTGGCTAGGCCTCTCTCCAGGGAAACTAGCCAAGGCAAGAGGCAGGGGAACTGTACATGTGGGAGGTCCTGAGGGCCCTTGCACCCACTCGATCTCCGCCAAGCCGATGGCCAAGCGCCACCCGGAAGTGTCCGCTGGCGGGGGCGGGAAGGCACCGTAGTCCAAGGTATCCGCGGGCAGGGCGCGGGCCAGGGCATGCGCGAGGTGGGGGGTAGCTGGGAACGGAGGAGGAGGGGCCGGCTCGAGGTCCCGCCTCTCTCTGGCTGCGGCCTCGGCTACAGCCAGGGACCGGAGGGCTCCGAGTCCCGGGAGCGGAGGCCGGAATCGGGTTCCTGTAGAGGCTGCTCCTCCTTGTCCCCGCTCGGACGTGGTCCCCGCTGCTCGAGGTGCAGCTGCAGCAGGGCTCGGCGGTACATGGCCTCCAGCTTCTCAAGTCGAGCCCTCAGGGCCCTGGGGCTGCCCGGCTCGTCCTCTCGGCCGCTGTCTCTAGCCCTCCGGTTCGTGCTGGCCTCTTCAGGGACCCGGCGCGCCTCCGCGGGTGTCCCGTCGCCGCCTTCGCCGGGGAGCCGCAAAGCCTGACGGAAGAGGCTGCGGTTCTCGCGCTTCAGCCGCCGGTTCTCGAGCCGCAGCCGGGCGTTCTCCTGACGCAGCCGCGCGTTCTGCCGGTCCCACTCGTCCCGCGCACGGATGGCCTCCAAGTGGCTAGCCGCCAGGTCGGCAAACCGCTCCTCCAGCTGTTGTCGGGCGCCGTCCGCTCGGCCTCGCCAGCCCACGCCGCCGCCGCCACTGGGGCTGCCCCCACCGCGAGCCCGGCCCGAGCGGCCTGGCCCTCGGCAGTCCGCAGCACCGTCCCCGCCGCAGCAGCTCCCGCGCCTGGTGGCGCCACCACGCATGCGCCACATCGGTCCCATCCCAACCGCGCCGCCAGCCCCGCGGGCTGAGGGGCCGCGCGCCCAGGCGCGGACAAGTTCGGGGCCGGCAGGGCGGCCGGGGTGACGACGGAGGAGGAGAGGAGGTAGCGGGCGGCGGCTGTTGGCTTAGAGCCAAAGGAGGCCGGGAATTTGCCCAGACTGAGGCGTGTCCTCTCTCCTGTGGTGGAGCTGCCCCCTGGGCTTGCTATCTCCAGGCTGCGCTGACACACAATTCCCCCGGGGAGTGCTTTGCTGTTCAGCCCTCCGGCTGCGCGGGAAAAAGCGTGTATCCTCAGCTGAGTTCTACCAGGGCGCTTCCGTGCAGGCCTGGGCACTGCAGGAACTAGCCGTCCTCGCCCGCTCCGGAGTGCAACCACCGGTGGTTACTTTGCTCTTTACACGGCATTCTCAAAACTAATGCTAATAGAATGATCAGTTCTGAGACAAAGCTATGGGGCAAGTTGAAAAGCTCAAAGTACTTCATTTAAAACCCAGTGGTTTAACCCACCCCTATGTTTAATAAAACATTAAACAGAATTGGGCTGAGCACCTGTCATGGGGTTTCCCAGTGGAAACACCTGGCTTTCCAAAGAATGCAGTCAATTCCCAATTTGTGAACAGCCAGGAATTCACTCGAAATTGTTCAGAACGCTATAGAAACTAGGTCATACTTAGTTGATTTGTTCAGGCCAACCCCCAAAACCTATGAAACAAGATGTGCTCTGTTTATTGAAGAAACTGAATACTTAGTTCCAAAGTTTCTGGGATCAAGGATGTACATCTCATTGAATGAATCATTGCTTCTTGTAGGGTCTCAACCTACATAGTAACTGGATTATTGCAAAGTAATTTAAGGATTAGGTACTGACGCCAGAATCTCTTGAGCAAGTATGCCCTAGCAAGAATCTACGTTAATTTAACAAAGTCCCAGAGAATTCTCAGGGTAACCAAAATTTCCAAACCACTGGATCAAGTAACGAACAAGAAAAACATAAGTACATACATGGGGTCTTCATTGACCAGTACAAATAAGGGGAAAATACAGTTACTCAATTTTTTTGTACTTCTATTTTGTTAGGCAAGATCTTAAGAGACAGCAACACCAAATGTGTTCTCAATTATCTCATTTTATAACATGAAAAGGAAAGATACAATTTTGGACTTTCAAAAAATATAGATTTCGTTTTAAGAAGGACCATATCATTCTTGAGGTGAGTTTCGCTCTTGTTGCCCAGGCTGGAGTGCAATGGCGCCATCTCTCCTCACTGCAACCACCGCCTTCCGGGTTCAAGCGATTCAAGGACTGTATCATTCTTAATTTACATGAAGGTTGAGGCTGCAAGACTGCTGTGAGCTATGATCACACCATTGTACTCCATCCTGGGCGACAAGGGGAGACCTATCTCAAAAAATAAGGAAGGGGGAAGGGATGAAGGGAGGGAGAAAAGGAAGTTCGGAAGAAAAGGAAACAAAAAAATGTGGAAAAAATCGATCCAACAAAAAGGTTTTAAGACTCGTAAAGATTGTCTTAGGTAGCAGTGAACATTTGTCTTATGATTTGTTAATGGAGAGTCCACCAGTCTTTCAAATACGACATAGAGACAATGTAATTTCTAAGTTGAAAGTGGCGTTGAGACAACGGAGTGATTAAAATGATTAGTACTAAAAGTATATACTTGTATTTATTTTAATTTACCTAGAATAGTATGTCAAGAATCGTATACTCGAAGATGAAAATTACAACTTTTCTGAGGATGGTAACACAAACAGTAAAATGCTTCTCCACACTATAGTTTATTAATGGTCTACATGTAAAAATATTACTGGGCAAATAATATGTACCTACATATAAAAATAAAATGGAAAAAATTTGGAAAATACATGGAACTGATCAAATTTAAGAGTAATGCAAGACCACAATAATACTTAAAAGAAAACATATAGAATAAGTATATAAGTGCTTGATTAGAAAAATAAAAGGTAGATAGATACCTGTGCTGCTTTTTAAGACTGGGGGCTTCTGAACAGTAAAGTTGCTTGCTTGCTAAATAGAAGAAAGTCTTAAAGGACATAGGTCACTCTTTTCTGACAACTGGTTCATCATTGTTCCTTAAGCTACTCTTGCTCAAGAAAAAGAATTCTACTATAAAAAGAATTCTGCTTAAACAGTTTTAAAATTGAAAAGAAAACTTCCATGGACTACTTGCACTTTGCATTTAGGAAACTCTAAGACCAAAGATTATTTCTTGACTAAGGTTATGAAGTTTGAAGTAAAAGAACAGAAAAATGCAAGTACAGCAGTCCCTGTTATTTGTAGGGATACATTCTAAGATCCTCAGCGAATGCCTGAAACCTTGGATGGTAATGAACCTTGTATACACATACAGTCTTCCTTCTGTATTGGTGGGTTCCACACTGGTAGATTCATTCAACCACAGATCAAAAATATTTTTAAATAAAAATACAATTAAAAAAACAAAAATACAGTGTAACAACTATTTACATGGAATTTACAGGGCTTTGGTTAGTAATCTAGAGAGGATTTAAAGTATATGGGAGGATGTGTGTAGGTTATATGCAAATATTATGACATTTTATATAAGGTCCTTGAGCATATTATCAAGAGTCCTGGATCCAATCCCCCAAGGATGCTGAGGGACAATTGTACCATGTTTTATTTCCAGTTGATAACTGACATAGCCACTGAGTGACCGATGGGTGAGGAGGGTCAACAGCACAGATGCAGTGGACAAAGATGATTCACATTCCTATCAGGATGGAAATGGTGAGAGATGTCATTACATTACTCAGAATAGTGCACATTTTAAAACTTACAAAATGTTTTTCTTTCCTGGGATTTTCCATTTAATATTTTTGGCCAGGGATGACTGCCAGTAACTCAAACCATGGAAAGAGAAACCTCAGATAAGGGGGAGACTACTGTAAGTAATTTGGAATGCTTAGTTTTTCTATTTCCCCAAAACAACCCTTTTTTTCTTTTTTAAAAGGGACATTTTTGTAAGTATTTAGTCTCCATGCCTCTAACACAAAACCAATGCCCATCCTCTAATTATTTGACAACTTAAATATCATATTCTAAAATTGATCTGCTTCCTATCTTAGGTAAAATAAAAAATAAAAAAAACATAAGTTTACAATCATCATGCTTCTTAAAATAATGCCTCAAACCAACATTTTTGAAAATACGGTAGTTTAAAAAAGCTGCCAGCAAATTGGAGCTGGGACTGTTTTCTGCCTTGCACTTCATGCAAATATTTAGTATTTCTTACAACCATCTTTGAATAACAGCTGTTGAATTTATTGCCCCTTCCTTGTATCCCTCAAACAAGTTGTTCTTTCCAGATACTGTAGCTGTTATATGTTTCTAGATGTTGGCTTAAGAGGACCTATAGATTGTTTCTTGTCTTCCTAGTTGATTTCTAATATTATTTTATTATCATGTTCATTTAACTCTCATTTGCCCATTTTGAATCATATTTCTTATAAAGTAAGTCAAACGTTAAGGTAATCTGTGGCACATTCACACTGGAACAAGTTATCTCACATTCTATTTTTCTTTGTTGCTTTTCTCTTTATAACATTCTATAATATCGCACCAAATGAATTCTGGAAAAAAACTTTGATCAAGTTCAATGAAATAACAATGTTATACTCAGTAGTCTGGCATTTAGGGCTATACACAATGTGGATGACCTGAGTATCTCTGTGCTTATCTTCCATTACTTTCCTGCTGGTCTATTCACTCTCCTACCAAGAGTCCTCACATTCTTTTGTCTAGGAGTTTGGTTGTAATGTATTACTATAGACTGACTACTGTAGGTCCAAAATTCATGAGTTGAACCCCTGACCACCAATGTGTTGGTATTTGGAGATGGAGCTTTGGAAAGTGATAAAGTTTGAATACATGTCCCCACCAAATCTCATGTTGAATTGTAATCCCCAAATTTGGATGTGGGGCCTAGTGGGAGGTGAATGGATCATGGGGGCAGATTTCTCATAAATGACATAGGACCATCCCCTTGGTGCTATCTTTGCAATTGTGAGTGAGTTCTTGTGAGATCTAGTTGTTTAAACGTGTGTAGCACCTTCCCCATCTCTTTCTTGCTCCTGTTTTTGCCACGTGAAGTGCCTACTCCCTCTTTGCCTTCCACCATTACTAAAAGCTTCCTGAGACCTCCCATAAGCAAATGCCAGCACTGTATTACCTGTACAGCTTGCAGAACTGTGAGCCAACTTCTTTTCTTAAAAATTACCCAGTCTCTGGTATTATTTTATAGCAATGCAAGAATGGCCTTACACAGAAAATTGGTACCAAGGAGTGGGACATTGCTATAAAGATACCTAAAAATATGGAAACAGCTTTGGAAATGGGGAACAGGCAGAGGGTGGAAGATTTTGGAGGGCTCAGAAGAAGACAGGAAGATGAGGGAAACTTTGGAACTTCTTAGAGACTGGTTTAAATGGTTGTAACTAAAATTCTGACAGTGATATGGACAAAGAATCCAGGCTGAGACGGTATCAGATGGAAATGAGGATCTTACTGGGAACTGAAGCAAATACCACGTGTGTTATGCCTTAGCAAAGAACTTGGTTGCATTATGCCCTTGCCCAAGGTATCTGAGGAAGTTTGAACATGAGAATGATGATTTAGTGTATCTGGTGGAAGAAATTTCTAAGGAGCAAAGCATTCAAGATGTGGCCTGACTGCTTCTAATGACCTACACTTAGATACAGGAGCAAGTAAAGTACAGGATGCAGGAGCAAGTAAAGTAAAGGAGTAAGTTGGAATATATATTAAAAGGGAAGCACAGTTTGGAAAATTTGCGGCCTGGCCATATGGCAGAGAAAGAAAAAGCTTTTTCAGGAGATGAATTCAAGTGGGATGTGAAGCAACCACTTGCTGGAAAAATGTGCATAACTGAAAAGAAAACAAGGGCTTATATTCAAGAAAATGGGGAAAGGTCTAGAAGGCATTTCAGAGACCTTCCCAGCAGCCCCTCCCATCATGGGCCCAGATGCCAAGGAGGAAATAATGGTTTCCTTCCTCCTACAAAGAAGGGCCCCACTGCCCTGTGCAACCTCAAGGCACTACTCTGTACATTGTGGCTGCTGCAGCTCCAGCCTTGACTCAAAGGGCCCCAGGTGCAGCTCAGGCTGCTACTCCAACGGGTGCAAGCTGTAAGCCTTGGTGGTTTCCATATGGTGTTAGGCCTGCAGGCACACAGAATGCAACAGTTAAGGAGGCTTGGCAGCCTCCACCTGGATTTCAGAGGATGTATAAGCAGGGGCAGAACTCTCACAGGGGACCTCTACTAGGGCAGTGTGGAGGGGAAATGTGGAGCTGGAGGTCCCACACAGAGTCCCTACTGAGGCACTGATTAGTGGAACTGCAGAAAAAGGGACACCGTCCTCCAGGACCAGAATGGTAGATCCACTGGCAACTTGCACCATCATTGTGGAAAACTTGCAGGCACTGAACAACCTGTGAGAGCAGCTACGGAGATTGCACCCTGCAGTGCCACGGGGGCGGAGCTGCCCAAGGCCTTTTGAGCCTTGCATCAGTGTGCCCTGGATGTGAGATATGGAGTCAGAGGAGATTATTTTGAAGCTTTAAGATTTAATGACTGCCCTGCTAGGTTTCAAACTAGCATGGGGCCTGTAGCCCCTTTCTTTTGGCAGATTTCTCCCTTGTAAATTGGTAATGCTTACTCAATGCCTATTCCTTTATTCTGTTATGGAAGTAACTAGCTTGTTTTGGATTTTATAGGCTCACAGATGGAAGGGATTTGCCTTGTCTCAGATGAGACTTCAGATTTTGAGTTAGTGCTGGAATAAGTTAAGACTATGGGGGACTCTTGGGAAGGCATATTGTAGTTTGCAGTGTGAGAAGAACATGATATTTTGGAGGCCAGTGCTGGAATGATATAGTTTGTATATATGTCCCTGCCAAATCTCATGTTGGAATTATAATCCCCACTATTGAAAACGGGGCCTGGTGAGAGGTGATTGGATCATGAGGGTGGGTGGATTTATAATGAATGGTTTAGTACCACCCTTTTGATTTTGTTCTCCCAAGTGTGAGTTCTCATGAGATCTGGCTGTTTAAAAGTGTGTAGTACTCCCCCCCCCACCTCTTGCTCCTGTTTTTGCCATATGAATTGCCTACTTCCCCTTTGCCTTCCACCATGAGTAAAAGCTTCCTGAGACCTCCCCAGCAGCACATGCTTCCTGTGCAGCCTGCACAACTGTGAGCCAATTAAATAACTTCTCTTTTAAATTACCTAGTTTCAGGTATTTATAGCAATGCAAGAACGACCTAATACAGGAAGTATTAATAAATAAGTTTAGATGAAACCTTGAGAGTAGAGCCTTTATGATGGGATTAGTGTCCTTACCAGAAAAGGCACCAGAGCACTCTCTCTATCTCCCAATCTCTCTCTCTTGCTTGCTCTCGCTCTCCTTTCTTCCATGTGAGAAAAAAACTAAGAAGGTACCATCTGCAAGCCAGCAAGATAACTTTACCAGGGAATTGAATTAGCCAGTACCTTGATCCTGGACTTCTCAGCCTCCAGAACTATAAAGAATAAATTTATGTTGTTTAAGCCACCCAGTCTACGATATATTGTTACAGCAGCCCAAGATGACTAATATAGTACCTTTCGCTTTTTTTCCTCAGTTATCTGGATTGTAAAGAGTTCATCAAGACAGAGTTATACCCCACCATTTCATAAATCTGTCTTAGTTCTCTTCATCTCAAGGTACTTTTCCCCTCTTTTAAACATTGATATGATGGGTATGTTATTGTAGTTAGCTTGATTGTGGTAATCTTTTCACACTGTATAAGTATACCAAAATATCACATAGTATATGCAGGTTATACAAATAAAAGTTTACAACTTTTGTCAATCATACATCAATAAAGTTGAAGAAAAAAATTGGCCGGGTGCGGTGGCTCACGCTTGTAATCCCAGCACTTTGGGAGGCCGAGGCGGGTGGATCACGAGGTCAGGAGATCAAGACCATGGTGAAACCCCGTCTCTACTAAAAATACAAAAAATTAGCCGGGCGTGGTGGCGGGCACCTGTAGTCCCAGCTACTCGGAGAGGCTGAGGCAGGAGAATGGCGTGAACCCGGGAGGCGGAGCTTGCAGTGAGCCGAGATCGCGCCACTGCACTCCAACCTGGGTGACAGAGCGAGACTCCGTCTAAAAAAAAAAAAAATTAACATTGATAAAATAATGCCTTACCAGTAATTTGATAATTTGATGCTGAAGTCCTTCCCTATGTTAGCATTTCATAAATCTCTTAGCTCTCTTCACCTCAAGGTACTTTTCCCCTCTTTTAAACATTGATATGATGGGTATGTTATTATAGTTAGCTTGATAGTGGTAATCTTTTCACATTGTATGAGGATACCAAAATATCACATTGTAGATGTGATATCACATATCACAAAATATCACATTGATGTATATACCATATATCAATAAAGCTGAAGAAAAAATAAAACATTGATAAAATAGTGCCTTACCAGTAATTTGATAATTTGATGCTGAAGTCCTTCCCTATGTTAACATTTCTTGTGCAAATGGATCTGCAAATAGGGTGTGAACTTTTGGACTTAAAGGAACAGTTTGTAGTGTGTGTGTGTGTGTGTGTGTGTGTGTGTGTGTGTGTGGTATAACACAAATGGCTCTTGGAAAACTAGTATGTTGAAATTATTTATTCCTCCTTTTCTTATATAATCTTAAAGGAAGATTTTACCAAGTAAAACTATTAACCACTTAATAGTCAAAGTTAGACTATCCAACAGGCCTAGCTAATTGAAACTCACCAAGAAAGGTTTGTAGAATGCTGAAATTATTATAGTGAAATAGGAGGTAGCGCTGCCTTAATAATAGTAAACCTTGTTAATGACTTGTTGTAAGATACAGTGGATACTTTTTAAAAAATAATAAATAAGATGTGTTTTGGAGTCAGACATACCTGAATTTGACAAATACCACACTCTTTTTACCCCAGATATACGACCTTGGACATCCTCCTGAAGCCATAGTTTCCTCATTTGTCAAATGGAAATAAAAGCAGTATCTACTTCATGGGATTTTTGTGAGCATTTGGGTATAATTAAAATACTCAATAACTCTTGTGCTACAGTTTGGTTTGTTTGACCCCTCCAAATCTCATGTTGAAATTTGATCCCCACAGTGTTGGAGGTGAGACTTGATGGAACCAGGATTGGAGGTGACTTAATGGAAGGTGTTGGCATCATGCAGCAGAACCCCCATGAATGGCTTGGTGCCGTCCTCAAGGTAATGAGTAAATTCCAACTTTACTAGTTCCTGAGAGAGATGGTAGATAAAAGGAGCATCGCACCTTCCACTTTCTCTTGCCTCACCTCCTGCCACATGATCTGTGTACACACTGGTCCCCCTACGCCTTCCATCATGAGTGGAAGCAGCCTGATGTCCTCACCAGAAGCAGATGTTAGTGCCATGCTTCTTGTACAGCCTTATAAACCAGTTTTCTTTATAAATTATCCAGTCTCAGGTATTCCTTTATAATAAAACTAAATGGACTATGACACTATTATTATTTTGTAGTTGTTTTTATTTTATAAGGTAGACATTTATAGGATGAGTTCTTTTGAATAGCTACTGCTATTTAAAATCCCAATTTGAGTTATTTGCCTGAGGAGCTACCCCAAATACAGTACATGGCCCCTTTAAGAATTTGATTCTTATTTCTTGGTAACTTTCATTAAGTGTTTGAGTTTTAAAATCCATATTTTGTTAGTCCCATGTGCTGAAGAGTTGGTTAATCACATTCTGATCTTTGTGTTTGCTAACATTCTCTCTAAAGCCACAGCAGTACGTGGTTTATTTTCTGGGAGCAGATTTATTATGGCTATGAAGAGCACGTATTGATGCTTGGTAGCATGAATATCTCTTTATTAGAATAATTACTAGAGAGCTAGGAATTTGGAATATTGATTGCATTTATTTAGTCTTTTGATATGGACAAAAATATTAAAAGCCATCAAACACTAGCATTGTCCTTTGACAGCATCATTTAATTCTAGCTACAGGGAAAATTGTGACATAAAAGCAGCATGACTTATCTATCTTAATTAGAATACTTTGTACAGTAGGGGATATGCCCACCTTCCTTCATTATAAAAGCACTAGCCAGAGAAATGAAAGAGAGCATGTGCATTATACATTAACAGAAAGTAATGTAGCTTAAAGCAAAAGGTATCCACACAGGATGCTTGGCCAAAAGAAGATTCTAAAACAGACTTTTTAATGTGGGAAATGTTTTCGTTAGTTCTACAATGGTGCTGTTTTATGATACATGTTTGTAGATTAGCATTTTGTTCATCATTTCTTTCTTTTTATTATTTACTTACTTATTTTTATTATACTTTAAATTCTAGGGTACATGTGCACAACGTGCAGGTTTGTTATATATGTATACATGTGCCATGTTGGTGTGCTGCACCTGTTAACTCGTCATTTACATTAGGTATATCTCCTAATGTTATCCCTCCCCTCCCCCTGCCCCACGACAGGCCCCAGTGTGTGATGTTCCCCACTCTGTGTCCAAGTGTTCTCATTGATTAGCATTATTCTTTAAGGAGTCTGGACCTGTGCTGTCCACTAACCATGTGTGTCTATTTAAATTTAAGTTAATTAAAATTAAATATAATTTAAAAATTAGTTCTTCAGTTGCACTGGCCACATTTCAAGTAGTCACTAGTCACGTGGCTTAGTGGCTAGGGTGCTGGATGGCACAGATATAGAGCATTTCAATTATAACAGAAAGATCTATTGGACTGCATTGGGAAAATTTGTATATCCCACTCCACATTCTAATTATTGTTCTCAGCCTTCAAAAAGCCATGTTGTAATTAATAATGAAAATAAAATAAAATAAAATAGCTATTTCGGCATTTTCTTATGCATGATTTCATGTCAAGGAAACAGTTCATTCAACAGCCTTCTACATATAGGGTCATCTTATTCTTAAGTATGTGTCACATACAGTAGTGATTTGTCTCAATCTGATTTCTAAAGTTACATTCATATCATGAAGGTAGTAATAAGAGTTGTAGAATATTTTTTAATTAAAACTAAGTTATTCATGAGCTAATTTCAAAATGGCACAAAAAACAAGTAATTTAATTTTTCTCCTACCACTATTCCTTAAACCCATTGTGTCAGCTCTCTCTTCCATTTCCCTAGATAATATCTCAAAAAGAACCATTAATATACAGTTACTTCTGGGCATTAATGAATAATCCTTATTTTTAGACATTAAAAGTCTGCTGCAATATAATTCAAAACCTCAAGTTCTCATTCAGTTCATGCCTTCTCCCTTCCTCAGGGCGGTACCACTCTCCATACCTTAGATAGGAATTAACCAGCTTGGAATTCAAAAGAAGGGGAAACTGATGTTTATTTTCTTCTATCTTCACCTCTTTACTCTCCACTAACTGCTGTTTCTAGCTCCTTCTAGGGCAGGAACAAGGACAAAGTCAAAGTGGAATTAAAGGAAAAGAGGAAAAATCATTGCTGGGGCTACAAGTTTCTTTCATTGAGGCCCTAATGGCAGATCCTGTCTTCAGGCTTTTGCTCTCTAAAGGTAACTTCGTAGTTCTTTGGCCATCCCACACTGGTCTTCTGACAGAGACCATTCCCTTTTCTTCTCCGGTAATGAGTCCTTTTCAGTCCTTGCTCTGGTGGTATACTCTGCACAGCCTCTTTCTGTGCGGTACTTCACCCTCCACAGGTAATTCTTTTAGGCATGATCTTTTAGAAAATATTAAAGCCAGTTACATTCCTTGCTTCCCACTTTAGTCCAAACTCAGGAAGTGTAAGTGGCTGTGACTACAACCTTGTCATTTTGCTCTGTTATCAGTCAGCCTCAGCTAACCTTTAATCTCTAGATTTATCTAGGCTTTGTTTCAAGACCACTTTCATCTCACTCCACCTTGTGGAATTATATGCCAAAAAACATAGTTTCTGTTTCAGTTCTGGGTATGATTTAGCCCCTTTTAGAAAAAGTAGCACCTGGCCGGGTGCGGTGGCTCATGCCTGTAATCCCAGCACTTTGAGAGGCCGAGGTGGGGGGATCACCTGAGGTCAGGAGTTCGAGACCAGCCTGGCCAACATGGCGAAACCGCATCTCTATTAAAAATACAAAAATTAGCCGGGCATGGTGGAGCATGCCTGTAATCCCAGCTACTTGGGAGGCTGAGGCAGGAGAATTGCTTGAACCCAGGAGGTGGAGGTTGCAGTGAGCCGAGATCATGCCGCTGCTCTCCAGCCTAGGCAACAGAAAAAGACTTCTAAAAAAAAAAAAGAAAAAGAAAAAAGAAAAAGAAAAATTTTAGCACCTATAATCCGTATCTCTAGCTTTGTCACTTCAGCTGAGACGAGGAAAAGTT
Source organism: Hylobates moloch (assembly GCF_009828535.3). Taxonomy (NCBI): domain Eukaryota; kingdom Metazoa; phylum Chordata; class Mammalia; order Primates; family Hylobatidae; genus Hylobates; species Hylobates moloch. Next base: position 52,860,305 of record NW_026652294.1, on the reverse strand, counting down.
CTATCACATTTTAAACATAAAATAATGTCTTTCTTAGGGAAGCCTGCACATACATTCATTCAAGTAGCATTCATTGAAATTCAATTGTTAACCAGATACTAATCAGAGCCTAGGTATACAGTGGTGAGAAAAAAATAGACATGCACATTGCTCTTATAGGATAGCAATTTTTTTTTCACTGGTAGCTAAAACAGTATGGTCTTTGGAGCCAAACATATAATCCCATCAAATAAGCCTCCTCCCCTACCCCATTCTTATCGGAAGAGGTTGGACTTCATCTGTGTAATAGAGATGAAATCTCCTCACTTCCATGACCATACACACCCTATTGAAATATTTAAAATACATAAAGTGTACCCAGCACATTTGAGGAGCATAATAGCATGTATCAACCATGCAATTGTAAACTCTAAATTTGCAAACTTTCAGGTTGTGCTGGTTTCCTGTATTCTCTCTTCTCTGCACTTTCACCAAATATTTCATTCAATGCAATGACCTTAAATATGTTTTCTATGTTAATGATTTCTAAATGTAAATCTCAATCGAAAAATTTTACGCTTGAGTTCCAGCTTCATATGTCAAATCTCACACTACATGACTCCTTGACTCTCTCACAGGTGTTTCACATAATATTTTCAAAATAAACATCTTAAAACACTGCCTCCCTATCCTGTTCTTTTCCCAGACTTCTGCATCTCAACACTAATCCCACCATACATCTTGTTGTTTAAGCCAGCTGTCTTCCTTAATTCCTCCTTTTTCCTTATCATTCCCACACCTAATACTCAACCCACCTCAAGTCATTCATTTCTTCCTCTAATATTATCTTGATTTTTCTCAGCATCTCCTCTGACAACATATTAACCCAAACTATTACCATCTACCACCTGGTTTATGCAGTAACTGCTTTATTGATCTTAATCATTACCCTGTCAAATCCATGGTACACAGATTGTCCAGTGTGACTTTTTGTCCCTGTTCCTGCCCTTGACGAAGCCTGCTTCAAACTCTTCAAAGGCTTCCAATTATACTTTTAATAAAATCAAAAATCTTATCATGGTTTTATCTTGGCCTACAAATTGCTGAATAATTTCTGACTCCTGACTCTTGTCTACTTCTTAACACTCATCTATTTTGTTGTCTCTATACTCTCTATACTCTAGCCATGCTGATTTCTTTTAAATTCTTACAGCTCATCAAATTGTTCCCCATGTTGAAGATTTTGAGCATTCTTTTCCGTCTAATTGGAACATATTCTTCCTCCACTCTGTGTCTGGCTTATTATTATTATTTTTTTCAATCCTATAGATCTCAATTTAAACATTGTTTTCATCTTTTTCTTCCTTGATGACTTAACCATTTCATTATCTATTCCTTCACTCTGTTCATTTACTTCAGAATGTTAAAACTTATTTATAATTATATTTTTTATTATCTGTTTTATTAATCTGTAAGTTTCATTTCAACATGATATCCTATTGATCTCTTCTACTAGTCTGTAAGTTACATGAAACAGAGACCATATTTGGTTTGTTTATCTCTTTATACTATCTAGGACAATATAGATGACCAATAAATATTCACTGAATAAATGAATTCTGGGGTAACCAATCACTTTGTTTTCAGCTATTAATGTATAAAAATCCTTGCTTATTAAAAATAAAGTTTTTACTGAATCTTTGCCAAGCTTAATGTTTCTTTCTTTTCTTTTTTTTTGAAATGGAGTTTCACTCTTGTCACCCAGGCTGGAGAAAATGGTGGGATTTCAGCTCAGTGCAACCTCCACCTCCCAGGTTCAAGAGACTCTCTGGCCTCAGCTTCCCGAGTAGTTGGGATTACAGGCGCCTGCCACCACGCCTGGCTAATTTTTTGTATTTTTAGTAGAGACGAGGTTTCACCATGTTGGCCATGCTGATCTTGAACTCCTGACCTCAAGCCATCTGCCCGCTTCGGCCTCCCAAAATGCTGGGATTACAGGCGTGAGCCACCGCACCCAGCCTCCAAGCTTAATTTTTTTAAACATTAGGAAAACAAGAGGACTTTGGAGTTCAAGTGTTCATAAACACTGACTTAGTTTAATCATATCTGTAGGAAATATCCAGATTTAGAGACAGACTGACCACGAAGAGATAACCATTCACATATTAGCAGAATGTTGTTTATGATGAAATGGCAAGGCTTGGAAGAAAATATGATGGAGATGACTAAGCTGTTTAGTAAATGAGCACAGGGAACTGATTCTACGTGGTGTTTTTCTAGTTCAAAAGCAACTTCAGTCTTAAGCAAAACAAAAACTTTTATATAATTTTCTAATCATATCCTGTATCATTCCTTTATCATTGGATTCTTCCCATGATAAAGCCTAAGATAGCAGATGGGGGAAACTTTGGCCAACAGGCATTTGATGAGGAAGCAATTAGGAAAATTTTAAAAACAAACTAAACAAAAATCTGGGGATTGAGAAGTAGATGAAAATGTGGCAAGTGTAATACGTAGAGTTAATTACTTAACTGTCTGTGAGTACACTGGGGAGATGCAGTAACTGAGTGACCACTTTACAGTTAAAGAAAAACCATATGGAAGAGTTTACCAGTAATTACTTACAAACTAAGAGAAAGATATTTGCATGAGATTATAGGCCGGGCACGGTGGCTCACGCCTGTAATCCCAGCACTTTGGGAGGCCAAGGCGGGTGGATCACGAGATCAGGAGATCGAGACCATCCCAGCTAACGCGGTGAAACCCCGTCTCTACTAAAAATACAAAAAATTAGCCGGGTGTGGTGGTGAGTGCCTGTAGTCCCAGCTACTGGGGAGGCTGAGGCAGGAGAATGGCGTGAACCCGGGATGTGGAGCTTGCAATGAACCGAGATCGTGCCACTGCACTCCAGCATGGGTGACAGAGCAAGACTCTGTCTCAAAGAAAAAAAGATTACCTAGAAGAAGCAAAAGCAGGGTAAGAAGTGGTATAGGGACATGTTCCTAAAAAAGAAAGTAACAGAGTGGAGAGAGGATATCTAAAAACAAATGCATGCCAAGTGAGGACATACAGGTGAGAAGTTGGAACTGTATACTATTAGGTTTTAATGTTTCTCTAATACATTTTGACTAGACATATAGATTTTGATTTTCTGGGATATAACCCAGAAATTCATACAGTTGGAGGTCAATAAATCATTTTAAAACAGAATGATAGAGAGCTGAATGATAAAATGAATAGCAATGGTTACACTAGAGATGGCAAACATGTGGCACAAGGACTATTGTTACTTCCCTTTCCAGTACCTACGCAAATATAACTGATTGTCCATGCTATGTGTTACTGCAAGGCTAGGCGTTGAATTCCATTTTTAAAACCTCAACACAGTGTTTCAGGCACCCCCGCTAATGTGTGGGAGATCAAGCATCCCCCACTAACGTATGAGAGATCAAGCTCCCCTACTAATGTGTGGGAGACCAAGCAGCCCCCACTAATGTGTGAGAGACCAAGCACCCCGACTAATGTGTGAGAGACCAGGCAGCCCCCACTAATGTGTGAGAGACCAAGCAGCCCCCACTAATGTGTGGGAGGTAAAGCTCCCTACTAATGTGTGGGAGATCTAATTTCAGTTTCTTCCACAAGTAACTGGGAAAGCAGAGTAGAAGCTGGGCCTGGCCTTTCAAAGGCAGCGCTGTTTGTATACTTTGAAATTATGGTGCTTGACTGTTGTTACTCAATATTTTAACTGAAACTAGCAGAAAGAGATTACAATACTTCTTGAGGTGAAAATTTCAACTAACTTTTTATAAAATCATTGGTTATATTTTCCCACATTTATAATTTTGTGAACTCCTTCAAACTCTGTAAAACAAAAATTATGAGAGGTCACTGTTTTGGATTGAGCTCCTGCACTAGGCCCCAACAGACCAGACCAAACCAAATGGAGCCATTCATGCTAAATGCCATATTATCAAACTGAAACTTTAAGGAAGCAGATTCCAAAACAGACCAGTTTTTTCCTGAAAACAGAAGACTCCAGTCTACCTGAATCAACATAATAAGTCCCCTTTGCTTTAATCTTTACAAAAATGTAACCTGATGTTTACTAATAAGCTTAAAAAATTATTTCGTTTGTTTCCACCTTTCAAAGCCCACTGTTCTGCAGTTGCTCAATGGGAAGTCTCATTTAATTGGATCTATAACTAAACATGGTGTAACTTTATCTTTTAACCCTGTATGAGACATTTAACTTTTAGATCTGTTTTATTTTTATTTTTATTTTTTTGAGACAGAGTCTTGCTCTGTCACCGAGGCTGGAGTGCAGTGGCATGGTCTTGGCTCACTGCAACCTCTGCCTCCTAAGTTCAAAGGATTCTCCTGCCTCAGCCTCCCGAGTAGCTGGGACTACAGTTGCATGCCACCACGCCTGGCTAATTTTTTGTATTTTTACTAGAGATGGGATTTCACCATGTTGGCCAGGCTGGTCTCAAACTCCTGACCTCAACTGATCCGCATGCCTTAGTCTCCCAAAGCGCTAGATTACAGGCATGAGCCACTGCACCCGGCCTGTTATTGTTTTTCAGTGGGATGAAATGTTATGTATATGAAACATGAAAGCACTTATGTACACATTTAAAAGTAATTATTTCCATATACCTTTATCTTTTTATGACATATAATAGTAATAGAAACACATTTGTTTGTTCAAGGTAATTTGAATGACTGATAACAAGTACAGGATAAATTGTTGGTCATTTACTTCCCTTTATTTACTTGGTACTGAGAGATATACCACAATTTGGCAAGCTCTGTAACGTAACATTAATGATGATCCAATGAGTGGGATGAGATAGAAGCATCCCAATCACCAGTCCTAGTCTCAAAGCGAGCTCTGAAACCTTTTGTTTGAAAGGCTGGAAATAAATACGCTTTCCTTATTCCAGATATCAACAAACAACAAACAAAAGCCAAATCTTTTCTAAAATCCTCTTAAATGTCTCAGATCAGGACTGTCAGCTGAGCCTATTGTTGCTTAGAGATTTAGAGGTTTCAGGGGAGAGTCCAAGAGAAGGAACACTGTCTGCTTTTAACAGCTCTGACTTGAAAAAAGATTTTTTTTTTTTTCTCAGCCACCTCACAAGCAAGAGAGATCTGTCTCGGGATGAGAAAAAGGGGTGTCAGACAAAGCTATCCATCAGAATGTGACTTAAGGGAAAAGACTATTCATACTGAGAAAAATAAAATAATTGAAGTCCTTAGCATGAAGACTGGGGACAGACATTCTATATGCTAACGGGGATAACAGGACTCAATGGGGAGTATCTGCAAGTGCAAATGTGCTTCACATTTCTTTCTCAGGGAATGTACTGCTTGTTTTGTTTGTTTGCTTATTTTTAAATTTATTTTGTGACAGCTTGGTGGTTACCATTTCAGTCTGTTCTTTCCTATTTTATTGTACATTGAGTGCTATTGCCCAAGAAAGTGGAAGGCATGTTCGTGGCCTCTAGCAGGACCGAGGGCCTTTGTGGCAAGACACTCTGAGGCTGCCAGCCCTTTCTGGCCAGGTGTGGGCCAAGGTTGGGAGCCCCCACAGGCAGTGTTTCCTCTGCCCTGTTAGAAGACACTGGTTCCTATCCAAGCTGAACCTTACGCTGTTAGTAAGTACAACTCTAATTTCTTCTTCCCTGTATTGCTTTGTGTCTTAGGGAAATGAATAGTAGGCTTGCAGTTAAAAAGAATTGGAGACTCCTGGCCTGGAACCCCTTGCTGGGGAAACTTTAGCTCTCTAATTAGCGTTAATGAACTGGGACTAACCATGAAGTCAAAAGCAAACCTGACTGGGCTCTTCAAACTTGAACCTGCTTTGCTTGCTTGTAGTTGTTTTTCTCAAAAAAGACTCTTCTGCCTCAATATAGATAATATAGCTGACGTATGGGTCATAATGGTAACAGCTGCCTAAGTTGTTTTTCAGAAATTTGGAGTCAACTCTTCTCCAGTTCAAACGGTGAGACTGCCGACCCCTCAAATGAGCCTGTGCGAATGTCCAGTGGGTGCCCTTTTGACATCAACCCGACAGCTCCACCCTCGTATCATTCTAATGCTGCAAATTTTCAAATATGCATCCTATGAAGAGCCATGAAGCTTAACCACATTTGTGCAGAACATGGATTACCTCACTTTATATTACCGCCAATCACATTGTCCATGCCTCAGATCACCCTGCTTCTCTATCCCATAAATATCTCTAAACCCATCTTCAGGGAGGCAGAGCTGAGACTTGTTCTCTCATCTCCTTGCTTGGCTGCCCCATGAACAAACCCTTTGCTGCAAAACTCATCTCAGTAATTGGCACACTGTGCAGTGGGAAAGATGGGCTTGATTTGATAACAACCATTTTTTTCCAGAGGGTGAAAGTGCAAAGAAGGAAGTTAAATGATATGATATAAATACTGGTAGATAAAGACATAATTAGGGAAATTACAGCCAAATTAAAATTCCCTATTATTATTTCGCAGTTACGTGTCTTGTCTCACAGCAGTTGTCATTTTTCCATTCCCATTCCCATCTTTTTTTAATGCAATGAAGTGTTTTAATGAATATCCTGAAATGATAATCTTTATTATGGTTTCAGAATATTCTTTATGTGTGACCTAATGGCAAATGATAAAAGCCAAACAAATATTTAATAATTTCCAATCAGTTCCTGTGCTTGGAGCTCACCTAGCTATAAACTTTTCTGAACTTAACATGTATTCAAAGTAAGTAGAAAATTAGTTCGACTCTTTCCTTTAGCTTCTGACACTGCCTCATTGTGTTTTTATTATTTCTCATTCCAATGCCAAATTTCAATTCAAATCTATATCCATCAAATTGGAACTTCTATTTTAAGTTTTTTTGTTACTTCTGTATAAAAACTACTGAAAAATTGTATGTAAGCTTACGTACTTAAAAAGAAAAACATTTTAGAGTAAGTAAAGAGACACTAAACATACAAATATATGTATGTTTCCTTTTAGCATCCAAAAAAGATGTCTATTTGAGTGTTAACACTGTTTTTTCAAAGAAAATTCTTACATACATTGGGAGTCCAGATTTGCTCCCAGCATAATAAGCATGACCTCTGTTGGGATTTCTGCTGGTTTCAAATGAGACAATTGTGAATATTCCAGCAGCTTCTGATAGCATTAATTTATGAAAATGTCACTCTCTGACCTTGGCAAATTGCAGTTCAGTTTTTCAATGAACATCTAGTTCTTAGAACTTCAAATTCCATATTATCACTAGAGACCCATCAACTTGCTTTTTTGTCCTGTGTTCTGGATCTGACATGAGCTGCTTGTGTCAGATTCTGAGAAAAGACACGGCAAAGAAGCCAAGTCTTTTTTCAACTAAATAAAGATTTCCCTCAAATTTGTAAACACCTAAATATGCTATATTCTAGTCAATTCCTCTTTTGAATATCATGGTTTGCTGAAGAAAATTAGTAAACACAGTTGAAATCCCCAGGTTTTCTCTATGCCAATTAAAATAAACTGATTTTTGTCTTTAACAGAAACTCATGATCTCTTTCCTCAAGATGTTTACAGTAAACAGATTTGACATTTCAAATCTGGCTATAATGTAGGTAGTAAACGTAGCACTGAGTATGACTTTGAATAGGGTTAATCTTTCACTTGTGACATTGGCGTATGTGCTTCATTTCAATTCTGGTTCCAGGCATTAATGCTAATTGGTCTTCCTACCTGAATATCTGGAGGCGCTACACAAACTGGATGAAGTGGGTACTTGTAAACAGGATTGTACAGAGATCATTCAGTTAGTACTTACATTTCATTGTGGCCTGAGCTAAATTCTTTTTTTATGTTTACATGCACAGTATTCACAGGTCTTATTTTATATTCCAAGCTAATTAATGCCTTTATAGTACAGCAGATAGTAATACATATATTACTGAAGACATCGTACTATATCATATAACTAATTGCAAACGTGGCTTTGAAATAAAAAATATAAAACATTTTAATAGAAAATGTTATTGTTAAAAATTAAATTTCTTTTGCAGCCTACTGGGGTTTCCTTTGAATAGAAATAATTTAAATATAAAAATGCTCATTTTAGCAGTTTGTTTTTCTTTTGATTAGCTATTTTATTTGAAATTTTTAAAGATACCCAAAATAAGGGGGTTTGAAAATCTCTTAGATTATTTCCACATTGGTAGGGTAAAGTGGTAAAGTGAAAATATGAGAAATAAAGAAAAGAGCCATCATCAATTTCAAGAAATCTTCAGCAAAGTATTTGTAAGTTGTTGTTCGTTTGTTTTTTATGTTGCCTTATGTTAAAACATTATAACCTGATTTGAGGTATATGGGAAAATTCCTACATAAATATCCATAGAAGTGATAGCAACAGGAAAGTCGTATATGGAAAAACCTCAAAAAATTATTTTGTATAAGGGGAAACTGAGTCTTAAAGAAGACTCTGAAATTGAACCTAAAGCCTAAAGCTGGTTAGCAGAGAAATGGGCCTGGGATCGTGTTTCCTGACATATAGTATGATATAGTTCTACTACATCAACATTTCCCAGTCTTGCCTGAGTTTTAGAATTATTTAGGACACGTTTTTAGAAATAAAAATTTCCAAACACTGCTCCTGGAGATTGTGATTCAGTAAATCTGGAATTAGACCCAAGAGTGTGCATTTTTAACAAGCATTCCTAGAGGATTTTTATACTCAAGCCATTTTAGGAATCACTGCTTCTGACTATTTTAATGACTGGATTATTTGTTTCTGCTACAATACAGAGTTTGTTGATGTTGGCAAAAATGACAGTTTCAGGTAAAGTATAACACATTTCTTACTATCCCATGTATATGTGAAAAAAAACAAAAATTTTCAATGTTTTAAATAAGCAATTTTTTTTTTTTTTGCCCATTTAGAAATTAGTAAAGTTGTTCAATCACAGAGTGCAGTTTTGCTTTCTATTATACCTAACCTAACTCAAGGACCCTGGGGACAATCCACTTAACATCTATCCACTTAACATCTGTCTTTAACATGCCTTGACTTCTGCATTTTTGATAACTTTCACAATGTCTCCACTTTAGATGTGGATCCTCAAGGTCACATCCTGAACTTGGCCATCATCTGCAGCTGCTACACATCTGAAAACCTAAATTCTGTTTTTCCAATCTCTGACAACTAACTTCTATTTTTCCAGATGCCATCTACTTTATTCTTATATTTTATTCACTGAGAACCACAAATTCCCTCCCATTTTAAAAATGTTCTGCCTGAACTTCCTTGTACTGTATATACTCTAGACACATTAGCCTCCTTTCAGATTCTTGAACATGACAAACTCTGTTTTATACGCAGAGCATTCTTCTACTAGCTTTCATATGATTTCTTCCTAACATTTCAAGTCCTAACATCAGTTTTTACACTGGAAACATTTTTCATGACTACCTACCTACCTGCAGTAGTTGATTACTAGCTCAACTAACTATCTTCTTGGCCTCCTAATGATGTCCCTCATTTAATAAGCTGTATATATTTTATATACTTATTTGTTTATTTTGGCTACACAAGATTATAAGTTCTATTAAGAGCAAGGACAATGCTTTGTTTATTATTGTATTTCCAGTTCTTAGCATAATGTCTGGCTTTTAGTAGTCAGTCAGTATGTTCAATACAGCCATACATTTCTCACACTAACCTGTTACTTTTCCTATACTTTTTGTTTCAGTGAAAGGAACAACTGAGTACCCAAGTAACCAAAACAGAAACATGGAGTAATACTCTAATGAATGAGTCTACAAGATCTGTCAATGAATTCTTCTGATATGTTTTCAATTGTCCTTCCTTTCTTCTATCCTTCCTTCTTTCTATCCTTCCATCTCCTTTCTTCAAGTATTTATAAACTTCCTATGTATCAGGCACAATTCTAGGTTCTTAGGACTTAGAAATTAACAAAAGAGCTAGAAACCCTTGCCTTCAAGGAGTTGACATTCTATATTTCCCATTGTTCAAAGCTTTATTTATTTCTCTCCAGAATTACTGTGGCAGTCCTTCACTTCAAAGGCCTTTCACTGATCTCCCCACATTTAGTTTCATACTTCTCAAGTTCAATCTCCACATTAGTCTCCTAAATTTGACAGCACACTTCCTCTTGGTTTGAGTGATTTTTCTTTCCTTCAGAGTAAATACAGATGTATTTGCATTGTTTTGTAAGGTGTTTTATGTGTGATGTGTGCATACCTTTCAGACGTCTCAGAGTTCACAGGTTCTTATTACATATTTCACGATCACTAATAACTCTCAGGGGACAAAAGTCCCTCTCCCGGGTTTACAACAAGGTTCATTTGTTGCATCTGCCTGGTGTATGTTTCTTATCACCTTTTTCTGGCTCACTCCTATCTGTGAATCACAACTCAGCTCATGTTTCATATCCTCTAAGATAAATGCCTCCACTCCTCCTAGTCGGGTCCCTTTTTATTTACTTTTAGCACAGAACATCTATCTCTGTCAAAGCACTGATCAAATAGCACTGTAATTGTCACTTTATTTCTTTAATTAGATTATAAACTCCTTGAGATCAGAAATTTGTTAATTCTCTTATCTCCCAATAAATTGAACACAAATGAAGTTTTACATTCAAATTTGGGTATTTTTTAAAATGTGAGTTGTATTCTTGGGTTTATAATACTAGATCTCAAAATAGTAATGTCTTTGTATAGTCATGAGTCATGGTGATGGTAATGGCTCTGGTAGGGAGATAGTCTTGCTTTTGTTTTGTTTTGTTTTGTTTTGTTTTGTTTTGTTTTGTTTTGTTTTGTTTTTTGAGATGGAGTCTTCCTCTGTTGCCCAGCCTGGAGTGCAGTGGCGTGATCTCTGCTCACCACAACCTCTGCCTCCAGGGTTCAAGCGATTCTCCTGCCTCGGCCTCCTGAGTAGTTGGGACTACAGGCGCATACCACCATGCCCAGCTAATTTTTGTATTTTTAGTGGAGAAAGGGTTCCCTATGTTGGTCAGGCTGGTCTCAAACTCCTGACCTCATGATCCACCCACCTCAGCCTCCCAAAGTGCTGAGATTACAGGCGTGAGCCACTGCGCCCCAGCCTAGTCTTGCTTTTTTAAAAAAAAAATGTATTTGCTTTTAAGGCAAATTTGGTGCCTCAAAAGTGTTCTCAGCCAGTGAAAGGCAAAACAAAACAAAACAAAACAAAAAACAAATTAACTTGGTCAATTTTGTTGAGTATAGCTTATGGAGTCTTAAGAACTCAGTGTTAATTTAGACTTTCTACATAAATTTAGGCTAGCCACCACTCCTGAAATTAGAATCCTTGCCAAAGCTGGACTTCTTGGGAGCTGGATTAGGGATAGGATTTATCAGAACTGGCTTTTGTGAGACAAAGTGAACTTGATGCTTCCGAAGAGGTGGCTTTGGGAAGCACATTGGGTTAAAGGACAGGAAGTATTCAAAAATTGGACTGGTGGGTAAAGGATCTGGAACTAAGGCAGAAGGGCCCATAGAAGGTAGATTATAGATTTCCTGGACAAAAGTGTGGGCAATGCCAGTATTTTAAATGGGAGCTGTTAAGGATGTTAAGTGGCCTGTTTAGTCACTTTTTCTCCAAATAGCTGCAAAACCTTGGAAAAGGAAGAGAGAATCTTATAGGTACATTACATGAAGAATTGTTAATGTATTGGATATTTTAAACAAGTAGCTACAACCTAACCTGCAAAAACAGGTATCAGGTTTAGTTAAGTGGTTCCAGAGGGCAAACATAGGATTATTAACACAAGAAATCGCAAAGAGACATACTAGCTAAAATTAAAGAACTTTTTAATGGCTCAGAATGTCCAACAATGGAATAGTAGAATGCATTGCTTTGTAAGTAAGTGAAAATGGTAAGTTGTAAGTTGGTCATTTCATCCATCTGGGGGTTGTAGTGAGATTTCTTCTCTGAGTTAAATGCTTTTGAGTTGGATGACTGTTCATATTCTCCATGTAATTGAATTCCACAATTTACATTCCCCCCTCCCACTTTAGAACTTCATTTTTGACACAAAATTTCCTGATCTCCAAGTATAATGTAGAGGACTACCTACTAATAGTGAACAGGATCCCCAGCTCCTGATGGTTGACAACAGCAAGGAAGATGGGGTCTCTCAGAAACTACTTATAAGAACCAGCCAACATCTGCTCTGTTTGAGACAAGAATGTCAAACAATGAGAAATGCAGAGGGAAACAGACAGATGATCATGAATCCCCTGTTCATCAAGTAGGCAATGCTAACCTTAAAATGTCTCAGCATGTTTAACCTCTGTAGTTTATTTTTAAATACTATATTTACTTTAGTTGCAATTCCGTTAGATATTCAAATCATTTTCACCTATCTGAAACATATTGTGCAGTGACTCATCAGACATCTGTAGCAAGTAAATATACACAGTGTATTTTTAGAGCAGAAAATATCTGTCTATGCATTTATAGTACAAGCAAAATTAAACCTGATCTGAGAAAAGTGAATTATTCAGCTCTGACCACTATTGCGCCATTTTCACCTTTAGAACTTACATTTCTATGCTGCAATTTTTAGATCACCTCCAACCTATAAATGCCAGACTTAAATGAAAATTTGTTTTTTTTTTTTTTTTCTATGGACTATTTGCTAGAGGAGTCCTTCTGCAGTGAATGTTGAATGCTGTTAATTCCTATTTATGGCTTTAATAGCTTTGCATTAATGAAAAAGTCAGATACCCTTTATATACCCACCTCAGGGCTTCATCTAGGAGATGTTCTATTGATGTGAAAAAGAGGCAAATTGATTTCTGCTAAAAATGAGAATGTAGTAAAGAGGCTCAAACTGCATGTGGATAATGAAATGGCTTGCTTTATCACAAATATTTGTTGCATATGTTTTCTACTTATTTCTTCTAATTGCTGCCCCCTGCTCTTTATATAGCTCAAATTTGATGTCTAAATTGTTACATGTGTTGACAGAAAAAGGAAATAAAGAAGATCTCATAATATTTTAGTAATAAGAGAATTAAATGTAGATATATTATTTCTGCATTTTGATTTGTGCTGTTCAAGGTTATTTGAATAACTGAGAAGTTTTCTTTTCAGATGTATTAGACTCCCTGGGACACCTGATCAGGGTCTTAATCATTGCATCTGTAAAAATGAGGTAAGATGTGGGAAACTAAAAACTTTTTACGAAAGAAGTATAGTTTTTTTTTTTCCTCTTCCTTTTAAAGTATCAGGAATTTCCAAGCTATCAACATTTGCTGAATCTGCCTATGCATAGTTTTCAAAAATAGTCTATGTTTAATTTATTTCCAAAATACTTTCCATTTCAGCAGGTTTCCACGAAGTGAAACATTTACTATAAATGGATAAATTTTGTCAGGGAGCTGCTTCAACAGTGTCCTAAATGAATAGTCAGAGTAAAAGCATATCACAGATATAGTCAAAAAGAAGTAACCCTCTTTTTTTAGAAAAAAAAAAAGTGCTAAATTTTAAAGTACAGTTTTATTCTGCAACTTGGACAGTATCCCAGGTATCTTGTTTAGAGTATGTGAGTGCTGCAGAGAAGTCAGAGAGAAAAGATAGAAGCTGGAGTAGAATCAGCTGGATTGGACCCAAGTAGACTAGGCCTACCGTAAAAGTAAGACCACTGCGGCTGGAGGAGTTCACCAAGAAACTGACACACAGACTGGGAGTCATGTTGCTGCCAAGGTGGGACCAATACTGATGAAAGGTGCCCAGAGCTAGACAGAGGAGGGGAGAATCAGAGACTCACAGACTCAGATTCAAATACAAGATCACGAGATGAAGCAGAAGCCAACTCAAGCAAGAAGTAACAGGAAGAGGGTGATAAGTACCAGCTAGAACATGCACATGAGTCAAGACGTGTGTTTGCCTGATTCATGAAGCCAGGAAAGGGGTAAAAATTCAGGCAGCAAGTGGTGTGGCATTTTATTTTGATTTGAATGTAAGTAGTCATCAAAATTAACGAATAAAAATAGGTATCATCATCAGTTTGTATGTATAGACACTTAAGAATATTTGGTACTCCATTTGCAGCTATAAAAATGAATAAAAAAGATTTCTATTAACTGATATGGAGTGATTTTCAGGATGTATTTTCAAGTGTAAATACTAAAGTGCAAAAGAATACCTGAATCCCTATACTGCATTGCCTTTTATATAAGAAAAAAAGAGTAAATAAGAAAATAATGAATACATCTGCTCATTTGTGAATAAAGTAATTCAAGTAGTAAAAATAAAAAATGAATGAGAAATAATGAGAATGGAGTGAAAAGAAAAAGGGAATGGGGGTTAGAAGAAAAGGGGAGAGAAAGGCATTACTCTAGGTATACCTTTAAGTATAGTTCTGAAGCTAAGGATCATAGCAACATTTCACAGACAGAACCAATATATTGATAAACCCAAGCTGGATGTCTTAAGGGGAACCAAAAATGGAATAAAACAATAATGAATAAGCCTAACTCTATCACAGATTGATAACATAGCCCTACTGAAGGGGTCAGGGAAAAATAACTAGATTAAGTAGTTTCCAAAAGAGTATTTTGACAAGATACGGTAAGGATAAAGATAAAAATAACTGTATACTAATAATAATGTACTCTAGTTAAATTTTGCTTTACTGGTATATGTATTAGTAATTCCGAAAATATATTATGTAATTGTGTCTTACAGAAATAGACTGTGGGTAACAACACAAGTTTCTCACTATCAGAGAAAGGAGTTACAAATAAGGAAAGTGGAAGGCTAGAATGAACTCTGTGATGTTGGATTGGAACTGAAAATATTTGTCAAAACTCTTGGCTTTTATTATAAATAATGTGAATAAATAAGAAATAGATGTAGACGTGTGTACATATGTGTTACTATATACACAAATATTTTCAAGTTTTGTTTATAGAGAAGGCATAACAGCAATAACATCCTAGTAGCAGTGAGAACACCAAATGTCTAGATTTCGGTTTCTAAATGCAATTTTCTAATAAAAACAAACAAGAATCCTTGAGAAAAATGGCTGATTCCAGGGTTGGGCAATTGCTGAGGAAGTACAAGATGAGTCTAGAATATCTTAGAATGCCAGAAAAGAAGAAAGTGAAGGAACAATTTTTCAAAAAAGATGAGGGTTCACAGGAGCCAATTTAAAGAAGCTCTCAATAGCCCAAACTGGGTTAATTTGAGGAAAAAATTAAATAGTGATAGCTATGAATTATGGCCCATCAAATAAAATAAATGAGTCTATATTGATAGAAATAAATAATTGAGTGAATATACAAATAAATGGAATAAAAGAAACACCTCTTTCTTAGAGTAGAATTCAAATTAATAAATATAAGAGAAACAAAAATTCACCACTTGGTAAACATTTTAGTCATACATATTGCAGTCAGGAGTCATCAGTGAATGCTAAAATTAGTGGAAAAGTTATAATTAGAAACAAAATGTTTGCACAGTCTGTAGTTATCTTCCCACAAAATACTTATTAATTTCAAAAGGAAAAATAGAAATGTTATAATAGGGAAACTTGGCAAAAATTATCAAGTTAACCTCATTAAAAGTAAGACATATCATCATCATGTACATCTTCAAATGATACATTGAGAAGGGCATAATACCGTTTTGAGTATACCTGTCACATATGCATAATCTGAATCTGACCCTGAAAAAAATATCCCCAACTTTAGGAAAATGCTAAAAACTAAATAAATAGTACTCTTCAAATCTATCAGAGTCATGTAAGACTCTGAGTAACCATCCCAAACTGTAAGATAATTAAAAGTCCTGACAATTAAATGCAATGTAGGGTCTGGAGTTGGATCTTGGATCAGGAAAAGGACACTAATGGGAACATTTGAAAAATCCTAATAAGGTAGAGAGAGCAGTTAACACTACTGTATCAATGTCATTTCTGTATTTATATAATTAAGTTTATGTGAGGTATTTTCAATAGGGAAAGCTGCATGTAGGGTTTACAAGCACTTTGTATTATTTTTAAACTATTTTAATGTCTAAAGTTATTTTTCAAATAAGAAGCCAGAAGATGATCGGCATCCATAGCATGAACAGCCCTAGTAGTATAGCAGAAAACCATTTGTATTAAATGTAGTATTTAATTAAACTTTTCCACTCATTGACCTACCACATCAGGAGTTTCACTACATTATCCATTAATTGGCAAAATCTTTGGTTTAGTGAATGTTTTCCTAAACTCTAACCATTTATCTGACAACTTTACCAACATGAAAACATTACTTCCATTGGAGTAATTTTCCCCTTTTAGACTTCTCAGGCACAATATTCCACAGAATGTACCAAATGTAGCGAAATAATGTTGGGGGCTTGTGTGCATTTTCAGTTTGGTGATAAAGAAAATGTCTGGTTTAATGCCCCATCATAGCAAGCATTGTTGTCATATAAAATCTACTTAAAGGAAAAAATATATTGATTTGAAAAGATTGTTACTTAATGATAAAATGAAAAACTCACTAAGAAGATATAACATTTATGAATCTGTATGTGCCTGTCAACATAGCTTTGTAATATATGTCCTACTTTGTTTTTGCTGCTATATAACAAATATCTGATAATGGTAATTTATGAATAATAAAACCTGTTTTTATCATAGTTAGGGAGGCTGAGAGGTCCAAGACCAAGGCTCTGGCACGTTTGTTGTCTGGTTAGGGCTTGGCTCTCTGCTTCCAAGATGGAGCCTTATTACTGCAGCCTCCAGAGGGTACCAACACCACATCCTTATATGGAAGAAGGGGAAAAAGGGTTAGGCAGTTCTCAAAAGCCTCTTTTATAAGGATATTAATCCCATCCACATGGGCAGAGCCCCCTCGTGATTTCACTACTTCTCAAAAGTCCTCTCCTCTTAATAATATCACCTTGGACTTTAAATTTCAACATGTAAATTTTAGAGGAACACATAAATTCAAACTGTAGCAATATACACAGAAAAAAAACAAGCTAAAAGCTAAACTGATAAATTTCTATAGGTATTAGGGAATTTTAACAATTCTGTCTTGAGATTAATATAATAGATCAAGTGATCTGTTTCAAAAAGTTGCTTGCTTAGACTACTGTCAGAAATGAAATTTTAGCCTGATCTTGAAGGCTATAGACATACAGAGTAGAAAAAGGCATTCTGTACAGTAGACTTTCTAAAAATGTTTTAAAATATCAAGGTTTAGGGCATCATTGCATAATCGTGTCACATATGGATATTTAGAGTAGCTTTCTTTTTCTTACAGAAACTCATCTGTTTGATAAAATAGGAAGGTATCCTGCACTGAAAATCTGTATTGCCACAACTTCCCCCATGTTTATGAAAAGATCTACCTGGGTTCACAAGCGACTTGGAATTTCTTTGAAGCTACTTTGAGATATGCCTTTTAATGCCAGATGTTAACAAAAATCCTTTATTTGTAAATATAACCAAATGAAGAGATAAAATTTCCAGATATTTAGCTGTCTTTGTAAAAATAAAAAAAAAATTGTAAAGTCAAAATGTTTCCTTTAATCTTGAATTCTAAACTCAGGTACCTAAATGCAGATGCAAATTCTTAATAATTATATCTGATTGCATTAAACAAGGGCTACATAATCAAGATGATTTCCTTTGATCTTTCCTAAAACCGCAGGTATTTATTGAGCTGTCTCTATGACTTTTGATGTACCTATTATTATAAATTATAAAATATTATTGAATATTTCTGAATAAATTATCTTGGAATATGCCCTGTCACAAAGTGTAGGTCCTCAGTTATCAACAAACAAGTCTATTGAAATAAGGACTTTTCATTAAAAGTTAGAACTCTGTAGTATAAACGTACTTATTTGTCTCGTTCAGATCTCTGTATGAGAATAAGCACCTCATTTGTCTTTTTTTTTTTGGAGACAGAGTCTCACTCTATTGCCCAGGCTGGAATGCAGTGGTGTGACCTCCGCTCAATGCAACCTCCTCCTCCTGGGTCCCAGCGATTCTCCTGCCTCAGCCTCCTGAGTAGCTGGGACTACAGGTGCGTGCCACCACATCCGGCTAATTTTTTGTATTTTTAGTAAAGACAGGGTTTCACCATGTTAGCCAGGATGGTCTCAATCTCCTGACCTTGTGATCTACCCACCTCGGCCTCCCAAAGTGCTGGGATTACAGGCATGAGCCACTGCACCCGGCCCAAACTGGTCTTATTTATCATTTTATCCTATCACCTAAGGTACAAATGAAATAACTATTACTTTAATATATGAACAAATGAACAAACTAACAAGCAAATAAATACATTCATAAGTTGCAACGGGAAAACCTTTCTATTAAAAAATGGATACTTTATTTTAAAGCGAAAGGTACCCAGACCTTTGATTAGGTTCCTGACCGTCACTGACAGATATTAACTGTAAAGACAGGTCAGGAGGACTTTTTAGTCTCTCTTCAAAGTTCCCTGGGTTCCAGAAGAGATGAAATTTCTGAAGAACCAAAGTATATTCCAGATCTCTTAAAGGTAGAAGGAGAAGTTGGTCACCCAGAGTTGTGATGCGGGTTTTAATTCTGTCACTCTCTAAAGCATTTGTCTAGGACTATATAACAGCAGACTATTTCTGAGTACTACCAGCCTAGGGACAAGGGAACTTTGCAATGTTCATTCTTTAACTGGGGTCTTGAAGTCTTCTGGAAACTGTATTTTGAATCTGTATGCAAATTCTAAACTCTTTTTTATATTTCTTACTTGTCCAGGCTTGAGCCATAGTTGCAAAACCAAGTTCTTGCTTCCTTCATGTTTAATGCTTTTTACTTAGCCTTCACTAAGACCCTTCTGTCTACACTCTATGCCCCTATCCCACACAAGAACCCTATTTTCTCTGACTTTAGAAAGGAGAAAGAAGGAAGGGAAGGAAGTCAGTCTAGACATCAACATTTATTTCTTTGGGTTAAGCACCATGATGTCCCAGAAATTTCTATTTAAATAAAAATAGCACAGGGAATCTCAACGATGAAAAAATATAATTTTTTTTAAATTTGAAATAGTTGACATAGCCATCCTTCAAGGAAGAAAGGAACTAACATAAGAAGAGATTACCAGGCATCCAGAAAATAAGGAGTGCTAGAAGAAGAGTGAAAAGTGCAATTAAAGAGAAATAAGAAGACTCCAAAATTGTTCCTTATCTTAGATATTGCTCCCTGAGTTTGTATATGCGCAGAATATGAATTCACCTGAAGTCTTTAGAAGATTGTAACATGTCTTTGAAGCTCCAATTCTATTCCAAGCAAAGTTTATAGACTTAAAAACCACAATATTTCATTTTATTTGGGGCAGAGGAAGACAGACCTTTAATGGCTCTATTCATGATAATGATCTGAAAAAGAGAAATAATGTTTGGCAGTATTTGGATTTTTTAATCAAGTTTTAATAAAGGCTATGAGCTGAATAAAATAAAAACTGTTTTCTTTTGTATTTTTCGGTCTCTTCAATATATAAAATTCCATTTTGCTAAAAACTACTAATTTATCTACCACATAAAATGTGACTTTTCATAACTGCAAAAAAATAGTGTACACATCATTTGAAACTGAAATGAGAAACTGTATATATGAGCAATAAATATAATAAACATGTTTAAATGTAAATGTAAAACACAAACCTCAGACAATGAGCCTACGTGAACGTTGTGATATTTAGACATTTGTCAGACAGCCTTTTTCTGTTTTGACAGCCAAATGAATGCTATATATAGAGGGACTGTCTTTGGAAGATCGACTTCCTTGCCTAGTTTCCTTTACTCTGAACAACTGCAAGACATTTCAATGTGTGGGAAGCATCTATGGTACAGAGAGTTGGAAAACATTCAGGCAGAAAGTATCAAAACAGTCAAATACTTGCAAATCCAATATGCTCATCCATAATGATTCATTCTCTATTTAAAACACATTTTCAAAGTCTAGGACAATTCCAGCTAACAAAAGCCTTTTACTTCTGAGCTTCTTATAGATGAGCTTAAGTAAAAAAGGAATACAGAATCTAAATTTTAACAATTTATGGTTCTAGATGTTTTTGTTATAGTGCTCTTCATATGTGAGACAAAATGTAACTTTGATTGCCATATCTTTACATCGTCTGTAGCCTTTGTTCTTATTCTTTTTCTTCCTCTTTTGTATAAAGCTACAAGATAAGAAACCAAGAATGCAACTTTCTACATAAAAGAAAGCCGTGATTCCCAGAATCCTGGCTTAAATTTGATTTATATTCTCAGTGTGGGTTCCATTATATCTAGCTGGAAATTGTTTTTGAGATACTTGGATGTGACAAATGGTGTGAATTTTAAATTTGTGAAAATAAAACAATACTATCATTTATGGCTATGTCTTAACAATTTTTCCCCTTTGTAATTTTTAAGAGAGTTGGGCTCTAAATGAGTGTATTTTCTCCTACACTCTGCTCAGGCTCTGCTTTTGAGGACAGCTTGTTTGGGTTATTCTACCCCTAGAGAAGTAAATTTAATATATCTTCTTTCACTTTTGATTAAGTCAAGTGAGATAATTGATGGAATGAATATTTTTAAGCAGCGTAGAGCTATCATTTAGAAGAAAAATAAGATCTTATAAAAGGCATGGAAAAAAATAATTAAATCTGGAATATGTTTTAGGTTTGGAATTTTATTAAATTTGCAAACATAATAGATATTTCAAATATCATATTAAAAATTTCTTTCAGATCTAACCAAATAAAGGAAACCCATTAAAAAATGTGGGTGGAGTAAGAAGACTGTATTTTTTTAAAATAAAATCTTCCATGTGTTTTTCAGAAAAGAATAGTGTGTTTATAATTAACTCCTTCCAAAGCATTTGGGGACTTAGAAAATGGCAACATACACAACCCCCAATATTTTAGGAATAAGGTCTTTAGATGGCATTGTGTATAATTTTTTTTTTTTTTTGAGATGGAGTCTTGCTCTGTCGCCCAGGCTGGAGTGCAGTGGCGCAATCTCGGCTCACTGCAAGCTCCGCCTCCCAGGTTCACTCCATTCTCCTGCCTCAGCCTCTCCGAGTAGCTGGGATTACAGGTGCCCGCCACCACGCCCAGCTAATTTTTTTTGTATTTTTAGTAGAGACGTGGTTTCACCGTGGTCTCGATCTCCTGACCTCGTGATCCACCCGCCGCGGCCTCCCAAAGTGCTGGGATTAAAAGCGTGAGCCACCGCGCCCGGCCATAATCTTTAACACCTACCCATTTTCAAATGATTGCAAATAAAAATGAGAAAAGCTACTTCTTCAAAGATTTGGGAATGCAAACACTCTTCTAGGTTATATCACAAAACACAGTAATTTGCTTTCATTTAAGTCATAGCTTTTCTCTGTTTTACAAATGCACTCAAAATGTCTTTACCTTTTATTTCATTCAGATGCTTATTTAAAATATGCAACCAACCTAAAAACAGCCATAAAATATAAAGCATTATCAAGAATATATTAGAAATGCATAGACAATGAAACTGAAAAATGGCAAAGACTTACACAGGTACCTCACAAAAGAAGATATCCAAATGACCAATAATCATATGAATAAGTGAGAAACTGCACTGGTCATCAATGACATGCCAATTATAACAAAAATTTGATAATGTCATTGATAATAACAAATGGCTAGTATAATTTGAGGATTTATTAGTAGTATCCTGATGTCTAAACTGAGAAAGATAGGTATTCCAAATTTCAGCCAAGCTATTTGTAAATTAGTACAACATTTTGGAAAAAGTGTTTGGCAGTATCTACTAAAGCTGAAAAACAAGTCTATGACACAGCATTTATTGCTCTAGGTATATAACTATTAGAACTTCATTCTATCACCAAAAGATATGTAAAAGAATATTCCTAACAGTATCAATAGTAATAGCTTTAATTGAAAACTGCCAAAATGTTCATCAGTTACAGAATGAGTATAGAAATTGTGGCATATTAATACAAAAAATGTTATACAGCAATGAAAATGAAAGTAGTACAATTTGCAAAAATGTAAGTGAATCTCACATATGTGATATTAAGCTAAAGAAATCAAACAAAAAGAGTGCATATTTTGTGAATCTATTTACATAAAGTTCGAAAACAGGTAAACCTAATCTGTGATGCTAGATGTCAGAATAGTGGTTATTTGTGTCAGAGGCAGCAAGGGAGGATATATAAGAGTTCTTCTGGAGTGCTGATTATGTTGTATTTTTTTATTTGAGAATTAGTAATATGGATGTGTCACATAAAAATTTATCAAGCCATGCACTTATGATTGAAGGGGAAGGAAAATCATGTTCAATAAAAGCAATTTACATTAAAAAGTAATTATTAGAAGTAAACAGGAAGATTTACACCCAAGAGGTACATAGGAATGTGTTTAAACAGAATCATGCTTTTTGAAAATTTATATGAGTAATGTCTCAATTCCTTTTATGCTGCTATAACAGAATACCACAGACTGGGTCATTTATGAAGAATGGAAATTTATTTTTCATATTTCTGGAAGCTGAGAAGTCCAAGTTCAAGCTGCACATGTTGCCTCCTCTAGTGGAGCAGTTTAGGGTCAGTACCTTTGCACGCTTGAAGCTCAGTTTAGGTGCCACTAATTTTAAGGCTATAGGTATGGATAAATCCCTCAGGCTTAGGCTTAGTTTTCTCATACATAAATAGAGATGACATGAAATTAAATGAGAGAAGGTAGGGAAAGGAGATGGTTGATTCAAATTTACCAGTATGGAGAGAAGAAAATCTTTCAGAATGCTTTCTGTTTTATTTGCTCTTTACAAGCAAAGATTATTGCAAAGTGCTTAGCTCTTTTTAGAATATAAAAACCCTCAAAAATATTAAGGATTATTCAGTGGAATTATTTACAATAATGTACCTAAAAGATAGGATGAAACAAAGTATCTTAAAATAGTTTAATAACCATGAAATTTTTATAAAATAATGATGTGCACAGGTGATCTAAGACTTTTTACTACATAAGACAGCAATAATAATAAAAATAATATTAACTTTATTATTTTTTAATGGAAATACTTTTTTTCAGCTTCAGTATGAGCTCTGAAATATTTCAAGCTACAGAAAACTCTCAAGGTTTGCCTGTATCTCTTGCCTTTATTTTAAATATGAATTTAAGTAATGCAATACTGAAACATGTTTTTCAATTGATCCTAATATTCTTTGACTAATAGTAAGGACAGATAAGGGAAAAAATTAAAATACTCATAGATATTTGTTAACTAAACATAAGAAGAGTACTATGGAAGGCTTGATGTACTTAAGATTCCACTTAAAATTATAAGACAACCAAGTTTAAATTTTGTAACTGGTAATTCACCTGGTCCAAGCCCTGGAGGTCATGGGTCAGCCGTCAAAACCCCATGGAGGGCTGGGTGCGGTGGCTCACGCCGGTAATCCCAGCACTTTGGGAGGCCGAGGCAGGCGGATCATGAGGTCAGGAGATCGAGACCATCTTGGTTAACATGGTGAAACCCCGTCTCTAAAAGTACGAAAAATTAGCCAACATGGTGGCGGATGCCTGTAGTCCCAGCTACTCAGGAGGCTGAGGCAGGAGAATGGCCTGAACTCAGGAGGCAGGGCTTGCAGTGACCCGAGATTGCATCACTGCACTCCAGCCTGGGCAAAAGAGCAAGACTCCATCTCAAAAATAAAATAAATAAAAAATTAAAATAAAATAAAAATAAAACCCCATGGAGGCATCCTCTATCATCTGTTGCTCTGTCATTCATGACTATTTGCCATGATTACCCCATAGCACCACTTTTAGCCACTTATGTGAGGAAAGAGTGTAAAAAGCTCAAATAGCTCTCCATGGCAAGTGTTATGAATTCTGATAAAACAGACATTCCTTGGGTTTCCCTCCAAAGAGCGCAGCAGCCAGTACTCAGTGTACATTCTCTTGTTTCCAGATTCCTTTAGAAAAATGCAAGATGCTCTTTGTGAGACAGTTTCTTTTTCAGCTTGTTATTTTTTTAACACCTTCTCTATCTAGAGTCATCCCTTCTTGCAAGTATACAAACAAAATGCAACCGTATTACAAGTACTGTTTTTAAAATGTTTTTCTTTATTTCTTTTTCAAAGGTACACTTAACAAATCATAATCTATATCTACGCCTAGGAGCACTAATGGTTTTCTTCCTTCTTCCTCTTCTCTCATTGCACAAATAAAAAAATAAAGAGAAACAGTTTTGAGGGCACTTTAATTATATGTAAGTTATTTTGCCCTTACAATAATTCTTAAAGGTATATATCGTTACAGGAGAGGACCTGAAAGACAGGGGTTTAGGATGCAACCTTTTTTTTTTTAATTATAGTTCTAAATTTAGAATGAAAAGATTAGTTTTTCTCTAATTGAGGGAGCAGTAAAACAGAAAAGAAACAGACTTGCCAGCTCTGAGGAAAATAAAAGCAAACTTCTTCACTCCTTTTCCTGGTTCACGTACCCAGAGTTGGGCAGAAAGGAATATACCTAGCCCAAAGGAAGGCAAAGCATTCTAGGTCTTCCGATCCTGGACACAGTACTCAGCTGAGTGGAGTCAATGAGAGTATTGTCTTGTAGTTTATAAATACTACCAAGTGAGATCTCTGTCTCTTCCAGTCAAGGCAGAGGCAGCCGCTCTGTCTGAGATTCCCACCTACAACACAAATAGGGACTGGAGCACATACTGTCTCCGCAAAGGTTCCCACTCTGCAAAGAACGCCAGGGGGCCATCCCTTCTGAGGTTCAAAATGGGAGTCCTCATGAATCTCATTAAGTGTCCCACACTACTGTGGACTAGGCCGTATGTGCACAAATAAGTCAAGAATCCTTTCAAATTATATCTCTAAAATCCAACCATAAATTTCATGTTTTAACCTTTATTAAATGACCACTAGGTATGACACTAGGCATTTCACATGAATTCATACATTTACTCCAGGTAACAATTCTTTGATGTAATACTAATACTGGTAATGACTACTATTTATTTCATGCTTACTGTGTTTCAGGAACTATTTGAAGAGATCTACACAC
Source organism: Hylobates moloch (assembly GCF_009828535.3). Classification (NCBI taxonomy): domain Eukaryota; kingdom Metazoa; phylum Chordata; class Mammalia; order Primates; family Hylobatidae; genus Hylobates; species Hylobates moloch. The sequence continues at coordinate 52,835,235 of NW_026652294.1, read as the reverse complement.
ACAAACTCATTAAATATTCGCCAAGAAAGCTAAATGGAGGGTTTCTATTTTCATCATCAACACACTGCTGTTCAGGAAAATAAGGCTCAAAGCTTATCTTACTTAAGGTCACATTGACAGTAGTGACTGAAGCTGGAGAAGAAATCTAGCTGTCTTGGTCTAATTTCTATCTTTCAACTATGATGCTATACTGACTGTAAATAGTAGAATTTATCACTTGAAAAATAAGAAAATTTAGTATAGGAAAGTTTAGAATCATTCCCAAGATCATAAAGATGATTAAAAAAGGAATATACATTTTTTGACCCCAAATTCTGAGTGTTTTTCCTACTGCTCTTGCACCTTCACCCAGCAACTCCAGAGGAATTGATTCCACAATTTAGCTCTTTGTAGCTCCAGTGTGAAACTTAGTTATAGACCTATTTTTACCTTTTTAAAATCCAGACACTGATTAATGTGTTCTGTTCAACAACGTGCCCTCTACTTTGGAACTCACACATTCTTCCTCCCCCAGGTATAACTTGTCTGCTTTGTCCACCCTTCAAGAACAGAAGCAAAACCGTCAGTCTTGTTTGTTTGTTTCCTCCGATAAACACGGATGAGTGAGTGGGGTCATTATTTGCTGACATAAATATTTTTAACTTTTGGATTTGGTAATTTCGTTTTTAACTTCTGGACTTGGTATTATGTATCATTCTGGGGAAGCTATTAGAGGTGCACGAAGCCCACCTCACATGGCTGACTCCAATCCAGTCATTTCAGTGTTCAGACAATCCTGAGTTGTGCACAGTTTTCCCAGACATGATCTCATCTTGTCTTCACAATAACCCCATGACTTTGATAGGAAAGCTAATGTATCAATCTGCTTTACGTCAGGGGAGAGAAACCAAGAGAGAATTTAATGCGGAGGTTTAACCAGGTGTGAAGTTGTTACCTATTGAAAGGGGCAAAAAGAGAGCTCCAAAGTTTCACAAAGGTAGCTATTTCAGAAACAGCTAGAACCCTTAGTGCTGAGGAAACAAAGGGAATAGATTGCAGTCGTTAAAATTCAGGGACTCAGAGGAGAGATCCTGTGGAGCTGAAATTCAGACCCCTGAGGACCCGACCTGGTACCCCACAACTAGTGCTGGTGACTGGAGAAGAGAAAGGCAGCAGAAAGCTGGTTCTGCAAGTGCTGGGAAAATGGCAAACAGGATTCAGAGGCTGCTGCCAGGAAAAGAAGCCCTGCAGGCATGACTCCTGGGAACTGCCAGCAAACAAGAAGCCCATAGGCAGCAGACAGGAAAAAGCTAGTCCCTGCTTCTCCCTCCAGACCGGGAGACTCCCTCTAGTGTTTGCTAGTGGAGAACTGAAGAGTAGCCAGCCAGCAAAGCAGAAATGTGATGTACATATCCCAAGTCCAGTATCTCAGAGCCAAGCGTACAGACGAGGGTCGTACGTTTGGCTTTGTGTCCCCACCCAAATCTCATCTCAAATTGTAATCCCCATGGGGATGGTTTTCCCCCTGTTATTCTCATGATAGTGAGGGGGTTCTCAAGAGATCTGATGGCTTTAAAAGTGGCAGTCTCCGCTGCATGCTCTCTCTCTCTCTCTCTCCTGCTGCCTTGTGAGAAGTTGCCTGCTTTCCCTTCACCTTCTGCCGTGATTGCAAGTTTCCAGAGGCCTCCCCGGCCATGTGGAACTGTGAGTCAATTAAACCTCTTTTGTTTATAAATTACCCAGTCTCAGGTAGTATCTTTATAGCAATATGAAAACACTAACAAAGAGGGTTTGGACATTAAGGCCAAGAACTTAGTAACAAGAATAGGTAGATCATTTTCTTGGCCTAATATTTAAAAATTTAAGCATAAAAACAAAAACAAAAATCTAAAAAATCTAAGCAAAATATCTTGCTAAGGTAATATATGTAGCTGGTACGTGGTGTTGCCTGGACTTAGATTTGGATATCTTGATTATAAACATCATACATTTTATTATATCTCATTTCTTGAGACCCAAACAATTGAAATAACTCATCTAAAATCATATACTATTTCAGTGACAAAAACAAACCCCCCAAAAATATCCAATTTAGCACTTTTTCCTCCTACCTCTAAAATATCTCAGGTCGATGAGGAGACACCAAATTTAGAGGAAAGGAGAAGTTTAGATTGGAAGGGAGGAGGACCACAAAACCACAGCCTTCAGCAAGAGAGGGCTAAGCTGACCAGAGAAACAGCTAAACTGACAGAATTGAATGCCTCATTCATTTATAAATCAATTCACTCAAGAAATAATTATTGCAGCCTACCTAATTCCAGACATTATTTTAGATGATGGCGGTTCAGAAGTGAATAAAAATTCCTGTTTTCATGCAGTTAACAGTTCAGTAAATGAGATAGACAATATATAACATAAATAGCATACACAGTCTACCATCCCTATCTGCATGTTCCACATCTGTGGATTCAATCAACAGACTGAAAATTTTCAGAAACAAAAATAAAAAATAACACAACAATGAAAATACAAATAAAAAACACACAATATAACAATTATCTATATAGTATTTACATTGCATTCGGTATTATAAGTAATCTAGAGATGATTTAAAGTATATGAAAGAATGTTTATAGGTTATAAACAAATACTAGCCGTTTTGTATCTGAGGATTTTGGTGTCCAAGAAAAGGGCCTTGAACCAATTTTCCAAAGAAACTGAGAGACAACTGTATAGTACATTATTGAGTATAGACAATTAAAGCAAGAAAGGAAGGTAAGAAATACCGAAGTGGTTGGATTTCTCTGTAGAGTTGCCAGGAAAGTCCTCACGGAAAAGGTGACATTGGAGTGAAGAACGGAAGGAAGCAAAAGATGAAGCCATGCAGAGATTTGGGGAAACATATTTCACGGTGGAGGAGCAGCATGTACATAGCCCTGTGGCAGAGGAGGAAGAGTGAAGAATATTATACAGCAGGAGCATCAGAAAGCCGGGAGAGAGTAGTGGGAAATGACATGAGAAAAACAAAAGGGGAAACCTGTTTAGGCAGAGCCTCGTGAAGATCTCCATTGCAATAGACTGTAGAGTTTGCTGTGATCTTTTAACTTTCCCTGGAGGATAATTTTACTTTCTTTCTTATTGACATCATGTGTGGCAATGTGTCCACGAAATGTAAGCATACATCATATAAGAAGTATTAATAGCTAGCACATTGTTCCCTTTTCCCTTTTCCAGGATAAACAGCTCTATCAGGCTGGTTCTCAAAGGACAGGAGATGGGGAACTGAACTTCAGCAAACATGAAGTAGCATGTATACAAGCAAGAAATTGATATCTGGAGTTATAAGCAACCAAGATTTTCAATTTGTTACTGCAACATAACCTGGATTATTTTGAATGATAAGTACGCTCTAGTTATGTGTGGTCAGAATTTAGGCCTAGTTTTTTGTTCTGTTTCTTTCCTAAGAATAGCATGTAGGGCCAAAAGAAATATGTTAACTTGGACTTAATGGGACTCTAGTAGCTGTCATCTGTTTGGGAGGATTCCATTCAGATAGTAAGTGACCTTTTCAATAAAAGAAAAAAAAAAAGAAAAGTGCAAGTCATTAGATCGGTTATTCTATTTCTCATAAACTATCGGTCAGATGAAAAAAAAATCAGAACTTTACATGGAAGTCATTCTATCTTAAAGAAGACTGATGCTGTCCATTTGTTCTTCCTAGAAGCTAATGCCCTATAACAACTTATCACATCAATGGGAAGAAGCAAAGAATACAAGGAGAAGAAAGGGATGAGAAGAAAGTACATCATCCTCTCCTTTATGCGGCATCTATTCTCTCAGCTTTTCTCCTCATAGGCAGCCATTGCTCTTCCAGTCTGTTCACTCTGCCTCCCAGTCTCTCCTGCATACCTTTGCATGCATATCTTTGCATACAAACCAGCCACTCTGTTTTCTGTTGTTGCGTCCTGGCTAAAACATGTCAATTCTTCTATTGAATAAGTGGTAGAGAGAAAAGAGAAAATATTAAGATATTAAAACTTCCTAAGGATGATTTTATAAAATGCCAAGTGGCAATGATGAACCACTTAAAAAGCAGCAAAATATGCTGAAAAAGTATTATCATGGTCTTATATGCCACTATCGTTATTCTGAAGAAATTCTATAGGGCTATTTTTATAATTTCTCTCTCTCTCTCTCTCTCTCTCTCTCTCTGTCTCTCTCTCTCTCTCTCTCTCTCTCGATGGAGATAGGGTCTTTCTCTGTCACCCAGGTTAGACTGCAGTAGTGGGATCATAGCTCACTACAGACTCAAACTTCTGGATTCATTCAATCCTCCCTTCTCAGCCTCCCAAGTACAAGTAGCTGTGACTACAGGCACATGCCACCACACCCGGGTAATTTCTTATTTTTTTTTAGTGACATGGACTTGCTACGTTGCCCAGGTTGGTCTCAAACTCCTGGCCTCAAGTGATCTCTCCTCAGCCTCCTAAAGTGCTGAGGTTACAGTTGTGAGCAACCATGCCTGCCCTAACATTTCTCTTAATTACATATTACATTCCTTAAGAATTAAGACCCTGCCTCATTCACTTTGGAATGCCTAAAACCTAACACAATACATAGGCACTGAAAAAAAGTCTTTTGAACTAAAGTAAAATAAAATGAAATAAAAAGTAATTGGCTCCCTAAGGAAACTAATTTTTTGTTTGAAAATGTATTAAAATTTAATTTGGTCTTTATACCTCTTCTCTCCCTTTCATCTAGCACATGAACTAGCAGTGCCATGTCGGAGATGTCTAGAAATTTGCATATTAATGGTTATCTATATTACATGGCTATATACATATAGAAATACACATGTACAATTTTAAATATGTTTATATTTTATGTCTTTTTTTCAGCATTGCAGGGGAAGTCACCTGTAAGAGTGAATTGATAGCTTCAGTAGAAATCTCAATTTCTGTAATCTTTGATTTTCCTATCATTTAATACTGAAAGCCAATATATTCCTAAAGCCATAACTTTACTTTATTTACTGAATTTCTGTAAGCTGTAGCAAGGGAGAGATATGAAAAAAAAAATGTGCCTAAGGTGTTATTATTAATATACACAAGAGCCGTCATGTAAGAATGACCCGAATGTTGTTAATATGACTTTCACAGAATACACATAGCTTCTAAATGGTAACATAAATTACATCCAGTGTTCATATTACTGCTTGATGCTATTACCTAAGACAATATAAATTTTACACTCGAAGTAAGTTAGCTACAGCTTTCAATAAAGATCAAGCTCTCTCATGCTGTTCCTCCTACAACAAAACTAATTAGGACATTACACCAGTGACAGCTACAATCCTCAGGATGCTATGTAATCTGCTGGGATTCAACACTATTTTTCCCCATTAGCTTTTTCTGACTTGAAGAGAAAATCCTGGATTTGTTATTCTTTGACACTTTCACCGATGAAACATGAGCAGCACTATGTTTATGAATATACACCTTTCCTGTAATTTCAGCTCCACAAATTCTTATTGAGTAATGAAACTGAAAGATAGTGAAAACCACAGAAGGGAAAAAGAAAATGCAAATCTAGTGATTATTTTACTTATTCCTTTGGAATAAGCTTTGATAGATAAATAATTTGGAAAGTCATTGGCCTCAGGTCAAGGATACATATGAATATTGTTAGTGTTCTTATATTGCCACACTAATGACAGCTTATTTTCAGTTTTCTTCAGCTAATAGTTAGCTTAGGAAAAAAGATAAAACACACCTTTAAAAAGTATTCTCAATACGATTGATTCATTGGCATCATATTATTGAGTTAAGGGTTTCATTTGTCTTCACTGAGTTTTTGTTGTAATTTTTGTTTTCTGTCTCCACTGTCTTCTAATAAGAACATAAAATTGCATCTTTTTCCTTCAGTGAAATGTAACTTAAGACACCTCCATACAAGTGGTATTTAATGATGAAATTATGTAGTAGAGACCCATTGTTCCAGGAAAAAAAAAATGGCTCCTAGGATAAGACTTTAAAAAAATCATAAAATTTGGAGTTGTGAATTAGCTTTCATAAAGACGGTATACAAGTCAAGAACAGAATACTCAAATGTTTTGACATTCATTTAGTTTCAAAATACTTGGAAGTGAAACATGACACAACATTGTCTTATGCACAATTTTGAATCATTTGGAAAAAAGCTACAAATCTTTGTTTGAACTCTAAAAATAACTTTTTAATCATCTCCTCCTACTTAGCAAGTGTATCTGTAACCAACAATAACACTTCTTATACTGGTCAATTTGCCCAAATATGTATTTTTTAGTTTTCTAAGTTGCCTTATTTTTAGATTATGAAAAACATAATCAATTATCAAACTGCACTATTGATATGTATTAATAAACAACGTGAATAGTGGAAAGAACATGGGTTTTGGAATCCTGATATTTAACAAGGGTATGAATTCCCACTTACTTACTGGAGGGCCTAGAGCAAGGCATAAGTCTTTTCTGACTCATTAGTTAAGTAGGAACAATAAGACCCATTCCTGGTATGAGATAAAGTTTAGAAAATATTTGGCGTTTAGTAGGTAGTTAATATAGTTTTCCTTTCTTTTGTTTTTCACTCTATTAAAAACCTAAGGGACTTTCTCTAGAACTTTTGTGGAACTATTTTATTCCGTGTCTCTGCAATTCTTTTGTCTATCTTTTCTTCATGCTTTAATTGTAAAAGTTCCACACTTCATATCGCTATAACAAACTGCTTTTTTCTCTATATTATACACTGTCTTGTGGCTTGTTTGAAAATTTTTTTTAAAAAGGACAATTTAAAAAATTTAAGTAATTTAAGTAGGTCTCAATAAAACACACTTTGTTATTATATATATTTGAGTTTACCATGGCTGAAAGATAGATTTGGGTTTCCATGGTTAAAAGATGTCGCCTAAAACGTAAAAGTCATATGCAATAAAAAACATGATATATAACACCTGCAGTTTATTTCAGCATTAGTAGTTTTACTGAACCTCCCCAGAAAATTCTAGCTACAGTTAATCCATTCAGTTTCTATTTAAAATAAAAAATAGAAGGAAGAAAGAAAGGAAAGAAGGAAGAAACTTTTAAGAGATCAGAATTTAAAACAATGTGTTGATTAACATAGTTTGAAGGAAAGTATTTACACTTTTGGCAAACTGTATTTCTCATGGAATGCTCACAATTAGAAATAGTATTAGATTTCTAAATGCATTGTAATTTTTTTTAATATTTCCTAAGAGCTACGTTTACTTGATTACAACTAAATTAATAAATACACTTACAACTTTCCTCCTGTTAAAGATTTTACCGTCTTCTCTAGAAACTGAATAAAATTAATCCTGATTTTCTAGCCATAATGTAATTCCATTGATGCATTTCATATTTATTATAAACATCTTTCTTTTTGAACCTCATGGGAATCACAATCTCCAAGTCCAGTAGCTAAGGTGGAGAGAAAATAATGTGCATTACGTCCATATTACTTTTATAGTCCATCTATGAAATATCCTTTTTTATATCATTTTCAGTCTCTGTGCACAAGTTTTCTATTTTTGAGCACTGATGATTTTCATTAAATGGAAATACTGCTTTAATATTGGGCCACTGAGTTCTCTATTCTTAGACTAATGTTAATGTCACTCATTCTTTTTAAATGTATAAATTGTGTGCTATTACACAGTAATAAATGTAGCAGTAACAATAAATTGATTGCATTCAATATTTAGAATTAGATAGAAAAGACACCGATTACTAACATTTATCACATTATGTATTAAGCACTATACTTACACTTAATCCTTTCAACAACCATGTAACATAGGTAACATTCTCTTGACTTTTTCCATGAAAAATCTGATGTTTAGAGCGGTTAAGTGTGTTGCCACGATGACAAGATAATCTATCTTTGCTATCCTCCAATATATTGATTCACCTGAAATAATTTGGTTGTGCTTACACAGCTAGTGAGAAGTAGAGCCAGCATATATATAAGGTGAGTATTTCTAGATTTCAAATATTTGTGTCCAATGATCAGCTCAACCATTTAGAGCTCTGCTTTCTCACTCAAGGCATACAATTTATTCTAATTTTCTGATTACTCACACTCAGACTCTGTAGTTAACAAGCCTCTCTTCTTTTGGATAAATAGTAAGAAAATACTTCACACTTTCCATCTGTATGTAAATATTTCATGAAATGCAAAGAATATACAAAATGATGGGCCACCAGCCAGGCGCGGTGACTCACGCCTGTAATCGCAGAACTTTGGGAGGCAGAGGTGGGAGGATCATGAGGTCAGGAGATCGAGACCATCCTGGCTAACACGGTGAAACTCCGTCTCTACTAAAAATACAAAAAATTAGCCAGGCGAGGTGGCGGGCGCCTGTAGTCCCAGCTACTCGGGAGGCTGAGGCAGGAGAATGGCGTGAACCCGGGAGGTGGAGCTTGCAGTGAGCCGAGATTGCGCCACTGCACTCCAGCCTGGGCGACAGAGCGAGACTCCGTCTCAAAAAAAAAAAAAAAAAA
>NW_026652294.1:52796602-52826599 GCF_009828535.3 Hylobates moloch | reverse complement strand
AAAAAAAGATGGGCCATCATATTCAGTATTTAATCAGTAGGCACAAACAGCTCTTGCATTGTGTGGTAGTGCAATACTATTAAAATGATCAAGAAAGCTGAAAAAACACAAGTAATTCTCAATAATCAATGGAAAAAATTATGATTTTTTCCATGGCTTTAAGGAAATTTTTTCAAAAATTAAAAACCCTCTCAGTTAAAAATGTATGAAGAAATCAAAAAAATAATAAAATGAATTAGTTCTTTAGCATACTATTATTTAAAATACTGCCAACATTGAGAATTCAAAGTGTTTTATTTTGTTGCAAAAACTTACATAAATTAGTTTAAACAGTATTTGCCTTCTTCTTCTCATCAAATAACTTACAGTATAGACTGAGAATCCTTTTTATGCCTTGGCAAATTGTCATGCTCATTTTTAACTTTGGATCAGTTTTTAACAATTTATCCTTTGCAATTTCAATATTGTGAAGTATCTCCAAAGATATCTTTAATGCTAGTTTTGGCTGACATCACTTCATCTCGGACAGCTTCATCTTTTCCAACACAACCGCTTTCCTCCTTTATGCCAATAAAGTTCACCTATACTCACTTCTCTAGCTACATACCTAGAATCTCTCATAAATGCAGCATTATTAACATTCTGATGGCTAGCTATTTCTTTTGTAACTCTATTTACATTCAATTCAAATTTCGCGTTCTGTGTTTATTATTTTTTGTTTCTTTGTTACTCTCATTTTTGGGTGAGCTTCCTCTTTTGATTATCCATTTTCATAAAATGTCACATGGATTTATCTTTGGGAGACAAGGAAGCACAACTGCACATTTTGCTACTTCTGCAAGAAGTGAACAGCAGATGCACCATGACCAATCACCAACAGACTTTTAAAGTAGTGATGTGATTTGCCACTGCTCATAATGCACGTTGGTTATTTATGTAGTGACTTGTGGGTGGAATAGCTAGCAGCAAAATACCTTATGCAGTTACTCACAGTTAATATACCATGGCAACTGAAATTTTCACCATTATCTTTGAAGACTTGTGTTGTGTAACTAAACTGTGGTGACTAAATTCATGCATATCAAACTGAGAAAAATTAAGACTATCTGTATGTGAGTAACTCTTTAAAATACACATAATTTTTAAAAGTGTGTATTATTTTGCTCTTCATGATAACCATAGCTAGAGTATATATTTCCAAGATAAATTAAAATATATTTTAAGATTTAGACATTAACAAAAAATACGGCTTTTATAGCTGGGTGGGCCATGTCATATTTGGTGGTGGCACATGCTTGTAGTCCCAGCTACTCAGGAGGCTGAGGTGAGAGGATGGCTTGAGCCAAGCAGATCCAGGTTGCAGTGAGCTATGATTCTGCCACTGTACTCCAGGCTGAGCAAAAGAATGAGATTTCATTTCTTTTAAAAATCAAGTAGCATGTAACTTTATGGAAATAAGTTAATAGAAATATTTATAGCATCCATAACTTATACAACTTCAATGTTAAATATTCAGTCAAGGGATATGTTATTCTAAGTTCAGTCAAGGGGTATGTTATTCTAACAGGCCTATAACCTACTCAGTAGTCTTTGAAATTCTGCAGTCACTTTAAGGGGCAGCAGTTTAACATCAGAAGATTTTCTGGGTCTTAATACCACAATTATTCCTCCAAGCCAAAGGATCTGAACACATTTTCTGAGACAGTAATCACTGAACCTTTTTTATTGTGGCATATGTGTTGGATACTATACATTCATTATTTTGAATCTCAAGAATAATGCTGCAAGGTAAGCATTAAGTATTATCTATAATTTACAGATATAAAAGTCCAGAGTCATTAGGTAATTTGCCCAAAGTTACATCCTCATGTCTCTGGCCTATAAATCAGCCTTTCCTTTTTAAGGGAAATACTGCTCTTCCCAGGTTGAATAAGCTTTCCAAGGAATGCACAAAAATAAAATAATTGATGGATCCTACCTAGAAATATGGGATTAAAACCAATTATAATTACCAAATCAAGAAGCATGGTTAATATCTACCGTAGAGCACATGGAAGCCTAAGAAGCAGTTTGGTTCTTCCAGATCCTCTCTGGTGCTCAATAGGCATAAATCTGATCTAATGTGACTCTGTTCCTCTTCCTTTCCCACCCTCTCTCAATTCAACTAAATATAATGAGAGATTAAAAGCTTTTCAGAGCTTTTATATCACAGACACTCTGCAGAAATGAGCTCACTGTATTTTACAGAAATACAAAGACTTTCCATTTATAGTAGCTTATTTCTGTGTGTATTTGTTTTAAGACCATTGCTCATCTTTCTGTAATAGATCAACTTATTTTTAAAAACTGATCTAAGTTACAGTTGTAATTTCTTGAAATGCAATATATTCTGAGAAAAGAAAAATCAAAAGAATGTAACTTATTGTAATTTTGCCATACAACATTACCTTCCAATTTTCTGTGAAATATAAAATTTACTTTCAATTTTGAAATATAACAGATTGCATCTTTTTAATTACCACAGTAAATGTGGAGGTAAGGAGCTGCATTTGAATTTTTTTACTAAATGTCTCCAAAAGCAATAGAAAAGAATAAGCCTCTTGAAGAGTGTGGATAGATACATGAGAATTTTCTCAACATATTTTTTAAATGTTGGGACTATGAAGTTGAGGAACTATGTTTATCACTTAATAAAGGCTATTTTAAAGCAAAAATACAATATAAATATTTATTACTATTTTCTCCTCTAGTTATCTTACAGCTTATTTTTTGACAATATGCACTTCTTCAGCTTCTCCCACCCCACCTATAAGCTTATCTGCAACCATCCCATCCTTACGTCTTTCTTTCTTTTTGCCAGGATGTCATTCTTCTTGTCTACAGTTAACCCTTTAGCCTGTGCCCTGGATCACATTCTCTGATTTTCTCTTGGCTCATGTTGCACCAATTTTCCTTCCATTCTTCTGCATCTTTCACTATTCTTACTCTTTATTCTTGGTCATTGTCATATGCAGTAGCTCAAGTCTTTATCATAGAAAACCTTTCATTGACCATACAAAATGCTTAACTTATTCTCTCTTCTTCTCTCCTCAGCCAAGGTTCTTGAAAATATTGTTTACAATACAGTAATCTTTTTGTTTAATGGAATTAGATTCGCTCTGAAACTGGATTCTGCTTTTAATATCACACTGAATTTGCTCTAGAAAAAAATCATCAGTAACCTCCGTACCTACCATGTATATCAAATCCTGTCTTTCTGGACATTTCTCCATCGTTGGACCCTGGAGATGATTTTTTTTTTTCGACAGCTCCCTTTTCCATTGCTTCTATGATGAATTTCCCTGGTGTTATTCCTAAAATTTCCACTCCTTTCAAACTGCATTTTTACACTTTGACTTTTATGTTTTGTTTTCCTTGGCTTTCTACTATTCTCATTTTACACAAACTTCTAAACGATCTTATTCTCATTTATTTCTTCATCTGATGTAGATGTGATGGAAATCACCTCTGTCCAGACCTTTCTCCTAAGCTCTAAATCAGCACAATAAAATACCTCGTGTACAAAGTCAGTCCCTTTACTATCTTTTATCCTCTTCCTTTGAAAGCTGCTTCTCCTCATGTTCTCTTTTCCTTAATTGATTCTACTGCTATCTACCCCATCCCCCAAGTCAATAATGTCAACGTTTTCTTCTTAACTCATCACTTTTCTTCATTTTTCACAGCTACTCAGTTATCAGTGTCTGTTAGCTCTACGCCTAAATGTATCTCAAATATGCCTCCTCTATATTCGCACTTCCATTGCCTCAGTGAGGTCCTTATTATTTTGGAAGTTGATATCTGCAATGGCTTTGACCTTTATCTACTTCCTCCCCTAAATCTATCTTCACACTGCTTTTGGAATGATTTTTATTTTTAAACACAAACTTTATCGAACTTAAAATCTACCAGTTGCTCCCATTTGCTTTTAGCATAAGTTTAGACTTTCTCATCTGGTTGGACCAGGATTTTTCTCTACCCTGCCTGCCTTCCAGCTTCTTCTCCTGCTGTGGAGATAATGCCGCAAGGTAGGCATTAAGCACTACCACACATTTAAGAAAGGAAATAGAGGCCCAGAGTCTCTGGGAAACTTGCTTAAACTCACACAATCAGGAGGTTCTCCTATGCTCCTCCTGTGAGGGTACATGCATTATTTGTACCAGTCATGTGAATCTACTGTTAAGTCTTCAAAGCATAGTGCTCTTTCACACTTATGTGATTTAAGCAAAGCCTTTCCCTTGCTGGAATATTCTTCCTCACACATCCACTTCACTGCATTCAAGACACAGCTCCAGTGTCATCCCTTCTCAAAAGCACTCCCTAGAGGCCGGGCGTGGTGGCTCATGCCTGTAATCCCAGCACACTGGGAGGCTGAGGCAGGTGGATCACTTGAGGCCAGGAGTTTGAGACTAGCCTGGCCAACGTGGTAAAAGCCTGTCTCTACTAAAAATATCAAAAAAAATAGCTGAGTGTGGTGCTGCATGCCTGTAGTCCCAGCTACTGGGGAGACTGAGGCCAGAGAATCATGTGAATCCAAGAGCAGAGGTTGCTGTGAGCCAGATCACACCACTGCCCTCCAGCCTGGGCAAGACAGCAATGCTCCGTCTCAAAACAAACAAACAAACAAACTCAGCATTCCCTAATATTTCAGTGATGACATAGGTGCTCCTGCTTCATGCTGCTTCTATTTCAATAACAGTTAAATATCCCTTGGTTTTAGCATTTGTTCCACTTTTATTGTGATCCTCCACTTATCTCCCCTCCTAACTGTAACTCCTCAACCACTGTATGTATCTCACCTCTGTGCCTCTTGCAGTGTGCACAGTTTCTGGAATTTGATAAGGCATCAGTTCTGGATTTCTCTAATTATTAATTTTAATCCACTGAAAGGTAGAGAAAAATCATTGCTTTCTCTTATTTGGAAAATGAGAACTTGGGCCTACATTATCAGCATGTGATACTATGATTACAACTTCTTCGTATTTCTGTGAAGTTCTGTACATATTCTTGAAATGTGCAAATATTCCAGGCCCTGAAATGTAGTGCACTTGGCTTATGTTTAATTTCTTTAGTACACAAAATACTGATTAATTTTACTATTGTGATATATGTACCTGAGTTTATATGTGTTCACAACAGGCAAGACAGACAAAAGTACAATGTATACAAAAAATAATTTGAATTTATTGGTGTGTACATTAGCCTGTCAATCTGGGGCTCAAGCAGCTAGTAAGGTCAGTGAAGTAAATGAAACTGTAGGCCAGTTTGGTGGATAAAGAAAACAAAGACTGAACACTTTAAGTTAGTAATTTTGCTGAATTAATTAAATTATTTATTTGATCAATTTGATCAAGATCATCTATGTCTAAAAAGCTTATGGAATTATATATATTATTACATAGTCATTGAGAACATTAAAACAAACAAAAATATTTATTTTAAAAAGAAGGACATACAGAAATAAATAATCATGCAGATTTCCATCTAGGCTGTCACATTCAGATACCTGGAATCTAAAAAGAGACAGAGACTTGAAAAATAAATTTAGAATAAAATAAAAAATGATTTGACTCAAGATCTCTTGCAATCATAATGTACAGCACATTTAAACATAAAGAAATTTCTCAAAATCAAATTTGGTAGGCATTCTGTTTACAGGTTTTGCCCAAACTGGGTAGTAGATTCTTGATTCTGATGGAAAACTGAGGTCCACTATTTCCAGGTATAAACATATAACAATAGAATATTAACTCAAAAGCATGTAAAGATGGAATTCATTTTGTAGGTTGTCTGTTCACTCTGATGGTAGTTTCTTTTGCTGCACAGAAGCTCTGTAGTTTAATTAGATCCCATTCATCAATTTTGGCTTTTGTTGCCATTGCTTTTGGTGTTTTAGACATGAAGTCCTTGCCCATGCCTATGTCGTGAATGGTAATGCCTAGGTTTTATTCTAGGGTTTTTATGGTTTTAGGTCTAACATTTAAGTCTCTAATCCATCTTGAATTAATTTTTGTATAAGGTGTAAGGAAGGGATCCAGTTTCAGCTTTCTACATATGGCTAGCCAGTTTTCCCAGCACCATTTATTAAATAGGGAATTCTTTCCCCATTGCTTGTTTTTGTCAGGTTTGTCAAAGATCAGATAGTTGATAGATATGCAGTGTTATTTCTGAGGGCTCTGTTCTGTTCCATTGGTCTATATTTCTGTTTTGGTACCAGTACCATGCTGTTTTGGTTACTGTAGCCTTGTAGTATAGTTTGAAGTCAGGCAGAGTGATGCCTCCAGCTTTGTTCTTTTGGCTTAGGATTGACTTGGCGATGCAGGCTCTTTTTTTGGTTCCATATGAACTTTAAAGTAGTTTTTTCCAATTCTGTGAAGAAAGTCATTGGTAGCTTGATGGGGATGGCATTGAATCTATAAATTACCTTGGGCAGTATGGCCATTTTCATGATATTGATTCTTCCTACCCATGAGCATGGAATGTTCTTCCATTTGTTTGTATCCTCTTTTATTTCATTGAGCAGTGGATTGTAGCAACCTACTCATCTGACAAAGGGCTAATATCCAGAATCTACAATGAACTCAAACAAATTTACAAGAAAACAACAAACAACCCCATCAAAAAGTGGGTGAAGGACATGAACAATTCTCAAAAGAAGACATTTATGCAGCCAAAAACACATGAAAAAATGCTCATCATCACTGGCCATCAGAGAAATGCAAATCAAAACCACAATGAGATACCATCTCACACCAGTTAGAATGGCCATCATTAAAAAGTCAGGAAACAACAGGTGCTGGAGAGGATGTGGAGAAATAGGAACACTTTTACACTGTTGGTGGGACTGTAAACTAGTTCAACCACTGTGGAAGTCAGTGCGGCGATTCCTCAGGGATCTAGAACTAGAAATACCATTTGACCCAGCCATCCCATTACTGGGTATATACCCAAAGGATTATAAATCATGCTGCTATAAAGACACATGTACACGTATGTTTATAGCGACACTATTCACAATAGCAAAGACTTAGAACCAACCCAAATGTCCAACAATGATAGAGTGGATTAAGAAAATGTGGCACATATACACCATGGAATACTATGCAGCCATAAAAAATGATGAGTTCATGTCTTTTGTAGGGACATGGATGAAACTGGAAATCATCATTCTCAGTAAACTATCGCAAGGACAAAAAACCAAACACCGCATGTTCTCACTCATAGGTGGGAATTGAACAATGAGAACACATGGACACAGGAAGGGGAACATCACACTCCGGGGACTGTTGTTGGGTGGGGGGAGTTGGGGAGGGATAGCATTAGGAGATACATCTAATGCTAAATGATGAGTTAATGGGTGCAGCACACCAACATGGCACATGGATACATATGTAACAAACATGTACATTGTGCACATGTACCCTAAAACTTAAAGTACAATAATAAAAATAAATAAATAAACAAATTAATTAATTAATTAACAAAAAAGATGGAATTCATAATATGTAATGGGAACAATATAACATTTTCTTATTGATTTGCAGAGGCATATTACTGCATATGAACAGGATTTGTGAAGACTTACATAGCTGCATAAATACTACAAAGTAAAATATACTTACAATAAGTAAATAAAATGGGAATAAAAGTAAATTCAGAAAAGCAAGATAGAGGCAGTAATGTGTTGAACACACAAAACACAGAAAACAAGGCCCACATCTTTGCTTGAGGAAGACATAAAATTAATTCTCAGTTCTCTAGATGTGACAGAAGAAAATAAAATCAATAACACCAGCCACAGCACCTATAGTGTAGAAAGAAGCCAACTGTTTAAGAAAGACAATTATTCCAGTAAACGGCAAAATGCATTTATCTTATAGGTTTTCCTAGAGAGAATTCCATATTATATAATAACATAATTAAAGACAGACTGATAGTAAATACAATGTTGACTGCTATGGAGCTATTTTTAATATGTTATTCAATATAGTTTGATAGTATTATGACAGTTAAAATCAGTAACATTACTTCAGTAGAGGGATCAGCTTAATGTGCTCTCTACATGTGATATCTTTCTGTCCAGCTTCACAAAAAAAGGAGTTTTAAAGTGAAGACCTCAAAATAACATTTATGCAAAAGTTCAGGCAAGTAAGAGAAATTAGGTCAAGATAAGTAGAAATTAAATATCTGTGAGAGCCTATCTAAACTAAAGAGATTTAAATATAATTAGCAACAATAATAACCTGTGTAGACCCAAGAAAGCAGCCTGGAAATGAAGACCAGTTTTGGCCATCAGGTTGCAAATTCTGTTTCGGTGAACTAAGATGAGTGATTACTCTGTCTATATTCCAAAAATACTACATAAATATTGTTTATCTTAGCCAATCTTCTGAAAGTTATTGAAAAATAATAATGCCAAGATTTTACTCCCCGGCAAATACCTAAAGTCTAGCTGTTCAGTGTTATTATTAGTAAAACAGAGTCTTACGCATTATCAAATAGCTTAACTAGGGTGGAAGGGATATTGCCTGTAAAAATTGAGAAGAAAAAATTAAGCATGAACCTGAATAGAGGGGATTTCTGGTTGGAGTGCTAAAATTCCTCTTGGAATCTGATTTTGAACTTTTTAGGCATAATTAAAAAGTTCTTAAAATAGAAAAAAATGTAGCTATGTCAGAATATAAGAAAAATTCTTGGTGGATCAGAAATTGTATGATTCTCCAAAAGACAGAACATAGAGTTGTATAGAGAAGAAAAATCAGTGAAAACTTAAAATGCCAACAATAGAGAGAAAACCTAGGGAGACCTTAAGGTTGTGTGGACTCAAATTCCAGCTCTGCTTTCTTCTTAGTGTGTGACTTGAACAAATTAGAGAACTTTTCTATGCTTCATTTTTTTTCTACTTACAAAGTCATGGTAAAATTAGCTACTCACAGAGTTGCTGTGACAATTAAATGTGTATGTAAAGCACTTAAAAGAGTGTCAGGTCCAATCTAAGCACTCTATCTCTATAACTATTAATCAGTATGTTATTTTTGCAGCTATTAATAACAATATTATCTTAAAAATGTAAAGCAGACAATGATATACTTTCAAAGAGGAACTGGTAAATTCCTAATCAAAGTACAATGTTATTACCTGGATTCTTGATCAAACAATAGATATGAAGACAAAAGAAGTTATAGATTATTAGATTTGTTTTAGTTACCTATGGTTATATAATGGCTAAAAGCAAAAGAGATTTATTATTTCTCATAGTTTTGAGGGTCAGGAATTTAGGAAGGGATTGGCTGAATCTCTTCCTTCTCTTCCATGGACCTGAAGAGAATGCCTGCTCTTCAGGTCCATGCAGTTATCAGCTGGGAGCACTCACAAATCCACTTCATGTAAAGGCTTGGCTAGAGAAGAAGGTGCAAGAAGACGTCATCACCTGCTGTACATCTCAGTGCACCTTTACCAGAACTTCCCCTCTGTTTTCACATGTTGTCTTCTCAATCACTGATTTAGCCCACATTTGTTGAAGGTACAGTTGCTATTTCTCTGAATATAAGTAGAATCTGCCAAGCCTACCACAGGTTAGGCCTAGAATTGCCACAGTGTTGCTTCTGCCTCATTTTATTGGTCAAAGGAAGAAACTGATGGTGACCTGCTTTGGAGAGTCTCAACCATAAGTCATTTCAAAGGCTGATCATGGCCGGGTGAGGTGGCTCACACCTGTAATCCCAGCACTTTGGGAGGCCGAGGCTGGAGGATCACGTGGTGAAGAGTTGAAGACCAGTCTGGCCAACATGGTGAAACCCTGTGTTTACTGAAAATACAAAAATTAGCTGGGTGTGGTGGCATGAGCCTGTAATCCCAGCTACTCGGAGGCTGAGGCAGGAGAATAGCTTGAACCTGGGAGGTGGAGATTGCAGTAAGCCAAGATCACACCACTGTCTGGTGACAGTGAGACTCCGTCAAAAAAAAAAAAAAAAAAAAAAGTTGATCATGTTTATATGTATGATGTACATGTGAATGTATGTGTTCTCAGCAGTCTATGTGGTTTGTGTAGCTCCTATTAAAAAAATACGGAGAATGAAGACAACGAAGACACTTCTGAAATACACATGAAACATTAAAAAAAACCATATACTAAATCACAAAGTAATGGATTACAAAGTATGATGTCATAGGAGTTTTATTTACTGAACACAAGACAATGAAAAATTTACAATAAAAATCTTTTCCACAAATATATAGCTAGAAATTAAACAAAGCCTCAGATGGGAAATAACTCCCCTGACTCCCCTGACATATCTTGTGCAGTTGGTTGGACATCTTGAAAGGGCCATAAAACCAAAACAGATTAAGGTGCAAAACAAATTAATGGCTTTGTAAACTGAATATTTGTGAGCTTTCACTCTGCCCAATCTTGTTGTAAGTGTCCAGTTAACTAAACTAACACCAAAACACTAACTGTACTGCTTTATCTAAAAATGTTCAGTGGCTAGGATAAATCTGATGGACAAGTGGCTGCAAGGGAGACTAGAGGGCCCAATTTCCAATTCTTCTCTAAAGTTTTTGAGAATTGTCATTACCAATTATAAAACAAAGTTTCAGTTTTGTTTTATTTTTATTAGGCACAGATGCTACATTTTCAACAATAAACCCCACCGTTATGTCCATGGCTTTCCCACAGAATCTAATTGAATGACTCAAGCAGGAGCACTCAGTCACTCTTCCTCTGTCAGCCAGTAACTGTTACTCTTCGTCCTTTGACTGGGAAACTGTTCTCTCTGATACCATTTTGTCCACTTCAAATGGGACAATTTTATTATGTAATTGGAATTGTCAAGTGAATTTTCTTCAAAGAATGTCTTTGTTAAAATTTCTAAGGACTTCTTTATTTTATAAATATACCATACTTAATTTAGGATGAGACTTATCTGAATCCTTGCACTATATAATGCGCAAGTTGAAGACCTCTATAAGGTACTTGACCCTACATGGGCTAAATATTTTACTACTGTGGGTCAGGCTAGAGAAGCTGATGTCCTCATTGTTAAGAGAGACTGATCTTTATCTTTATTCAAGCTTGCATGGTACTCTTTGAAACTAGAAGCAAAGGAAGAATTGAGTCTCATAGTATAAAGACTAATAGACAAATAGTCTAATACTTGTACAAATTGTTTGATGTAAGAAGGTCAATAGATTTGGGTATATTTATTAAGATAAGATTCCCTTTATTTCTCAGACCGGCCGACACTTAGGGAAAATAGAAAAGAACCTACGTGAAATATCGGGGGTGAATTTCCCCTGATATACAGGCAGTCTTTCCTCAAACTCTTTTCAAACGATGTATAAACTAAAACCTGGAGATTTCGTATACTTGAAGAGATGTCAGAGAAAAACTTCTATTGAAAAGGGCGTGATCTGGTACTACCAACAAATGGCAACAAAGCCTATAAGCTTATAAGCAGTATAGTAATGTAAAGCAAAGTAGGAAATATACACTAACTTTCCCTTACAAAATGCCATTTTAGAATTATATAGTGTTCTGCCATGTGGCATAGAAAATAAAACTCTGCTTTCCTGTAAGTGGTTTCTTTATCTGAAGAAATTTTATACATTAATAAACATTACTGAAATTTATGGTCTGTATTTACAGCATTTATTAAATAACATTTGAAGCTATATTCGATAAAGAAACGATAAAGCTATATAGTGAGTATTTTAATTGTTTCTTACACATGTTGATAATCTTTCATAAATCACTAAAACAAGATGAAAGGAAGAAAGGGAGGAAAGAAGGAACAAAGGAGAGAAGAAAGGAAGGAAGGAGAAAGGGAGGGCTAAGAAGGAAAAATGGGAGAAAAAATAAACAAGAAAAGAAAAATATAAAGTATATTTTTCTGTCTTCTCACTAAGAAATTTAGAGAAAAATGAATACAGAAGACTATCTGATATGGAGATTAAAATATACCACCTCAATGTGTCCTTCTTTGGCATATTTTGAGATGACTATTCAGAGGGGCTTCAGACACAGGACTAGCTCTAAAAAGCTATCTTTTTGTAGAAGAAATTTATATCTGTCTACCTTAGTAAAGCAAATAGGGGATGCAGGAAGAGGGTTTTTCTGAGGTTTCCCTATCCAAATGTAGGAAAGATTAACTCACAGAAGGAGGAGGCTAAATGTCTGAAACTTTTAAAGTCTCACAGAAGAAATTTTACCCAAGACTACCAGTTATTCCTTCTGAGGGCTCCAACCTGGGAGACTTCATCTATATAACATAACACTATGCATTTTCTCCCCTCACCATCCTGCAACGTGTCTCCACCTCCCCTCAGGAACGCCAAGCCTCTATTCCTTTCTGTACAGTATAAAAAGTAGTCATCTGGCCTTTCTTTGAGTCTCATAATTTGTGTGGCTCTCATGCACATGTGCATGTACTACATTAACATTCCTTCTCTCCTGTTAATCTGTCTATAGTTGGTTTGCTTTACAGATTCAATTATCAAACCTTAAGAAAGGGAGAGAAGGAAGGCAAATTCCTTTTGCCCCATACAGGGGGAAACTAAAAAGCGTGGTAGGCAAAGTTTGTAGTGCACCCACATTTTGATTTACGTAAAGCTCATCTAAGTATATTGACCCAGCCCCTAGAGATTATATTTCAACAGGTTGGAAATGGAGCCAGGAATTTCGAGAAGTTTCCCATATGATTTTGCTTCAAGCGTTCTGAGGATCTGTCCTTGAAAAACACCTTGATTGTATTAATTTGTGTGGGGGGATGTACAGGGGGAGAGAAGTTCAGGTCACATCTGGATTCTTTTATTCTCTTTTACTGTTGGTGTAAAGATGTCTGCCATTTCACAGGGCCCCTATTTTTAATCACAGGTAATTTAAATTTTTCCAACTATCCTTCCACAAAATGCATTCTTTAAAATATCTATCTATCTAGCTATCTATTCCTGCATGCATATGTGTGTATATGTAACCAGGGACCTCAGTTTTTAAAATCATCCACTTGCTTTTTCATCTTTCCCTCTCTTTCAACTCTTCATTCCTTCCTTTCTAGGCACTCCCCTCCTGTAATGCATGCTTATCTAATTATTATCTTCAGAAATTTCAGAGGCTAATCTTGAATAAACCAAGGATGGAGCTGTGATTTCAGAATCCTTCCGCTTAAGGCTGAGTCATGAACAATTAGTCTGCCACCATCGAGCTGAAGTCAAGATAATGCCAAGCACACCTCCAGATGGGTGATTATCCAAATAGCCATCACAACAAGACACACAGATCCTGCACCCTGTACCACTACCACATGTTGCCCATGCCAAATTTCCCTTTAAACGTCCTATGGTAAATTTTAAAATTTAAGATGGTACTTTAGATGGTACTTGCCATCTTCTTGGTTTTCTTTTTTTTTTTTTTTTTTTTTTTTGAGACAGAGTCTTGCTCTGTCGCCCAGGCTGAAGTGCAATGGTGCAATCTCGGCTCACTGTAAGCTCCACCTCCCGGGTCCGAGTAGCTGGGACTACAGGCGCCCGCCACCACGCCCGGCTAATTTTTTTGTATTTTTAGTAGAGACGGGGTTTCACCGTGGTCTCGATCTCCTGACCTCGTGATCCGCCCGCCTCGGCCTCCCAAAGTGCTGGGATTACAAGCGTGAGCCACCGCGCCCTTGATTTCTTCATATTCTCTTTTCACTCTTCTGCTACCTGTTCATAATTTATTTTTCTAGTTCTCTTTAACTTAAAGAAATAAACAATAACCATCTACACTGTTAGAAACAACTACTTTTTTTTAATTCTCCTCCACTTACCACTTTCAATTCTTACATTATACCATTTAGCAAGTGGATAAAATACAACAGAAAGACTCACTTGGTTATTAGTTTACTCTAAAAACTAGAGGACTGAAATTAAGCTCCTGCTATTGAGATGGAGTTTGAAACAGAAAATAGTGACACGTGTGTCTAGGGCATATTTCAGCCTCACAGATCAATTCTAAAAAGCCAAATTCCCATAAGGATCTTTGTTCAGAGAGCTCCAAGTATTTGTTGTTACTCTGCTTTGCATAAGTTGTAAATCCTTTTTCAGGATAGCCTAAACCTACTTCTATCAAAAAAGACTATCAGTAGGTAGAATTAAAAGTAGCTAAAAAGATGAACAAAACTCCCGCTTGGGGTTTATTCATACACCGTGATTCACATTCAACTTGAAGCAAAGTCCCCATAAAAATTAGGCTCCTGCCCTCTTACAGAGACTGGGAGATAGTTGGTGCTATCTTTCCTGAAGATTGCATTTCATAGAGATGTTTCCCAGCACATGAAATGACATTTCTGGGTTCTACAGCTGGCAAGAGACTTTCTAAAAAGGTTTACATCAAAAAAAGTTAGAGAAAGAATTTACATTTATAGTACAAGTTTTCTAAAGTAAAGCTCTAACAAAAGGCAAGTCAAAGCCTTGAGTCAGGAAAAAGCCCACCTAAAGTTTGTTCAAAGTGAGGAAATCATTAAGGCCATCTTGGTCAGCTGGTAACAATTCTTTATGTTTCTAGTATAGGAAATTGTTGGAATTTGATAAAACTTGTAAATGTGATGGCAATGAATGTTCAATTCCATGATCTCTTTACATACTGTCTTTAGCAGAAGTGATTTCAGAATCAGATTATTCATAACGACAACACCCAATAAGATCAAATAAATCAGAATCTGGAATGATTTGATTTTTTTTTTTTTTTTTTGGGGGGTAAAGGAAATACAAAGAAGCTAATATTTGAGCTTTCTTTTCTAAAATAAACTTCCAGGCTGTCCTGAGGCCAGTTATTTAAAATATCTACATCAAGGGTCTTATGAAATTTAAAAAAAGTTATAAAAGGTGACCATAAGGCACAATAATATCTATAGTCATCAAAGAAAAAAAACTGCAGTTATTTTCTAGATATTCTACTTTCTATTGCAGAAAATTGTATAAATTATATTTAGGAGCATTTCTTCTAAGAATTGAATCATAAAAGTAGCTTAAAGAAATTTAAAAATGTATAATCTGAACATTTTTCTTAAGTGAGGTTTTGCCATATTATCTTGAAAGAAAAATCATAACTCTGCTACGTATCTGTTGAATGTAGAAGCTAAATGACGTTCTAGTTCTATTTTATCTTACTTGCACCTCTTTGCACATGTTTTCACTTCTTATAGGAGACAGTAGGTGGACTGTAGTGAGGCCTCTCAAGAAACCAAATCCTCATTAGAAATTGTGCTAATTACACAGATTAAAGAGGTCAGGAAGGTTTGGTTGCACCAGAACTGAGAAGAGAGGGAAGGAACCATGTTCCTACACATGAGCAGAGTATTTTGCAATCTTTTGCTATAGTAATTACAAGTTTGGAAGACCTGAGTTCTTTATTCCTGAATAAGCTATTTGGCCTAGGGGGAAAGTTGTGATCTTAAAATGCAACGCTTTAAGTTTCTCCATTAACTTCCTGGAGTCATCTTTTCGGTTACCCTACATTTACACACAGGAGTATTCTTATATTCTTGAGTAATATTTTTTCCCAAGGTCTCCAGAAATTCCATTTTTTTTTTATTCTAAGAAGATTTGAGATCAAATATTAAGTTTTTATTTATTTATTATATGTGTTTGGACAAGTCACTTCACCTCCCCAAATTTCAGCTTTCTTGAATATAAAAGGGATAATAATTATTAGTATTAATAGAGTTGTTGAGGCCATTAGTAAGACAATGTATGTGAATGTGCCATGTAAGTTGTAAAACAGAATTCAAGTATATAAAGAATAATTAATGTGATTTGTTTACTTATGATAAAGATGTTTTCTTCAGGGTTACATATTTTTCCATTAAGCCTTGATGTAGGATAAAGTTTTCTATCCAAATTTAATTCCTTCAGAGCCTTGAAGTGCACTTTTTGGGAGGCTATTCCAATGCCAACCTCTCTATTGGGAAAAACAAATACCTAGAACTAAAACATAAATATTCTAGGTTCTTGAATTTACTTCTCTCCTACTCACTTGATTTAAGTTAAATATTTTAAATCTCTCTGCTTTTTCCTAAACTTCCCTTTTACCCTCAACTCCTCTTGGGAACTGCCATCTCAGAAATTACAGTACTTTTCTACTTACTTTTTCCACTCCTAGATCGTGTGCGTGCGTGCGTGTGTGTGTGTGTGTGTGTGTGGGGGGGGGGGGGGGGGGGGGAGGAAATTACGCAGATATTGTTTTGAAAGTGCAATACCTAAGGGGAAAATGGAGAATTAAAAAACAACTTTACAGCCCCTACATTGATTATCAGAAAATTCAGCAGAGCTTCAATAAATTGTGAAGATCTTATGGCTAAAATGATTATCTATGAAGTAATACAGTATTTTTTAAGAGGCTGATAAGAAATCTATCGTCTCTCCTTTCTGATGGTAAACAGTTGGAAGGCATAGGGATACAAAAGGAAGTCTCGTTTTCTGGGTTGACTTTTGGAGACTCAACTCATTGACCCTTTTTTACTCTTAAATTCCATCCCTTCGAACACTGTATTATTAAAGAGAGGTGGACTTAAAATCATAGCCATTTAAAGCTAAATATTGGAGATCATTTAATGTGAAATTTTATTTTATAGATAAACAAAATGTCTTAATCTATTCCTGCTCCTCTAACAAAATGTCTTAGGCTGGGTAATTTATAAGGCTAAGACATTTACTTCTGACAGTTCTGGAGGCTGGAAATTACAAGATCAAGGTGCTAACATTCAGTGTCTGATGAGGGCCTTCTTGCTGCGTCCTACATGGAGGAAAAGATGAAAAGATCAAAAGGGATGACTGCTATGCCCTCACATGGCAGAAAAGACGAAAGGGCAAAAGAGGAGGGGGTAGCACTCAGAAGCTCGTTTTATAAAGGGCATTAATCCTATTCACTATAGCAGAGCTCTCATGACCTAATCACATCTCAGAGGCCCCACCTTTCAATACTAACACCTTGGTGATTAGGTTTCAAGTTATGAATTGTGAAGGGATACATATAAGCATATCTTCTTTATTATGCTTTTCTTTGTTGTGCTTTGCTTGGTTGAACTTTGCAGATATTGTATTTTACACAAATTAAAGTTTCGTGGCAACTCCGTGTTGAGCAAGTCTATCATCACCGTTTTTCCAATAACATGTGCTCATTTCATGTCTATACCAGTATTTTTTAAGAATAAAGTATTTTTAAATTAAGGCAGGTACTTTTTTTTTTTAACCTAATGCTATTGCCCAAAATATACTGCAGTATAATGTAAACATAACTTTCATATGCACTGGGAAATCAAAAAAATATTTTAACTCACTTTGTTGCAATATTTACCTTACTGCTGTAGTCTGGAACCAAAATATCTCTGAGGTATTACTGGACATTCAAACCACAGCACAAAATGACCACAAACTCTGGTTTATGTAGTACAGCCCAGGTTTAGACCCTGATATAATTATTATTAGCAGCCTTGTTTATTTTCAAATTTACCCTGGTTTGTATGAAAAATGACATAGTCATTCTGTATGGATGGAAAATAAGATGTAGAAAATTAAGGGGTTTCCTCAATTCTGAATAATTTATTTAGCTCTGCCTTTAGGGCCAGAATTCAGGCCTGCTGATTCTTCCGGGGGTTCTAGTCACTGCACCTGGGTTCTTGCTATAATACTTCTTAAGAAGTCATTGCAATTCATGAACAATTTTTAAACACAGGTGGAAAGGCCAAATCCCACCAAAAAAAAGTAGACAAATTCTCTTACAATGTTGACTGTCTTTTATCTAAAAGCAACTAAAATATTTTCAATTTACCTCCTTCTACACTATTGTGTATTATTCTTTTAGGATGATATACTGACAACATCAAACACTGTGTATGGTTTTTTTTGTAATACAAGTAAATAAATCTCGGCTGCTTGGGACTAGGGGCAACATAATTTCTTTCACCATAAGGAAATCAATCAGTAATCAGACAAACAAACCTCACTAGACTCTTTCAGTTACCCAGGAATATGCCAGCTGCAAAATATTTGCAGCCTGCTATTTAGCCCTGGGTAGTAGAAGAAAATCATGCTGTTAATGGTTAATTATGTGCTACTGAAAAGAACTGGTACTGAATTCATGTCCTGTACCTTTTAGCTTGAAGGGCTTGAACTTGAAGATTGTCTCTTGTCAGGGGACCCTCTGGACATGGGGCCCAAGTCTGAATAAAGCCCCATCGTTTCTCTATTTACTTGCTATGCGTCAGGCATTGGGCAATCGGTCATGCATCTGCTCCATTCAGGCTTTGACTAATGATGTGGGAGGATCACAAAGTCTAATCTGACACAATGGCAATGTAAATGTCATATGGATCCCTCGTACATTTGCCCGAGGGCTCTTTGATGGGGTACATTTCAAAAACGATAAAGGTTATAGCACCCTGTGAAGGATTTATGCCATGCAGTCTTACTGGCCATGATTTAGTTTTGTAGTAGACATTCCATTTTAAATTTAGGAATTAATCATTTAGCATAGCTAGTTTTATTGGGTACTATAGAATATACAAGAAAGAATAAGGGATAAGGTTTCTGTATCTCATTGATTTTTTTAAATGAAAATAATAAATTCTTATGTATTTTCTCTTTGACGTAATTCTGGTAAAAGAGATATTAAATATACATTAATCAAAAACTGTTTTTGCTTTAGAATGGCCCATGAGGTTTATAATCAAATAACATTGTCAGTTAATCATTAATATAATCCAATACTACAAAATACTAATTCTAGAAATCAAATATAAAATTCTTAGATTAAATACTTAAATAATTTATAGAACATTATAATGTCAATGAAGACCCACGTATATACATAAATATATATTATTATTCCCAAGCCAACACACACAGTAATTATTATCTCCAAACTAATATCTAAACACACTTTTTGGAACAAGAAAGTTATTTTCACCTAATAAACATGAAGAAAACTAAAGAAGCCCTTAAGATATGATCATCTATTAAAATCGTTCCTTCATCCTCTAAGGTTGCAGTTCTTATCCCTGGCCCATTAGAATTACCAGGACTACCTTTATACAATACCAATATCTGAACCTTACTTTTTTTCATGGTAGGTAGGAAGTTATTTCTACAGTTGGGAGAAAGCATCATAAAAGCTCATTTTTGAAAGATGCAAAATGCAGTTCAATTTGAAGATAAAAATGCTCATAAGAAAGCAAGGCTGAAAGAATGTTAAGAAGCATGTTACCACAACCTTCGGAATGCAATTATTGGACCGGGGGGGGGGGAGGGGTCTCTCTAGACTCATCACACAAGTTATTAGAGGTGAATTAATACATAATTAACATCATTAGTATTGGGTATGGCTGAAAGATGCTGAAATTTGTATATTTGAAGAGAGTAGGAAGTTATTCCAGGAATAGCAGTTTGAATTGTGTAAAAACTACTGTGCTGTCCAAGTCCATCTGCTAAAGTAACCGACCATTCCAGTTAGGCTGGGCCTGAGGGATTTCCCAGGAAGTGGGACTTTCAGTGCAAAAAATCAGAGAATTCCTGGTTACTTGAGACTTCAGGAAAGGGGAGAAGGAAATTGCCCAATGTCACTGTAAAGTACAAGTATATTAACATCTTTCCCCTATAAAGCAATAATTTGAGGTAAATGACCAGCCAAATTGATAGCTTTGATTTACAGCCCAGGAAGTGCATCATATTTTGGATATATTTTACCAACATTCCCCCACCCCTTTTCTCTCGGTAAAGCACTCTGATTCTTGTCATTGTGTTTTGTTTGTTGTCTACATTTCTAATAACACTGAATTGTTTCTGTGAACGGACTTTGAAATAGGTTCCAATACATTTTATTCTCTACCCTCATTTGTCTTTGTCTAGTTTTATTCAGATTGTTCTTCTTCCATTTCATACTGTGGCTATTTTTATGTGTTGATTCATTTTCCATTTAATTTATGTTTTCTGTTTAGTTTTTCAATATGGATGTCTTTAATATGAAATATTTCAGTCACATAAAAATATGTAAAATATAATGTTAAAAGCACCCATGTATCCACTGCCAAGGATAAATAAAAACATTAAGATGAAGTCAACGCCCCCCACCTCAACTGACTATCTTTTCTACCCTCCAGAGCCAAAGACTACCCTGCATTTGATGTTTATCTTTCCAAAAAATCTTTACATTTTTACTACAGATGTATATATCTATAAACAGTAGATTATTGGGCATAATTTTAATATTTATATAGGTAAAGCCTTATGACATGTATTATCACGTAACTTAAATTTGTCAGTATTGTGTATATAAGATTGAGTTATACTGCATACACAGAACTCTATTTAAGGGTCTAATAAAATCCCATTTCACAAGTACATTGTAATTTATCCATTCTTCTACTGGTTGAAATTACTTTTTTTCTTTTTTCTTTATTTCAAATAATGTTCCTATGTTATATAGATATATATACACACATATACACACATATATAACATGTATACACACATATTATACACACACACATCATAGGTGTGCCATATAATACATATATATATAATTTGTGGGCACATGTGAGGATGTTCCTAAAGAGCATGCCTAGGAGATGCTTGGTCATGAGGGATGTGCACCAAACTCTATGACATACTGTGAAGACTAGTGGATACAACAATTTATGTAGCCACCAGCACAATATGAGAGTCCCCATTGCCCATATATTTGCCAATACTTTACACTTTCAACTTTCCCACTTTTTTTTCAATCTATGTGTGAGAAGAACTTCATTTATTTATTTATTTATTTTTATTTTTATTTTTTAGTTTTTTGAGACAAAATCTTGCTCTGTCGACCAGGCTGGAGTGCAGTGGCATGATCTCTGCTCACTGCAACCTCCGCCTCCTGGGTTCAAGCAATTCTCCTGCCTCAACCTCCCAAGTAGCTGGGATTACAGGCGTGTGCCACCACACCCAGCTAATTTTTTTTATTTTTAGTAGAGACGGGGTTTCACCATATTGGCCAGGCTGGTCTCAAACTCCTGACCTCATGATCCCCCCGTCTCAGCCTCCCAAAGTGCTGGGATTACAGGTGTGAGCCACCGCACCCGGCCAAGAAGAACATATTTTGTCATGGTATTTATCTTCATTTCTTTCAGTAGTAGTGAGGTTGAGTGGCTTTATTGCACTTTTGGCTATGTGGTTTTTCTGTTATATGAATCATCTATAAAGATACTGTGTCTATTTATTTGATGGACTATTTGTCTTTTACTTATTGATTTATATGTAATTTTATATGATATAGATACTAATTTGTTGTCAGTTATATGGTTTGCAAATACATACACACTCTCTCGGTTTGTAGTCCATCTTAGCACTCAGATGGCAAGAAGTTTAAACTTTTTAATGTAGTCACATTTATCAGTATTTTTTATGGTTTATGTTTTTTAAATTGTTAAAGTCATATATTTATTTCATATATTTCCTTCTAACTATTTTAAAGTGATCTTCTAAATTTAAGTCTTTGACTTTTCCTGAAATGATTGCTATGAATGGTGTGAGGGAGTGCTATGGGTTGAAATATGTCTCCCCTAAATTCATATGTTTAAGTTCTAACCCCCAGTTAGTCATAATGTATCTTTATTTGGAGATAGGATCTTTACAGAGGTAACCATGTTAAAATAAGTATATTAGAATGGTCCCTAATCCAATATGATTTATGTCCTTATAAATATAAAATTTGAAGACAGACACAGCATACAGGGAGAAAGATCAAAAGAATTGCAGAGACTTGGACCCTGACATCCTCGGGCCCTAAAACAGCATTTAACTACTCCCAAGTAGTTTGTTATGTAAAAACAAAATAAAAATAATTTATTTTTTAAACCATTTATGATCTGGATTTCTCATTCTGCCATGTAAACATATTCTTGGCTTATAAACTATCATTAAAACATCATTCTCAGTAAACCATCGCAAGGACAAAAACCAAACACCGCATGTTCTCACTCGTAGGTGGGAATTGAACAGTGAGAACTCATGGACACAGGAAGGGGAACATCACACTCCAGGGACTGTTGTGGGGTGGGGGTGGGGGGGAGGGACAGCATTAGGAGATATATCTAATGCTAAATGACGAGTTAATGGGTGCAGCCAAACAAGATGGCACCTGGACACATATGTAACAAACCTGCACATTGTGCACATGTACCCTAAAACCTATAGTAATAAAAAAAAAAGAACCTAGCTTAACGAAGTATATAACTTAAACATTAAAAAATGATTGTTTCCTCTCTTAAAAAAAATAAATAAAATAAAATGTTCTAGAAGTGATATATCCACAAAACAACATCAAACATACATTATTACTAAAGTTCTTCCACCTGGATTTCTATAGATATTTTCAACTTCATATGTCAAAAATTGAGATAATCATGGTCAACTTGAAACCTTGTTTTTTATTTTATATTTCCTGCCTTGCTGAAAGGAACTGCCTTCCTCCACATCACTGAAGTCAGAAACTGAAAGTCCTAACTTCAGATTTGTTCCTCATAGGCTCCGTGCATTTTCGGTATTAGCTCATTTAATCCTCTTATGAACCTGATGAGTCAGGTATTAATATTATTCAATGTTAAGACCAAAACATGGAGGTGCTAAATATTTTTCCAAGTTTACACAGCTATTAAGTAACAGAGCTGGGATTTGAACAGAGACAATTTGATAACAGAATTCAATTTTGAAACTTCCTTGCTTCTCTCTCAGTTACTCACCATCTTCAATAGTCACCAAATCCTGATTATGTTGTCACAATACCTGACAAGTCTGTCTGCTTTGCTCCCTTCTGGTTAGTACTGATGTGTCCTCTACTCAGACAAAAAACTACATTACAGCAATAAATAATCCACACAAGAGGAAAGGGAATGTTTATGTGGAAGGACAAGCGGGAAAGGAAACTAACAGTTACTGAGTCTTTATGCAATACGGGGCTCTGTATTAGTTCATTTAATTTTCATAATGTCTCTATGAAATAGTTATTGTTGTGCCTATTTGACAGATGAGAAACTAAGTTACACAGGTAGTCATCAGCAGACGAACTTGGTTGAAGGATAGTGATAAGAGGTAAATGATGAAGGTGTCATGATGTTGTTACTGATTGGTTTTAAAGGGTATCAATTGTCCACATAGGGACAGTAGTTTAGGATTTTTGATAGTGAAGTTATATAATTTTGTGGCCACTGATTCTAAGTCTCACTGGAGTCAAACGAGTAAATATATAAGACTGATCAGAGAAGTTTAATTATCTGAGCAATTTACCCACAACATGTTTTAAATATGTCATAGTAGCAGCTTCAAAATATTCTCTAGAAGCCAAGCTTAAATTGATCCATGCAGGTCCAACTCTAGTCACAATATTTCAGAGAGAAAGCAAAATCCTAGGCTGCTTGATTTCTAAAATTTAGAAAACATATTGCACTATAAAACTGCTTTTGAAATCTCAGTAAGAAAAATGTTCACTGAGAGCCAAATCAGATAAGTGGTCTGGTTTTATGCTCAGTTGAATGATACCAGTCACTTCACCAATTTGCTAAATTTTAATATATTTGCCAACTTTAGTCCACATATTTTTCCTTTTCCACTTCTCTTCCCCTCTGCTGCTTTGTCCTCTTCTCTTTTGTGTCTGATTATAATATAATAAACATACCACAGAGCTGTGCTATTCCTCAAAAACGTAAATGCAGAAAATAAAATCATTGAATGTTAGACTCAGGCTGCTTCCCGCCAATTACAAACTGCTACGCTCATTTTCATATGAAGCCCTGGAAATAGAGGGAGTTAGACAACAAAATGAAATGTCCTCCCAGGCTATTCCTGCATGGAGGACCACTGACAAATTTTACAGTCTTGGATCCAGAAATAAACACCATTCGGTGACTGCTTGTACAGTCAGGCCATTAAGTGCAATGATTTGTAAGTCCTCAAGAGATCCCTTAAACCACAGTACCTTGTGTTTGCAGCAGCTTGGCAGGAGTTCTATTTTTTTTTAATCCTGCAGCTCACTGGCCAATAAAGTGTGTGCAAGGCACAATACCTCTCAAGTAAATATGAAAGAAAAACATTGCGAATGTAGGGCTTCACGGAGTCTCTGAGTGATGTCATGCATGCAAAGAGCATTGAAGGCTCATCTATTTTGTTTTGTTAAAGCAACTTTCTTCATGGATGAGGATGCTTACCCTGTATTAAACATCCTGTAATCTGAAACTATGGCCAAAATAGTCTAATAGCGATCTCTAATACTTCTTAAGAGGGTTTTACAAAGTAGAACCTTACAAAGATAATAATGTTCTGATGACAATGGCTCAATCAAGATTCTAAAATAAAGATTACCAGTATTCATGAAGAAGTTTTCTTAAGCAAGCAAAGATATTTATAAAAAAAATACTTATAAAAAAATTGGTGAGTCCCTTCTCCAGTTAAATAGTGGGCATTAGGGGAGGAGCCAAGATGGCCAAATAGGAACAGCTCCTGTCTACGGCTCCCAGCATGAGTGACGCAGAAGATGGGTGATTTCTGCATTTCCAACTGAGGTACCAGGTTCATCTCACTAGGGAGAGCCAGACAGTAGGTGCAGGACAGTGAGTGCAGCACACCGTGCATGAATCGAAGCAGGGCAAGGCATGGCCTCACTCAGGAAGCACAAGGGGTCAGGGAATTCCCTGTCCTAGTCAAAGAAAGGGGTGACAGACGGCACCTGGAAAATCAGGTCACTCCCACCCTAATACTGCGCTTTTCCAATGGGATTAAAAAATGGCACACCAGGAGATCACATCTCGCACCTGGCTCGGAGGGTCCTATGCCCACGGAGTCTCGCTCATTGCTAGCACATCAGTCTGAGATCAAACTGCAAGGCGGCAGCGAGGCTGGGGGAGGGGCGCCCGCCAATGCCGAGTTAGTTGTTTGATTAGGTAAACAAAGTGGCCGGGAAGCTCAAATTGGGTGGAGCCCACCACAGCTCAAGGAGGCCTGCCTGCTTTTGTAGGCTCCACCTCTGGGGGCACGGCACACACAAACAAAAAGACAGCAGTAACCTCTGCAGACTTAAATGTCTCTCTCTGACAGCTTTGAAGAGAGTAGTGGTTCTCCCAGCATGCAGCTTGAGATCTGAGAATGGGCAGACTGCCTCCTCAAGTGGGTCCCTGACTCCTGAGTAGCCTAAGTGGGAGGCACCCCCAAGTAGGGGCGGACTTATACCTCACACGGCTGGGTACTCTTCTGGGACAAAACTTCCAGAGAAACAATCAGGCAGCAGCATCTGCGGTTCACCAATATCCGCTGTTCTGCAGCCACCGCTGCTGATACCCAGGCAAACAGGGTCTGGAGTGGATCTCTAGCAAAATCCAACAGACCTACAGCTGAGGGTCCTGTCTGGTAGAAGGAAAACTAACAAACAGAAGGACATTCACACCAAAAACCCATCCATATGTCACCATCATCAAAGACCAAAGGTAGATAAAACTACAAAGATGGGAAAAAAACAGAGCAGAAAAACTGGAAACTCTAAAAATCCGAGTGCCTCTCCTCCTCCAAAGGAATGCAGCTCCTCACCAGCAACAGAACAAAGCTGGATGGAGAATGACTTTGACAAGTTGAGAGAAGAAGGCTTCAGATGACCAAACTACTCCAAGCTACAGGACGAAATTCGAACCAATGGCAAAGAAGTTAAAAGCTTTGAAAAAAAATTAGATGAATGGATAACTAGAATAACCAATGCAGAGAAGTCCTTAAAGGATCTGATGGAGCTGAAAACCAAGGCATGAGAGCAACGTGACGAATGCAGAAGACTCAGTAGCCGATACGCTCAACTGGAAGAAAGGGTATCAGTGACGGAAGACGAAATGAATGAAATAAAGCAAGAAGAGAAGTTTAGAGAAAAAAGAATAAAAAAAGAAACAAACAAAGCCTCCAAGAAATATGGGACTATGTGAAAAGACCAAATCTATGTCTGACTGGTGTACAAATCAGTGACAGGGAGAATGGAACCAAGTTGGAAAACGCTCTGCAGGATATTATCCAGGAAAACTTCCCCAATATAGCAAGGCAGGCCAACATTCAAATTCAGGAAATACAGAGAACGCCACAAAGATACTCCTCGAGAACAGCAACTCCAAGACACATAATTGTCAGATTCACCAAGGTTGAAATGAAGGAAAAAATGTTAAGGGCAGCCAGAGAGAAAGGTGGGGTTACCCACAAAGGGAAGCACATCAGACTAACAGCTGATCTCTCAGTAGAAACTCTACAAGCCAGAAAAGAGTGGGGACCGATATTCAACATTCTTAAAGAAAAGAATTTTCAACTCAGAATCTCATATCCAGCCAAACTAAGCTTCATAAGTGAAGGAGAAATAAAATACTTTACAGACAAGCAAATGCTGAGTGATTTTGTCACCACCAGGCCTGCCCTAAAAGAGCTCCTGAAGGAAGCACTAAACACGGAAAGGAACAACCGGTACCAGCCACTGCAAAAACATGCCAAATTGTAAAGACCATCAAGGCTAGGAAGAAACTGCATCAACTAATGAGCAAAATAACCAGCTAACATCATAATGACAGGATCAAATTCACACATAACAACATTAACTTTAAATGTAAATGGGCTAAATGCTCCAATTAAAAGACACAGACTGGCAAATTGGATAAAGAGTCAAGACACATGAGTGTGCTGTATTCAGGAAACCCATCTCACATGCAGAGAAACACATAGGCTCAAAATAAAGGGATGGAGGAAGATATACCAAGCAAATGGAAAACAAAAAAAGTCAGGGGTTGCAATCCTAGTCTCTCATAAAACAGACTTTAAACCAACAAAGATCAAAAGACACAAAGAAGGCCATTACATAATGGTAAAGGGATCAATTCAACAAGAAGAGCTAACTATCGTAAATATATATGCACCCAATACAGGAGCAACCAGATTCATAAAGCAAGTCCTTAGTGACCTACAAAGAGACTTAGACTCCCACACAATAATAATGGGAGACTTTAACACCCCACTGTCAACATTAGACAGATCAACGAGACAGAAAGTTAATAAGGATACCCAGGAATTGAACTCAGCTCTGCACCAAGTGGAACTAATAGACATCTACAGAACTCTCCACCCCAAATCAACAGAATATACATTCTTTTCAGCACCACACCACACCTATTCCAAAATTGACCACATACTTGGAAGTAAAGCACTCCTCAGCAAATGTAAAAGAACAGAAAGTATAACAAACTGTCTCTCAGACCACAGTGCAATCAAACTACAACTCAGGATTAAGAAACTCACTCAAAACCACTCAACTACATGGAAACTGAACAACTTGCTCCTGAATGACTACTGGGTAAATAATGAAATGGAGGCAGAAATAAAGATGTTCTTTGAAACCAACGAGAACAAAGATACAATATACCAGAATCTCTGGGACACATTCAAAGCAGTGTGTAGAGGGAAATTTATAGCACTAAATGCCCACAAGAGAAAGCAGGAAAGATCTAAAATTGACACCCTAACATCACAATTAAAACAACTAATAAAGCAAGTGCAAACATATTCAAAAGCTAGCAGAAGGCAAGAAATAACTAAAATCAGAGCAGAACTGAAGGAAATAGAGACACAAGAAACCCTTCGAAAAATCAATGAATCCAGGAGCTGGTTTTTTGAAAAGATCAACAAAATTGATAGACTGCTAGCAAAACTAATAAAGAAAAGAGAGAAGAATCAAACAGATGCAATAAAAAATGATAAAGGGGATATCACCACCGATCCCACAGAAATACAAACTACCATCAGAGAACACTACAAACACCTCTACGCACATAAACTAGAAAATCTAGAAGAAATGGATAAATTCCTCGACACATACATCCTCCCAAGACTAAACCAGGAAGAAGTTGAATCTCTGAATAGACCAATAACAGGCTCTGAAATTGAGGCCATAATCAATAGCTTACCAACGAAAAAAAGTCCAGGACCAGATGGATTCACAGCTGAATTCTACCAGAGGTAGAAAGAGGAGCTGGTACCATTCCTTCTGAAACTATTCCAATCAATAGAAAAAGAGGGAATCCTCCCTAACTCATTTTATGAGGCCAGCATCGTCCTGATACCAAAGCCTGGCAGAGACACAACAGAAAAAGAGAATTTTAGATCAATATCATTGATGAACACTGATGCAAAAATCCTCAATAAAATACTGGCAAACCGAATCCAGCAGCACATCAAAAAGCTTATCCACCATGATCAAGTGGGCTTCATTGCTGGGATGCAAGGCTGGTTCAACATATGCAAATCAATAAATGTAATCCAGGAGGGTGGAGCCAAGATGGCCGAATAGGAACAGCTCCGGTCTCCAGCTCCCAGCCCCAGCGACACAGAAGACGGATGATTTCTGCATTTCTGCTTGAGGTACCGGTTTCATCTCACTAGGGAGTGCCTAACAGTGGGTGCAGGACAGTCGGTGAAGTGCACTGTGCGCGAGCCGAAGCAGGGCGAGGCATTACCTCACTCGGGAAGTGCAAGGGGTCAGGGAGTTCCCTTTCCTAGTCAAAGAAAGGGGAAACAGACGGCACCTGGAATATCGGGTCAGTCCCACCCCAATACTGCGCTTTTCCAACGGGCCTGGAAAACGGCACACTAGGAGATTGTGTCCCGCACCTGGCTCGGAGGGTCCTGTGCCCACGGACTCTCGCTGATTGCTAGCACAGCAGTCTGAGATCAAGCTGCAAGGCGGCAGCGAGGCTGGGGGAGGGGCGCCCACCATTGTCCAGGCTTGCTTAGGTAAACAAAGCAGCCAGGAAGCTCGAACTGGGTGGAGCCCACCACAGCTCAAGGAAGCCTGCCTGCCTCTATAGGCTCCACCTCTGGGGGCAGGGCACAGACAAACAAAAACTCAGCAAGAACCTCCACAGACTTAAAGGTCCCTGTCTGACTGACAGCTTTGAAGAGAGTAGTGGTTCTCCCAGCACGCAGCTGGAGATCTGAGAACGGACAGACTGCCTCCTAAAGTGGGTCCCTCACCCCTGAGCAGCCTAACTGGGAGGCACCCCCCTAGTAGGGACAGACTGACACCTCATTCAACCGGGTACTCCTCTGAGACAAAACTTTCAGACGAACTATCAGACAGCTGAATTTGTGGTCTCACGAAAATCCGCTGTTCTGCAGCCACCGCTGCTGACACCCAGCCAAACAGGGTCTGGAGTGGACCTCTAGTAAACTCCAACAGACCTGCAGCTGAGGGTCCTGTCTGGTAGAAGGAAAACTAACAAACAGAAAGGACATCCACACCAAAAACCCATCTGTACATCTCCATCATCAAAGACCAAAAGTAGATAAAACCACAAAGATGGGGAAAAAACAGAACAAAAAAACTGGAAACTCTAAAAAACAGAGCACCTCTCCTCCTCCAAAGGAACGCAGTTCCTCACCAGCAACGGAACAAAGCTGGATGGAGGATGACTTTGATGAGTTGAGAGAAGAAGGCTTCAGACGATCAAACTACTCTGAGCTACGAGAGGAAATTCAAAACAATAGCAAAGAAGTTAAAAACTTTGAAAAAATATTAGAAGAATGGATAACTAGAATAACCAATGGAGAGAAGGGCTTAAAGGAGCTGATGGAGCTGAAAGCCAAGTTTCAAGAACTACGCGAAGATTGCAGAAGCCTCAGTAGCAGATGCGATCAACTGGAAGAAAGGGTATCGCTGATGGAAGATGAAATGAATGAAATGAAGAGAGAAGGGAAGTTTAGAGAAAAAAGAATAAAAAGAAATGAACAAAGCCTCCAAGAAATTTGGGACTATGTGAAAAGACCAAACCTACGTCTGATTGGTGTACCTGAAAATGATGGGGAGAATGGAACCAAGTTGGAAAACACTCTGCAAGATATTATCCAGGAGAACTTCCCCAATCTAGCCAGGCAGGCCAGCATTCAGAT
>NW_026652294.1:52711438-52786602 GCF_009828535.3 Hylobates moloch | reverse complement strand
CTACAGTAACCAAAACAGCATGGTACTGGTACCACAACAGAGATATAGACCAATGGAACAGAACAGAGCCCACAGAAATAATGCCACTTATCTACAACTATCTGATCTTTGACAAACCTGACAAAAACAAGAAATGGGGAAAGGATTCCCTATTTAATAAATGGTGCTGGGAAAACTGGCTAGCCATATGTAGAAAGCTGAAACTGGATCCCTTCCTTACACCTTATACAAAAATTAATTCAAGATGGATTAAAGACTTACATGTTAGACCTAAAATCATAAAAACTCTAGAAGAAAACCTAGGCAATACCATTCAGGACATAGGCATGGGCAAGGACTTCATGTCTAAAACACCAAAAGCAATGGCAACAAAAGCAAAAATTGACAAA
Source organism: Hylobates moloch (assembly GCF_009828535.3). NCBI lineage: Eukaryota > Metazoa > Chordata > Mammalia > Primates > Hylobatidae > Hylobates > Hylobates moloch. The sequence continues at coordinate 52,786,213 of NW_026652294.1, read as the reverse complement.
TGGGATCTAATTAAACTAAAGAACTTCTGCACAGCAGAAGAAACTACCATCAGACTGAACAGGCAACCTACAGAATGGGAGAAAATTTTTGCAACCTACTCATCTGACAAAGGGCTAATATCCAGAATCTACCATGAACTCAAACAAATTTACAAGAAGAAAACCAACAACCCCATCAAAAAGTGGGCGAAGGATATGAACAGACACTTCTCAAAAGAAGACATTTATGCAGCCAAAAAACACATGAAAAAATGCTCATCATCACTGGTCATCAGAGAAATGCAAATCAAAACCACAATGAGATACCATCTCACACCAGTTAGAATGGCCATCATTAAAAAGTCTGGAAACAACAGGTGCTGGAGAGGATGTGGAGAAATAGGAACACTTTTACACTGTTGGTGGGACTGTAAACTAGTTCAACCATTGTGGAAGTCAGTGTGGTGATTCCTCAGGGATCTAGAACTAGAAATACCATTTGACCCAGCCATCCCATTACTGGGTATATACCCAAAGGATTATAAATCATGCTGCTATAAAGGCACATGTACACGTATGTTTATAGCGACACTATTCACAATAGCAAAGACTTAGAACCAACCCAAATGTCCAACAATGATAGAGTGGATTAAGAAAATGTGGCACATATACACCATGGAATACTATGCAGCCATAAAAAATGATGAGTTCTTGTCCTTTGTAGGGACATGGATGAAACTGGAAACCATCATTCTTAGCAAACTATCTCAAGGACAAAAAACCAAACACTGCATGTTCTCACTCATAGGTGGGAATTGAACAATGAGAACATATGGACACAGGAAGGGGAACATCACATACCAGGGACTGTTGTGGGGTGGGGGCAGGGGGGAGGGATAGCATTAGGAGATATACCTAATGCTAAATGACGAGTTAATGGGTGCAGCACACCAACATGGCACATGTATACATATGTAACAAACCTGCATGTTGTGCACATGTACCCTAAAACTTAAAGTACACTAATAAAAAAAATAGTGGGCATTATTTTCTAGCATTGTCTAATCTGTGTTCATCCTATTTTGGGAGCCCTCTTCTGTTTATATAGTTTGTTAGTTTGTGGATATTTGCTTGTAGGTGCAGGTTTTATTGTTGTATTTGCTTATATGACTGCTCAAAATCCACTTTAAAATTTTCTCACTTAATCTATATAGAGTTTTTTCTTCCAATTGTCTCTAGAAAATCCCGGATGCCTGCTTTGCATATTACCCAAGGAATGGCTTTTTTTGATTGAATGATTTTAATTCTGAGTCTTGCAACCTTTTGCTTTCTGAATACTTTATATGCTGATTTCTAAGTGTCTTTGGTATCATCTAACAAACTGAAGTCAGGAAAATTGAAAAAACTTTGGATAGAAAGAATTTTACCTGGGGTCCAGGCTGAAAATGGGTTTTCCATATTGGACAGAAATATATGCCATCAAATACCATTACCTCTCTTTCTCCCTTCTGTTCTCACCCCCAACAACTGAAGCTCAGGAGAACATTTCTAACTTAAACTGTGTCATGTACTGGGAGCCCAAGTTCACAGACGTACAACACCTTGCATACAGTTGGAATTGAATTAAAGTGCTAAAATTTAAATGTGAAAATATTTACTAAGCCACAATTTCAAAATGTATCCAGTGTTTTCTTTGAGTAGCTTTTATATATTAGGCTGTGTGCTAGGCTCTAGGGATGCAAAGATAAGGTCCATGACTCAAGGAAATCACTGTATAGTGAGAAGAAAGATAGATAAATAGCGTGTCAATTGCTAAAATACATACATATAAATTGAATGACTCTCTAACTTTTAACTCTATTCTTTTATTGGGTGCACAAAAGAATGTAATTCACAGAATGAAATGAACATGTTTATGAAAAGGGCTACACTACTAAGAAACAAGGTAAAGTAAGACATCATATGTGGGTGTTGGGGTGGGTATTTTATTTAAAACTTGAAGAAATTGAATGAGTAAGCTTAACCCTCTACCCATCAATATCTCATAAGTGAAAATAAGTCAAGAAGTACGAAGAAAATTGCGTAGTACAAGAACACTATATCCAGCAAAAGCTTAAATATGTCTTAAGATTGTAATACAACTATAAAAGTGGTCTGGCAGTTTGATTATGAAAATGCAAAAATTTAACTTGGATGAAAAGAAATAGCATAAACATTCAATTGATAATTCTATTGTTACTTTGGTCCTTAAATTTTCAAAACTCGTAGTAGAACACATATTTATAAGCATTTTTTTAAGCAACTACTCTGTGTAAAACACAGACACGTGCAAATATTGATGCCTTTAATACAAGTGTGTTGCTTTTCTTTTTCTTGATGGAATCAATATCTTTATGGCTATGAATAAGAATTTTGCCACTGGCTAGTCATAGTTTTATTTCAGTTTTCATATGTTAAACATGAAGGCTACCTCTCAGTGTGGTTTGGAATTTGTAGCTCACTTTGTGTCATGTAACACTCACATTCTCTCCCAAAAGATCCTTAAGTGCTTCTTGTCTCATCTTGTGCCTACCACCACAATCCTTGTGAATTTTTGCAGCTGTCACACATTTGCTTTTGTCCCTCTGCCCTCCTCCATCCCCAGTCATTCAACGACTTCTTGGAGTCCAGCACTGCTTCAGAAGGTTGAGCCATGGAGCTGATTCTAAGGTTGGCTCTGGAAATCTCAACTGATGCATTTGAGCTTTCCTTAAATGCACTTGCCTGTCATGTGTAGCACTTAAACAGCATCTCATGTGAGGAAATCATACATAGTTTATTTAAAAGCCCCTCAGCTCCCTTGCGGCAATAACCAAGCACAGGCAGCCAAATTGTTGAGTGCCTCTGTTGTTTGTTACAAATCATAACATCAAATACAGCATGAAGTACACGGAGGAGCACCTAAAAATAATTTATGCTGATGAACCCCAGCTATTAACATAAGTAGCACTGTCTCTGCCTGCCTTGCTGAACGTTAGATTGGGCTACAAGAGGAGGGAATCAGAACTGAGCAATAGCTTAAATCTCTAATGGGTTTATGGGTTGTAATTACAGCAGGTATGCATATATAAATCATGTTTAACACTTTCAAAGTACAATCACATTTGGTATTTTCAAGAGTAGAAAAATGAATAAAATAGAGATACTAGGGATAGGAACAGCCCCAGGAATTACAATTCCCCATAATGATAAACAAAACAATAACATTGATGAAAGTGAGTTCCTGACCTTTTTGGGGTTCTAATATTGAACTGAAAGCATGACTATTTTACCAAAATAACAACTCAAGAAACAAACCCCCATGTGTAGAGTTGTATATGTGATGGCTACTAAGCAAGTTCAAAAATCAGCAGAATTTTATACTTTTTCCCTCTCCTACTCTTCCATTGAAAGATAAACGTCCAAGCCTATTGTAGCCTAGGCTACAATAGGAAAGGCTGACCCAGGCATAGCACTAATTAATTAGAGAGCTCCATCAGTGTCAATTTCTCTAAGTCCATTTAAAAATCAGTTATCTCTATAGTAGCAACCAGAAGTCATGTAAGTCTAAAAAAAGAGGTATGAAAATATGTTCAGAAGAATGTAGTGTCATCAAGGTTCTGAGGTCATATTGTCTTGGAATCAATACTAATAGATTTTGAAACAAACAAGAAGTGAGTCACATTTGACACAGTAGGTAAGATGTCATATTGTGTATGAGTGAGTTCTTTATTTCATATCAGAAGGCTTCACTTATGTCCTTTTATAATACATACCAGATTCTAAGTTGTGGAAGAAAACGCACTATTGGAAATGAGGAGAAGGTATGCCAGCAGGGCCATGGAAATAAGTTGTTGTATGAAAAAGTGAAGAGTCACAGGGGGATAGTATGCAAACATAATTTTTAGGAAGCTGAATTAAGTTGTGTAACTAGAACTCACTTAGAGAGAAAATCCTTCATTTATATACACTGTAAAATCTATAACCCAGGCATATTTAATTCCTTACACTTAAAAAAAATAGGATTTAAAAATGCTTCAACATATTGAAAATTTGAGCTTTCTAAACACTCTCTTAAGAAAGAAAACAACACATTTCCAAAGCATGTTCTTGGACTAGCTGTGCAGAAGAAAAATGACTAAGATTTAAACTACAAGTCTCTTTCTTTATTCTTTAAACATGAACAGATTTTCACCCAGAAATACAGGACAGATCCAAATGTTGATGTGCAGGATTATAAAATTTTGCTAAGGCTGTCTGCAGCATGAACCAAGGTTATGGGTTGGTTAATACTGGTTTTCCTTTATGCAATAAAAAGAGACATCAAAAATTATAATAGCGTCTTTCTTTCTTTCTTCCTTTCGTTTTTCCTTCCTTTCTCTTTCTTTCTTTCCCCTGTTTTCTTTCCTTTTTTCACCCTTTTTTTAATTCATAAAGATGTCACATCCTCTCTATATCTTCGAGTTTCTCCATGGCCTTCCCTTGGGAGAATGTGGGGTGTTCCAAACAACAGGAACAACATCCATCAAATATATTTTTATTAAACATCCATTTGTAGGCTGGGCGCGGTGGCTCACGCTTGTAATCCCAGCACTTTGGGAGGCCGAGGCGGGCGGATCACGAGGTCAGGAGATTGAGACCACGGTGAAACCCCGTCTCTACTAAAAATACAAAAAAAATTAGCCGGGCGTGGTGGCGGGCGCCTGTAGTCCCAGCTACTGCGGAGGCTGAGGCAGGAGAATGACGTAAACCCGGGAGGCGGAGCTTGCAGTGAGCCGAGATTGCGCCACTGCACTCCAGCCTGGGTGACAGAGCAAGACTCCGTCTCAAAAAAAAACAAAAAAAAACCATCCATTTGTATTCAATCACAAGGGATACAGAAGGCTGTGCTGCTATCCCACTGGGCCCAGAGGAAAGAGCATAGAGCCAAAGAGAATTACATTCTTTAGCTTTAAAATACAATAAAATTTGCCTTGCTAGGTTTGGACTCTCTAGGAACCTATGACCCCTTTCTTCTTTCTAATTTCTCCTTTTAGATGGGAATGTTTACCTTATGCCTGTGCCATCATTGTATTTTGGAAGCACATACTTGTTTGATTTCAAACAAGATAAATCATACCTCAAGTTTCACCTCTACCTGATTTCAGTAATATTTAGATGAAACTTTGATTAAGAGTTTATGCTGGAAAAGGTTAGTAGTTCCTTGGTATTGCTCCTCATATAACATCCATTGATATCACTGTGGTGTGGCCTTGCTACCATTAGGTGGTGGTTAGTGGCCTAACTGTCCACTTGGCCTCCTCTGATAATCCCCTACTAGGGAGGACTAGAGATGATTTATTATAGCTAGAAAGGAATGTCCTGTCTTCACACTCAGTTGTATTATGGTCTGTTGAAAGCGGAAGCCTATATGCCCACCTGTCTTTACTGGTGGGAGTGGGGTGGAACCAGACTTCTTCTGTGGTATTAGGAATGGGTTAAGATTTTGAGGGCTGTTGGAATGGGGATTGATGCGTGTGAACGTGAAAAGGATATGAATTTTGGGGGTAAAGAAGGTAAAGTGATATGAATTGAACTGTTTCTGTCACAAATTCCTACCTTGAAGCCCTAACCCCCAATGTGACTATGTAAGAAGATAAGGCCTTTAAAGAGAAAATTAATATTAAATGATGTTATAAGGTTGGGATCCTAATCCAATATGACTGGTATCCTTATAAGAAAATGAAGAAATACTAGGGATATACACACTCAGAGAAAAGGCCAAGAGAGAATGCAGGGAGAAGGTGGCCCCCTGCAAGCAAAGGAGAAACAGGAGAAAGCAGACCTACTGACACTTTGATCTAGGACATCCAATCTCCAGAACTATAGAAATAAATTTCTGTCCTTTAAGATAGTCTGTGGTATTTTGTTATGGCTGACTAACACAGTCTGAAAGGCAGAGATAGGAAGGCAGAGTGGCTAGGGATCCTGGGATGAAAGAATAAATATGGTAGAGTTGACAACCTAGGAATGCCAGTGGATGCAGACAGAAATGACCCAACAAAAGCTTACTTTCTATAGCTAAAGGACCAGGAGAGGGGTAGTCTGGTCCCTTTCTAAATATATATAAAAAAACCTTTTAGATAACTGCCACACTCTAGCCAAATACCGCAGAAAAGTCTGGTTCCACCCTGTCCCCATCAGCAAAGGCAGGTGGGAACATAGACTTCCACCTTCATCAGGTTGTAAGAAGGACATTTCTTTCTAGCTGTAACACGTCATCTCTAATTCTTCCTAGCTGGGTCATATCAGAGGAGGCCAAGTGAAGAGTTAGGCCACTAGCCACCACCCAACGATAGCAAGGCCACACCACAATGATATCAGTGGATGTCATATGCAGAAAAATATCAAGGAAATACTACCCTTTCCAGACAAGGAGGTTTTATCAGAAGCCTCTCGGGAGCCAGTATTCCTACACTCACCAAGCAGTAATGGGGAGCCCTTCCTTCCTCTGGTGTCAACAGTGACCAAGTGTAGAATATTGACTTCTATCCTCTATCCCAAGCTGACATTAATGAGGCAGTATTCCTCTTTACTCCGCCATAGCAGTATCAGAGGAAGTGAAGTGAAACTGAAGTTCAAATAACATCCAAAGTCTTGTAACTTAATACCTAAAATGGTCATTTTTAAACAGAAAATCACTCATCATACAATGAACAAAGAAAATGTCAAATTAAATGAAAAAAGACAAAAAATAGATACTAACTCAGAGAGTATAACGGTTAGTACCACCTGATAAATATTTTAAAGCAGCCATCCTAAAAGTGCTTCTAAAATCAATTACAAAAATAATTGAAAAAATATAAAATCTCAATAAAGAAATAGAAAATATAAAGAGAAACCAAATTAAGAATTAAGAGATAAAAATACAATAAAATAAACAAATTCACCGTGACAGCCCAATAACATAATAAAGGACACAAAAAAACAATCAGCGAACTTGAAGAAACAATAGAAATTATTCAATCTGAACAACAGAGTGAAAAATAGACTGAAAATGAAATAAACAGATACTTAAGGACCTGTAGGATCACAGTGAAAGATATAACTACATATCAAAAGAGCCCTGGAAGAAGAGAAAAGGTAGGCATGAAAAATTTTGAAAAATAATGGTTGAAGACTTTTCAAATTTGGCTAGAGAGAGAAATCTACAGCATCAACAAGCTGAGTGAACTTAAGACAAGATAAACCCAGAGTATCTACAAAAAGGCATATCACAGTCAAACTTCAGAAGACTAAAGAAAATAACAAAAATATATCAAAAATAGCAAGAGAGAAATGCTACCTATAAAGGAAAATAATTTTAATAATAGATATCTGATAAAAATAATGAAGGTCAAAAGTAAGTGGTACAATATTTTTCAAAAGCTGAAGGGAAAGAATTGCCAACTCAGATTCCTGTAGGCAATGAAAATAGCTTTCAGAAATGAAGGGGAAATGAGAACATTTTCAAATAAAGAAAACCTAAAAGAATTTTGTCCCCAGCCAGTGTACCTTAACAGAATGTTCAAAGGGAGTTATCTAAACACAAAGAAAATAATAAAAGGATTTTTGTAGTATCAGCAATGAATAAAAAGAAAGAACAGAGTAAAAATATGGGTCGATACAATGTATTTTACTTTTCCCTTCAGTTTTCTAAATTATGTATAATAGTTGAAGCAAAAGTTAGAGCATTCTGTGTTGTGGGTAAATATATGGTTCTAAATATATGTGGAGGATATATTTGAAATGATTATAAAGAGGGGAATTAAAGGGATTTAAAGAGAATTAAAATTTTATACTTGAACTGATAAATTGCTGACACTCATAGATTCTGGTAAGTTATGTATAGTACCTAGAGCAACCAAAAAAATAAGAAGGTATGCAAAGATATATACTCAAAACACTGCAGATAAACCACAATAGAGTTCTAAAAAATGTCCACGTTATTCACAGTAAGACAGAAAGAAAGAGAAAAATAAAAACAAAGAGAACAGGGAATACAAAACTAAGTGGAAGAATTAATCCCAAACATAACAATAATTACATTAAACTTAAATAGTTTAATTACATCACTTAAAATGCAGATATTAGGAGAGTGAATTTAAAAGCAAGTATGACTCGAATATAAGAATCTCACTTCATATAAAATGATATAGGTAGGTTAAAGTAAATAAATAGAAAAATATATATCCTACAACCATTAATAAAATCAAGCAGAAAAAAGTCAACTTTACTACTTTATTTGATATGAATATAGCCTAAAATGGGTCATATTCTGGGTCATGAAACAAACCTGAAGAACTTTAGAGTTGAAGTCTCTAGGGAGTACTTAGTGAACTGAATAAAAAGTACAATACAACATAGCAAGAAAATTATGACACAGCTAAAGCTGTGCTGAGAAAAAAATTATGTCGTTCAATGATTACATTAGAAAAGAGGACATCTCATGTCAATAACCTAATGTCTTACCCTAAGAATCCAGAAAAAAATAAAAAATAAATACCAACCTAGAGAAGAAAGAAGAGAACAATTATTGGAGTACAAATTAATAAAACTGAAAACAGAAAAATCAATACAATCAAAAATTATTTCTTTGAAAAGATCAATAAAATTAAAAAATACATAACAAGATTTGACAAAAATAAAAGAGAGAAAATACACAAATTACCAACATTAGGAACAAAATAAGGATTATCTCTACAGAACTTACAGACATCAAAATTATAAGAATATACTATGAGCAACTTTGTACACAAAAGTTTGAATCTTAGATAAAATGAACTTTTTTTTTTTCTTTGAGACAGGGTCTTACTCTGTCATCTGGGCTGGAGTAGAGTTGTGGGATCTCAGCTCACTGAAATCTCTGTCTCCAGGGCTCAAGTGATCCTGCCACCTAAAGCCTTCTGGGTAGCTGGGACTACCTGCCACCAAGCCTGGCTAATTTTTATTTTTTGTAGAGATGAGGACTCGCTATGTTATATGTTACCAAGGCTGATGTTGAACTCCTGGGCTCAAGCCATCAGCTTGCCTTGGCCTCCTAAAGTGCCAGGACTACAGGTGTAAGTCACTGTTTCTGGCCTAATTTTTTAAATACACACACACACACACACACACACATGCACATAAACTACTATACTTACCCCAAATAAAATGCTATTTGAATAGTCCTATAATTATTAAAGAACTAAAATTCATAATTTAAAACATGCCAAAAAAGAAAACTTCATGCCGAATGGTCTTACTAGAGAGTTATACCAAGCTCTCAAAGAAAAATTAATATTAATTCAATGCAACCATAGGGACAGTGTCATCAGCAGGATGACAGACTGGGGGTACCAACGCGCAGCTCTTTCACCAAAAAACAATGAATAAACAACTACATACAAACAAAAATAGCTCTGGGAAATGTTCACACTACAACCAAGAAGCTCAGAAATCTTGTGGAGCACAAGAAATGAGGATGGCCACACATAAAAGAGTAAAAGCATCTGTTGCATCATCCCATGCTTCATTCCAGAGAGCTCAAAACTGAGAGAAATTTCCCCAAAAGGGTTTTCCTTGAAGAAAGATAAGAGAGCAGGTGAACCCCAGCAATCTTTCTCGCTGCTACAGTCATCTGCAGCTTTAGCCACCAAGGACCTCTGCAGTCTTTCCCAATGCTGAGGCCAGCTGACAGAGCTGTCCAAAATCCATGCTGGAGTGTTCTCTCAATAGAAAGAGCCATAGGAGTACCTATGTCTTGGATCCCTGTGCATTCCCACTGCATGGAGGACAGTATAATAGACATGATAAAAAGAGAATTCTCCCTGGCCAGAACTTCCCCCACGGGGGAAAAAGACAAGTGCTAGGACCGCAGTACACTTTACCACCAAGGATACCAACAGCCCTAGTAGCCACCACTGCCACAGACACTCATAGCCTTAGTTTCTGGAGATTCCTACAGTCTTTACCAATGTTGACCTCAGCTGACAGAGTTTCACAGAGACTGCAGTGTTGTGCTCTTTTAGAATTGGAAACGCAGCACCCCAGCCAGGCAATGCCCTTGCAACTGCCTGCAGGCGAAGTCTTTCCCCATTGAAACCAGTTTGATAGGCTGGAAGAAGTGACTGCTCCCTCAAATGCACAGAATCAATGCAAGGCTATAAGAAACACAAAAGTGGAAGAAAACATGATTGCACCAAAGAAACACAATAATTTTCCAAAAACTGACCTAAAAGACGTAAAGATCAAAGAGTTACCCCCCTCCCCAATTTAAAATAATCATTTAAAACTATCTCAGTGAGATACAAGAGAACACTAACAAACAACTCAAGGAATTCAGGAAAGTATTACATGAACGAAATGAAAAGTTCAAGAAAGAAATATAAATCATAAAAAGAAAGAACCAAATAGAAATTCTGGAGTTGCAGTGTATAATAAATGAAATGAACATTCACTAGAGAACTTCAATGGATGACTCAATCAGGCAGAAGAAAGAATCAGTGAAACTTTAAGACAGATGTTTTGAAATTATCCAGTCAGAGGAGAAAATCAAGAATTTTGAAAAAAGAATGAAGAAAGTCTATAGAAGTTATGGGATACCATTAAGTGAATCAATACAAGTATTATTTAAATCCAGAAGAAAATATAGAGAAAGGAACAGAAAGCTTATTTAAAGAAATAATGGCTGAAGAGTGTCCAAATCTTGGGAAAGATGAAAATATCCATATCCATGAAGCTTAAAGTTCCAAAACAGATTCATTCTAAAGAGGGCTTCACTGAGACACACGATAATTAAATTTTCAAAAATCAAAGAAAAAGAGAATTTTGTAAACAGCAAGCAAAAATTGACATATCATATGCAAGGTAACCTATGTAAGGCTATTAGCAAATTTATCAGCAGAAATGTTTCAGGCCAGGACTGAGTGAGATAATACATTGAAAGAGCTGAAAGAAAAAAACTGCTAAGCAAGAATACTTTATCTGGCAAAGTTGTCCTTCAGAAATGAAGGAAAGATAAAGATTTTTTCAGAAAAACAAAAGCTGAAGGAGGTCATCACCACTAGAACTGCTTACAGAAAATGCTAAAGGGAGTTAGTTACTCAAGTCAAAATGAAAGGGTGTTAATGTTATATGAAAGCATTAATTTCACTGGTAAAAGTGGATATATACTCAAATACAGAGTACTCTAATATTGTAATAGTGGTCTCTAATCCACTTTTAACTCTCATATCAAGGTTAAAAGACAAAAGAGCCCAAAAGAGCCATAGCTATAATATTTTCTCAATGGATATACAATATGAAAATATTTAAACTGTGACATCAACAATATTAAATGTGTGGAAGGGTATGAGTAAAAGTGCAGAACTTTTTATGTGATTAAATTTAAGATGTTATCAATTTAAAGTAGAATGTTACAACTATAACATATTTTATTTAAGCCTTTAAGGTTACTACAAAGTAAAACCCTATAATTGATATAGAAAATATGAAAAGTAAAGAATTAAAACATACCATTACAAAACATCATCAAAAGGGAAGAGAGCAAGAGAAAAAGAAGGGAACAAAAGAACTATTAAAAAGTCAGAAAAAAATTAACAAAATAGCAATTAATAATAACATTTAAGTTAAATAATTAAATTCTCCAACCAAAATACATACAGTGGCAGAATGAATTTTTTTATTTTTGAGGAGTCAACTGGGGCAGCAGGGCCAAGATGGCAGACTAGAAGCAGCCGCGATCTGAGGCTCCCATGGAAAAGATCCAAAACAGTGTGTGAATCCTGCACCAGCAACCGAGGTATCCAGGTTCTGTCATTAGGACCGAGTAGGCGGCTGGCATGACCCAGGGAGAAGAAGGAAGAGCAATGTCATGTGGCAGCCCACCTGAAAGCCACAAAGTTCAGTGGAGCCCCCAACCACAGACAAGGGAGGCAGTGAGTGAGCATGCTACCCAGCCTGGAAACCATGCTTTTTCCACGGAACTGTGCAATCCAAGATCGGAAGATCCCACTCATAAGCCCACGCCACCAGGGCCTTAAGTCCCAACCATGAAGCCCTGCAGATTCTCACTCAGCTAGAATTGGCCTAAGCCAGCTGAGTTCCCAGGAGGAGGGGTGGCCATCACCACTGCTGCAGCTGCCTACTGTCTAAGCCTTCTGAGCTCCTTGGGCAAGGTGAAGCAGACAACATTGAGGCTGCAGGGCCTCCCTGCAGGAACTGTAACTCCAGCCAAGGGCTCAGGGATAGAAGTGTGATCTCCCTGGGCCTGAGCCGCTATAGGGAGGGGTGGCCATAGTCTCCACAGACCAGCAGATGTAGTGTTTCCTCCTGGTAGCTCTGAGGAATCTGGGCAGCCCAGATGAGTGGGTTTCCCCTCAGTGCAGCACACCCCTCCACAAAGGGGCAGCCAAACTGCTTCATTAAATGGGTCCTGCTTCCCATGCCGCCCAACTGGGTGAGACCCCTCAACAGGGGTTGTCAGACATCCTATATAGCAGCATCCCTACTGGCATCAGGTCAGTGCCCTGAGGTCAGAGATCTGAGAAGAAAGACCAGTCATCCATCTTTGCTGTTCTCCAACCTCCTCGAGTGACATCTCCAGGCATGGGAGTGAACCAGATGAATAGGGTCTGAAGTGAACCCCCAGCAAACCACAGCAGCCCTACAGAAGAGGGACTTGACTATTGAAATAAAAACAAACAGAAAGCAACAACAACAGCATCAACGAAAAATGTCCCCACAAAAACCTCATCCAAAAGTCAGCAGCCTCAAAGATCGAAACTAGACAAATTCATAAAGATGAGAAAGAGTCAATGAAAAAACACTGAAAACCCAAAAGGCCAGAGTGCCTGTTCTCCTCCAAATGTTTGCAACACTTCTCCAACAAGAGCAGAACTAGACAGAGGATAAGATGGATGAATTGACAGACGTAGGCTTCAGAAGGTTGGTAATAACAAACTTTGCTGAGGTAAAGGAGCATGTTCCAACCTAATGCAAAGAATCTAAGAACCTTGATAAAAGGTTAGAGGAGTTGCTGACTAGAATAACAGTTTAGAGAAGAACATAAATGACCTGATGAAGCTGAAAATGCAGCATGAGAACTTTATGAAGCATACACAAGTATCAATAACTGAATCAGATAACTTCATGAAGCATATACAAGTATCCATAGCTGAATCAATCAGGCAGAAAAAAGAATATCAGAGATGCAAGACTGTCTTACTGAAATAAGGCAGGCAGACAAGATTAGAGAAAACAGAATGAAAACGAATGAACAAAACCTCCAAGAAGTATGTGACTATGTAAAAAGACTGAACCTACAACTGATTGGAGTACCTGAAAGAGATGGAGAGAATGGAACCAAGTTGGAAAACATGCTTCAGGATATTATCCAGGATAACTTCCCCAACATAGGAAGACAGGCCAACGTTCAAATTCAGGAAATACAGAGAACCCCACTAAGATACTCCATGAGAGATCAACCCAAAGACAAATGATCATCAGTTCACCAAGGTCAAAATGAAGGAAAAAATATTAAAGGCAGCCAGAAAGAAAGGCCCGGTCACCTACAAAGGGAAGCCCATCAGACTAACAGGGGATCTCTCAGCAGAAACCCAACAAGCCAGAAGAGAGTGGAGGCCAATAATCAACATTTTTTAAATAAAATAATTTTCAGCCCAGAATTTCATGTCTGGCCAAACTAAGCCTCATAAGCAAAGGAGAAATAAAATCCTTTTCAGACAAGCAAATGCTGAGGGAATTCATCACTACCAGGCCTACCTTGCAAGAGCTACTGAAGACAGCACTAAATATGGAAAGGGAAAACTGGTATCACCACAGCAAAACACACAAAAATATAAAGACCAATGACACTATGAAGAAACAGCATCAACTAGTGTGCAAAATCATGATATAATATCATGTTGACAAGGTCAAATTTACACATAATAATAGTATCCTTAAATGTAAATAGGCTTAATGTCCCAATTAAAAGGGACAGACTGGCAAATTGGATAAAGAGTCAAGATCCACTGGTGTGCTGTATTCAAGAGATCCATCTCATGTGCACAGACACACATAGGCTCAAAATAAAGGGATGGAGGAAAATTTATCAAGCAAATGGAAAGAAAAAAAAAAGAAAACAAAGATTGCAATCCTAGACTCTGAAAAAAGATCCTTTAAACCAACAAAGATCAAAAAAGACAAAAAAGAGCATTACATAATGGTAAAAGGATCAATTCAACAAGAAGATCTAACTATCCTAAATATGTAAGCACCCAATACAGGAGCACCCAGATTCATAAAGCAAGTTTTAGGGACTAACAAAGAGACTTAGACTCCCACGCAGTAATAGTGGGAGACTTTAACACCCCACTGTTAATACTAGACAGATCAACAAGACAGAAAATTAACAAGAATATTGAGGACTTGAACTTAGCACTGGATCAAGTAGACTTAATAGATATCTACAGAACTCTCCACCCCAAAACAACAGAATATACATTTTTCTCAGTGCCACATGACACTTAACGTTAAAATCGACCACATAATTAGAAGTAAAACACTCCTCAGCAAATCCAAAAGAACTGAAAACATAAAAAACAGTCTCTCAGACCACAGTGCAAACAAATTAGAATCCAGATAAAGAAACTCACGCAAAACTACACAACTATATGGAAATTGAACAACCTGGTCCTGAATGACTCCTAGGTAAATAATGAAATTAAGGAAGAAATCAAAAAGTTCTTTGAAACCAATGAGAACAAAGAAACAATGTACAAGAATCTCTGGGATTCAGCTAAAGCAGTGTTAAGGGGGAAACTTATAGCACTAAATGCCCATGTCAGAAAGCTAGAAAGATCTCAAATAGACACCTTAAGATCACAATTAAAAGAACTAGAGAAGCAAGAGCAAACAAATCCAAAAGCTAGCAGAAACAAGAAATAACTAAGATCAGAGCAGAACTGAGGGAGACAGAGACACACAAAACCCTTCAAAAAATCAATGAATCTAGGAGCTTTTCTTTTTTGAAAAAATTAATAGGCCATTAGCCAGGCTAAAAAAGAAGAAAAGAGAAAAGAATCAAATAGACACAATAAAAAATGATAAAGAAGATATCACCACAGATCCCACAGAAATACAACTACCATCAGAGAAGACTATAAACACCTCGATGCAAATAAACTAGACTATCAGGAAGAAATGGATAAATTCCTGGACACATACACCCTCCCAATACTAAACCAGAAGAAAGTCAAATCCCTGAGTAGCCCAATAACAAGTTCTGAAATTGAGGCAGTAATAAGTAGCCTACCAACCAAAAAAGGCTCATGACCAGACAGATCCACAGCCAAATTCCACCACACATACAAGGAGGAGCTGGTACCATTGCTTCACAACTATTTCAAACAATTGAAAATTGAGGAACTCTTCCTTAACTCATTTTATGATGCCAGCATTACCCTGATACCAAAACCTGACAGAGACACAACAAAAAAATAAAACTTCAGGCCAATATCCCTGATGAACTTTGATGCAAAAGTCCTCAATAAAATACTGGCAAACCGAATCCAGCAGCACATCAAAAAGCTCATCCACCACTATCAAGTCGGCTTCATCCCTGGGATGCAAGGCTGGTTCAACATACGCAAATCAATAAACATGATATATCACATAAAGAGAACCAATGACTAAAACCATATGATTATCTCAACAGATGCAGCAAAGGCTTTCAATAAAATTCAACATCACTTCATGTTAAAAACTCTCAATAAACTAGGTATTGATGAAACATATCTTAAAATAATAAGAGCTATTTATGATAAACCAACAGTAAATACCATACTGAATGAGCAAAAGCTGGAAGCATACCTTTGAAAACTGGCACAGAACAAGGAGGCCCTTTTTCAGCACTTCTATTCAACAGAGTGTTGGAAGTCCTGGCCAGGGCAATCAGGCAAGAGAAAGAAATAAAGGGTATTCAAATAAGAAGACAGGAAGTCAAACTGTCTCTGTTTGTAGACGACATGATATTATATTTAGAAAACCCCATTGTCTCAGCCCCAAAACTCCTTAAGCTGATGAGCAACTTCAGCAAAGTCTCAGGATACAAAATAAATGTGTGCAAAATTCACAAGCATTTCTATACACCAAAAATAGACAAGCAGAGAGCCAAATCATGAATGAACTCCCATTCGCAATTGTTACAAAGAGAATAAAATACCTAGGAATACAGCTAACAAGGGACATGAAGAACCTCTTCAAGGAGAGCTACAAAGCACTGCTCAAGGAAATAAGAGAGGATACAGACAAATGGAAAAACATCCCATCCTCTTGGATACAAAGAATCACTATCGTGAAAATGGCCATACTGCCCAAAGTAGTTTATAGATTAAATGCTATTCCCATAAAACTACCATAGGCATTCCTCAAAGAATTAGAGAAAACTACTTTAAAATTTATATGGAACCAAAAAAGAGCCCACAGAGCCAAGACAATCCTAAGGAAAAAGAGCAAAGCTGGAGGCATCATGTGATCTGACTTCAAACTATACTGCAAGGCCACAGTAACCAAAACAGCATGATACTGGTACCAAAAACAGACATATGGACCAATGGAACAGAAAAGAGACCTGAGACATAAGACCACACACTTACAACTATCTGATCTTTGAAAATCCTGACAAAAGCAAGCAATGGGGAAAGGATTCCTTGTTTAATAAATGGTGCTGGGAGAACTGGCTAGCCATATGGAGAAAACTGAAACTGGACACCTTTTTATACCTTATACAAAAATTAACTCAAGATGGATTAAAGACTTAAATGTAAAACTCAAAACTATAAAAACTCTAGAAGAAAACTTAGACAATACCATTCAGGACACAGGCATGGCAAAGATTTTATGATGAAATTGCCAAAAGCAATTACAACAAAAGCTAAAATTGACAAATGAAATCTGATTAAACTAAAGAGTTTCTGCACAGCAAAAGAAACTATCATCAGAGTGAACAGGCAACCTACAGAATAGCATAAAATTTTTGCAATCTACCCATCTGACAAAAGTCTAATATCTGGAATTTACAAGGAACTTAAAGAAATGTACAAACAAACAAACAGCCCCATCAAAAAGTGGGCAAAGGATATGAATGGACACTTCTTAAAAGGAGACATTTATGTGGCCAACAAACATGAAAAAAAGCTCAACATCAGCGATCATTACAGAAATGCAAATTGAAATCACAATGAGATACCATCTCATGCCAGTCAGAATGGTGATTATAAAAAAGTCAAGAAACAATAGATGCTGGTGAGGCTGTGGAGAAATGGGAACACTACACTGTTCGTGGGAAAGTAAATTAGTTCAACCATTGTGGAAGACCGTGTGGCTATTCCTCAAGGATCTAGAACCAGAAATACCATTTGACCCAGCAATCCCAACCACTGGGATTCCTTGGGATAAACAAAGGAATAAAAATAATTCTATTATAAAGATACATGCACAAGTATATTTATTGCAGCACTATGCACAATAGCAAAGACATGGAATCAACCCAAATGCCCATCAATGATAGACTGGATTAAAAAAATGAGGTACATATACACCACGGAATTCTATGCAGCCATAAAAAGGAAATGAGATCATGTCCTTTACAGAGGCATAGATTAAGCTGGAAGCCGTCATCCTCAGCAAACTAACACAGGAACAGAAAACCAAACACCACATGTTCTCACTCATAAGTGGGAGTTGAACAATGAGAACACATGGACACAGGGATGGGAACATCACACAACGGGGCCTGTCGGAGGGCAGGAACGAGGAAAGGGAGAACATCAGGACAAATAGCTAATGCACGTGGTGCTTAAAACCTAGGTGACGGGTTGATAGGTGCAGCAAACCACCATGGCACACGTATACCTATGTAACAGTCCTGTACTTTCTGCATGTGTATAGATTCAATGCTATTCCGGAACTTTAAGTAAATAAAAGAAAAAAGAAAAAGCCAACTCTATGCTGCCTATAAAGGATTTACCTTAGCTTCAAAAACAGTAATAGGCTGAAAGTGAAAGGATGGAAATATACATTCCATATAGGTAGAAAACAAAAGATAGAAGGGGGTATATAAACTTATGTCAGATAAAATAGAAGTCAGTCAAAAAGTGTATCAAGAGAAAGGGAAGATTACTCCATAAGGATAAATGGGTCAATCTATCAAGAAGACATAATAATTATAAATATATATGCACCCCAAAATGGAGTGCCTAAATATATAAAGCAGAAGAGAGATATAGCAACATGATAATAGTAGGGGACTTCAATACTCCACTTTCAACAGTGGTTACATCATCCAGACAAAAAGTCAGAAAAGAAACATTAGATTTGAACTGTAATTTAAATCAGATGGACCTAATAGACAAATATCAAACATTTCTTCTAACAGCAGCTGAATGCATATTCTTCTCAAGCACCATGAACTACTCTAGGATAGGTCATACTTTAGGCCACTAAACAAGTCATAACAAATGTAGTAAGATGAAAATTATATCAAACATCTTTTCTATCCACTAAGCTTTGAAAGTAGAAATCAGTAACAAGAGGAAAATTTACAAATATGTGGAACTTAAAGAATACACTCCTGCACAAGCAACAGACAAAAAAAAAAATCAAACAGGAAATGAGAAAGTATACTGAGTCAAATGAAAATGGAAATGCAATATACCAAAATGTGTGAGATGCAGCAAAAGCAGTTCTAAGAGGGAGGTTTATACCTCAAGAAACTAGAAAAAGAATAAACTAAGCCCAAACAAACTAAGCCCAAAGTTAGCCCAAACTTCTTTTCCAAAGGAAAAAAATAATAAATATTAGAGCAGAAATAAATGAAATAGAGAATAAAAAAAGATAAACAGAACTAAGAGTTTGCTTTCTGGAAAGCTAAAAATGGATAAAATATTAGCTAAAGAAAAAAGCTATGTCTCAAGTAAAGTATAAATGAAAGTGGAGACATTACAAATAATACCATGGAAATGCAAAGGATCATAAAATAGTACTATGAGCAATTTTATGCCAACAAATTGAAGAACCTAGCAACCAATATTTTATAATAAATCTCTCTCTCTTCCCCCTATTTATATCTATACACGCATATCTATATTCTATTATTTCTGTTTCTCTGGATAACCCTGATTAAGACAAGTTTACACATTTGAAGGCAGTTTACCATAGTCTTCGGAGCCGAGCTATTGCTGCGGAAAAATTTAACTCCGTCCTGCTTTCCGATGCTATAGCTGCCTGTGATGGCGGTGGCGATCATTTGTTTTTATCTAGAATCTAACAGGATTATCTTTTAATTTATGTTTTTCTGAAATGTATGATAATGTATCTCTGTGTGAGTTTACTTTTATTCACTTCTTCAGCATTGGAGGGGCATTTTCAATATAGCATTTTATGCACTTTAATTATCAAAATTTCCTTATGCTACCTTTTCTCCTCTGTTTTCTCAATCCTCTGTGCAAGACATCATTAGTGTAATTACAGATGGCAAATAGGAATGATAAAACCAATAAGAACTCTTAAAACTTGTGCTCAAAGGGGGAATACATCCCTCCCTTCTGTTCATATTTCATTAGTCAAAGCAAATCACATAATCAGGGTTTATGTCAATGAGGTGAAATTAACCATCCTCCCACCAGGAATGGGTCTGGTGGGGAGGGCCAGTGAATATTTTGCCAATAATAAAATGTACTACACTCGGTGCCCGTTCATATTTGATCGTTGGCTTTGCAGGCACATTTTAGAGCTGATAGGTTAGCTTCACTGTGTAGTCATTGAATGAGGAGTCAAGTATTTTAACAGTGGAGAATGCACAAGTTAGTACATAGGGTATTTTCCCCCTATGATTATCCAGTTTCTTTAGAAAGGAATCCTTGACTCCGGCTTCATGTAATTTTGCCTAGTCCTCTTAGCAAAGAGGACTAAGTGAGCAGGCCTTCAATAAAATATCTTATTTTAGTTACACATCTTGCTCCTGTTTTTCAACATACATGAGTCTATAGTTTCCAGATTCTTCTACTAAGTTTCCTCAGAGAGTAAACCTTTGTTCTGCCTGGGAGCATTCATCTGGTTAGGTGGCATTATGGAACAATCTGGATTTAAGTCTTTTATATGTAGATGCACAAATCATTACCCCATTTTTGGTTTTGCACTCACTACTCTTCCTAACTGGGAAGAGTATCTCCAATCTCTGAACTTTTTAAAAGTCCCCTGCCATGAAATGGTTTGGCTCATTATCAGTATTCTCACCATGCACTTAAGGTTTCAGTTCTTTCCAGCCAGTTGGATTTGTTATACCTTTTCCATTTGTTTCCAACTGATCTCCCATTGTCTCCACTTCCATAATCTTTGTCCACGTGGGTTTTACCATTTTATACTCTTTAGTGTCAATTTAGTGGCCATTTGAGAGGAAGCAGAGATAAGCACATGTGATTTAAAGTCAAAGTGTAAAGGTTTAAAGAGTATAAAAGGGAGTAGAATTGTTGAAGAGTTTTGAAACACATTGGAAGAAAAGGTAAAAATGTACTAGAACAATGTTTGAATGAACCCTGAGACAAAGGAAACTTGAGGTTGACAATGAACAATGAAGAGGGAAAAGAATAAATATAAACTGGAAAAAAGGAGCAAAATTCCTTAACATAATGAAATGGACATAATAAATGTGAATAACCA
Source organism: Hylobates moloch (assembly GCF_009828535.3). Taxonomy (NCBI): domain Eukaryota; kingdom Metazoa; phylum Chordata; class Mammalia; order Primates; family Hylobatidae; genus Hylobates; species Hylobates moloch. The sequence continues at coordinate 52,765,495 of NW_026652294.1, read as the reverse complement.
AGTCATAATTAATATGGAAGATAAAAATATAATAAGTAAAATAATATCTTAATAATAACCTTAATGAGCTCTTATATATTTGTTTTTAAACATGAGATGAAGTTATATTTAAAAAAAAATACCTGTAATAAGATTTAGACCCAAGGGTGGAAAACATGTTTCATTCATTTTTAAATTTCCACTTCCAAGCAGAGTGCTTGGAATGTAATTCAATCGCTGTTGCTTGAAGGCCTTAATGCCTTCATGATTTAACATAATTGAGGGTCACAATACCAATTTAGTAATTTTAATTCAGAAAATTTGTGCAATAAGAATCTGGCATCTGCAGTTATTTAAACAGTATATGAAAACATAGGCTATATTTGGTAAAGGAGGCCATGTTCAGGGAAATATGATAATATTTACACGAGTCTTTCATTTGCAAAACATTTTGTACTCCTAAAATTGCTCAACATTATTCTTTGTTTAATAATTACTACCAGGATTTGAGGTAGGACCACTTACGTAAGAGAAGTATAAAGTTTTATAAACTTTGAACAAAGTTAAAAGAACTTAGATTTATTTGTTGTAGACATATGTGTTCATTCAAAAATATATATATTGAACACCTATGTTTCTGGCACTCATGCATGTTTTAGTCGTAGCGATGAACAAAACAGTGAGACATCCTTTTTCTAGGGGAGCTTATATAGTAATGGTGTTGACAGCTGTTGTGAGACCTCGGTTCTTGTCTTCTAAGCTTAAAAGAAATAAGAGATAAACGGCAAAGGAGATGCAGCATAACTTATCGTGAAAGAAAAAGAGTATTTTGAAAGTTAAGTGCAGAGTAGACAGTACATCCCAAGAGAATTCAGGGTGGGCTACTCGTAAGGATGAGACAGCAAAGACTGGCACTAGGGAGACTCCTTTTGTTGAAGTTTTACATGATTAATCATAAGGAGGTGGGAAGAGGTGTTACTAGTAAGCATGTTCTGGATGGTCATCTGGGTGCACATGCGCAGTAGCTGTACATGCTTGTTTATACATTGCATGTCTCATTAGCATCTTAAATCTCACTGAGGGATGTGTTTTTTACCATCATGATGAGCAAAGGGTCAATCTGAGGACAGGTAAAATCAAAGTGTGCATGCTCTCTACAGGGGAAATTCCCTACTGAAGATAGCTTTGCTTGAATGCACGTAACTACAATGAGAATGCTGAGGCTTACTGTGTTGATTGTAGGGTCCCACGGTTGCCATGTCCCAACGACATGGTCACTTCCTTGACTACCTATCCTGCCTCAACAGTGGTAGAGGCACAGTGAAAAAAATCAGTAAAATATATAGCATATTGAATTGTTATAAAATTTATGGAGAAAACTAAAGCAAGAGAGGTGGAAAATGTTCCTGAAAAGTTGGCATTTGAGTAAAACCCAAACTTGATAGTGAGGGAAGAGTATTCCCAAAAGAGTCAACAGCAAATGCAAAAGCCATGAAGTGCTACAAGTTTTGTATTTTTGAAGAATTAAAAGAAGAGAAGTTTGACCTGCATAGGATGTGAGTAGGGAAAAGTAGAAGTTAAGTAAGATAGATGATAGGGAAACAAAGTTTAAAAAACTTCTCAGGGGCCATTAAAGGGACTTTGGCTTTTACTATAAGTGACATGAAAAACTAATGAGGATTTTGAGTAGGGCAGTAAAAGCTCAAAAGGAATTCCTTTTTTTCTGAGTTCACTACAAGTTCTAATAAAAATATTCAGTGACTAAATAAAAGTTAGTATACAGTTTAGCTGTTCTTACACATGTTTGAGGCTGAGCTTCTATTATTATCATTAAATGTATACTGTAAGAGATAAATGGCATTTGTGGCATCAAAAATTTTAATCCAGCCCATATCCTATCCATTTACCATATAAACGTATATGGCTTCCCAAGGTAACACTGCGTGTGACCACATAGTTTCCTTTTGGCCACATGGTCAAAAAAGTTCACTTACTTTTAAAATCTATTAACACAATACATAAAATTAAAATGTCAAATGAGAAAAAACAATGCTGTCATCTCAAAAGTTCCCCAAATGAACTTAATAAAATACAAACAATTTTTTATTTAACAAAATCCTTCAGAAAATAGATGAACATCAATATGGATATTTCCCAACATAATAAAGGATATTAAATTTAAGCCAAGAATTTATATTATAAACTTACTGTTGCTTTCTGATTAAAATTACAATGAGTTGATTATCCCTGGCAGTCAGAATTCTACAATGGCCTTCAAGTTTCATGCCCCCGCTACACCCAGTACACACACACACACACACACACACACACGCACACACACACACACAATCTCTTCTATAATCCCCTTCCATTTAGTACAGATCTAATTTATGAAAATGATGAAATATCACTCCCATGATTAGTTTACTAATCAGTTGACCTTGGGTTAATAAAAAGGGGTATTAACCTGGCAAGTCTGAGCAGTAGGATTTATGACCTATTGAAACCATGAGATAATAATTGCCTGTGGTTTTAAGTTGCTATTCTGTGGTAATTTGTTATGCAGAAATAGAAAACTGAGACAGACTGCAAAATATCACCATTGTGATATTACACAAAAGAAAGCATATTTATCTAGGGAAAATTCTGTGGTAATTAAGTGAAGATCATTTGAACTAATATAAGTTAATGTATATCTACATGAATACACAGGTATAAAATAATAAGCTCAAAAATGGACTCATTTCTTGGTAGTAATAAAATAATTCTAAAAACCTAAAACAAGCCAACAAAAAATATAATGGGTCCATATGTTTAAATGCATGCGGCATTAACTCTTTCAGTACCGCATACTCTTCCTACGACCTCTCAAGCTTCATTTCGTCAGAGACACCGTCCCTAAATTTTATTAGATTGAAGTCAATCCCTATATGCTCTTGGTGCTTCACATACCTCTCTCGTTTTATTAATTATGATATTACAATTATATCTTTATATTGCTTGTTCTTTTATTATTATTTTCTCCAACGGATGACATGAAAATCTCTCTTTGGCTAGGTGTTTTTCTTCAGGACTTCTGTAGAGGTTAGCCCTCAAAAATTGTTATAAATATTTATAAATGATGAGATAGAATATAAATGTTAATTATTCCTAAGTTAGTTTATAGGTTTGGTAAAGTATCAGTTACTGAATAGCACAGGTAGCCTGTAACAGAGACCCTTCATTATGTAGTGAAAATAGTAAACAAAAGATGAAGTAAAAGAGATGTTTAAATGTGTGTACCTGTGTGTGTTTCTGCATTTATTGTATTGCCAAGTTAATTTCTGAATTATTGCACGTCACTTTTTCGTTGGCAAAATAAAGGCAGTGTGGTAAGGAAAAAATTGTGATCGAATTTGATTAACCTCTATTTAAAGATAAGAAAATATATAAGTATTTAGTCATTCCCATCTAATGTAGAGTCTCAAAGGTAGGGCAATACCTTTGATTATCTTTAAATCAATATCAATGATTTTATTCTACTGGAGTTAATAGGTATTTACACAATCAAATAAATCAAGGATATGAACTCTCAAAATGATTATCACCCTTTTATAATTATAGGTAATTACTTATTAGTGTTAATTATCACTATAGTTAATAATTTATTCAACAAATAGAGCGACCAATAAGGCAGGACTTATGATGACATATAAAATCAACCCTAGGACACTTGATTAAGGAAAATGACCTTTTAAGGACTGAGAGATCAGTAGTGCCACCTGCAATATCTATGAAGGGGACTATAGTGTAGAGCCAATGAATGAAAAAGCAAGAAATGATGATAAAGAGGATATTTTCTCATAAGAATAGAGAGCAATAAAGGTAAGGCAAATGGATGAGAAAACAAAGGAAGTAAAAGCAAAATTAGCAACTGAGAAAAATGTGGGAGATGAAAATATTAATCACGGGGAAAAAAAGAAAGGGAAACAAATATGAGGAAAGGAACAATGTCCATTATAGGAGAAACAGAAATTTATCATAGAAGGGAGAAAAATATCTGAGTAAAAAATATGAGAGGATAAAGATAAATATAAAGGCAATAAAAAAGTGATAGGCAAGAGGTAATGCAACTGAACGGTACAGAAAGTAGAAAAGATGGTTAGAAAAGAGTGAAAATATTGGAATGCAAGAGAAACACACAGAGGAGACAGACTGAGAGAGGAAGAATGAAAGTGAGAAGGCCCAGGATACAGTAAGTCATTTTAAGAGAGAAAGAAAATGGAATGAGAAGAAAAATGAAAGTGGATGAATATAAAAGACAGTAGGGGGATATCTGAACATCAGCAGGATTAATATTTCCAAGCAATTATTGTGGAAGCAAATAAATGTTCTTAAAATTCTTATTCTACTATAAGTCATAGGTATTCAAGTAATTAAACTAAGAACATTACCCATAAATATGATCACCCACTTTTACAATTAATGTAATTACATATTAGTGTCAATTCTGATGGTGTTTAGTCATTTATTGAACATATAGAGCAGGCCAATAAATGAATGTAAGAAATGACAAAATCAATTCTGTGTGTGCTTGTGCACCGTTGTGCATGTGTGTGTGTGTGTGTGTGTGTGTGTGTGGTGCTGTCTCTCCTCACCTTCCTTTCCAGCCCTGTTAGGAGGAACTCATTGTAGAGCCTACATCACAGTGTGAGGAACTGATGATTAATGAGGGAGAGTGTTTTCAAATCTAAGGTTCTTCATGATCGCTAAACAGTAAAACCACAGGGAACAACAGAACACCTGTGCCAGTACTACCTAACAATGAAAAATGAGAAGAGTGTTGCTTTTCCCTTCTTTGTCTTTCCATAAGAGAGAAAAATCTTTCAAAAGTTGACAGAGATTTTGACATCTGGTGCTAAGCCAAAGTCTCATAACTATTCCATAAATATGCTTCAAAATATAACATGTTCTCTAGCTGGGTGCCTGGGAACTTTCCTGCATCAAAGTATTTATGAGTGATAGATAAACTACAGTTGTAAAGATGTTTATGGGTGTTTTCAAAGATGGTTTCATGTCCTCCTGCCAGATTTCTATGGGTAGCTGGAACATACATACTTGGTGCTGCATAGCAACCTGTACTACTAAATAAAAATAAAATTCTGAGATGTTGTTTCAAACATTCACTGAAGTCCATGTTATTTCCGTTAATGCCTTTGTCTTTTTAATGCAGCCCTTAGATTTCCCAATCAATTTTCACCGACTTTCTAATTTGGACTTCAGTAATATGCAGCAATCTCATCAGAAAATACATTTAGCACATGGCTAAATTACTGGGTTGGAATTTCATTTTCTTTGGCATTTTAAGATAGTCTGAGTAAACTGATAGTAAATGCTTTGGGGACAATAGGCCTCTTTTATCAGTGCACAGCTCTCCACTCAGTGTTAAATTATTTCTTGAAATGGGTAGTTGGAGAGAATAATACTGAGAAGAGAAACATTAAATATGTTTGACTAAGCTAAGAGCCCCAGAATATATTTTAAATTAGTAGGTTCAGTATTATCACCCTTAATTTAGTTCAGTCACAAATATACTGTGTTGTAGGATAGCACATTTTTCAAATAAACAGGGACCAGAGAAGCAGAATTAGCTGACACTAACTGAATGGCAATTTTAAGGATTTATTTTTCTGTTGAAATGAGCTCCTAGCGATAAATGTAGAAGACTCTGGAAATGGACTGGTACAATTCAGAAATCTACAGAAGCTCCTTGACTTATGATGAGGGTGCATCCTGATAAACACATCATAAGTAGAAAAGACCCTAAGTTAAAAATGCATGTAATGCCCCTAACCTATTAAACATCATAGCTTAGCCTAGCCTACCTTAAAAGTGATCAGAACAGTTACTGTAGCCCACAGTTGGGCAAAATAATCTAACACAGAGCCTATTTTGCAATACAGTGTTGAATATCTCTTGTAATATATTGGACAGTGAGCTGAAAGTGAAAAGCAGAATGGTTGTATGGGTACTCCAAGTATGGTTTCTAATGAATGGGTATTGCTTCCACACTATTGCAGTAAAAAAATCATGAGCTATATAATAGTAAGTTGGGGGTCATCTGCATTTTTCTAAATTTTGGTGACAAATTCTTGGTTTAAAAATAAAAACATCTAGGTGCAGAATTAGAGTGAAACATCAGGGCTGGAAGAGCAGTAGGGCATGAGGGTGACAAACACCCAAGGACACATCTTTGAAACCTCACATTCTACTTCAACCTAGCCTTTCCTTTTTATTCCTCTTCTTCTCCTACATGAAAGAGGAAACAGTCCCTAAAGCCAATTTCAGCCCCTCCTCGTGTTAGTTCTCAGTACTTCATGATTGTTTAAAATGTGTGATCTTTTCCCATCATTTCTAAAACCTCCTAGATACCTAGATATCTCGCCTTTTCGCTGTTATTGCAATCTCTCCAGAAAATTGCTGCTGACTTGTAACCCATTCTTCCTCATTTTTTTTTGTCTTTCCATTGGCAAAGTCACATGGTATAGTTGTGAGTCAATACCATAATAGAACATTAACATACATATGCATATCAGGATATTAGAGAAAATATGAAGAATAAAGCAACTGTATAAATTTGCAGCACCATCCAAAAAGTGGTAAAATTTCCACCACTGCTCTCTTACATAAATATATTTTTAAAGATTAAAAGCATGTGGGAAGATACACTAAACCAATCTGTTTTATCTACATCAGTATGATTTACTTCGTCTACATATTTATAGCCAATTTTTAGTCAATCAAAGTTATTTATACACACACAAACACACACACATATATATATAAAATACACACACACACACACACAAACGAATTCCTCAGCTAAGCATATTGCTATAAGATATAGTGTAATGGGTTTTGAAGGATAAACAGTTGTTCCTTTAGGAAACAGAAGAAATAGCCCAATTTTCAATCTACTGCATATATTTTAAGTGAAATTAGTGGGATGTCTTCATGCAAGAAAGATCCACTAAGAAGGGCGATGGTTGATATTTGGTCTTCATTCAGAAAAGCTGCTTTGACCTCAACTGAAAGTACCGAGAAGAACAGAAAACAATACTGTATGTTATATTGAGGAGCTGAAGCACATTTATTGTGACATTTGATGATAGTATAATAATGTGCCTTGGTACCATATTATTTGGTGTGCCATTCTTAGATCTTATGTTGCCATAACGACAGAATATGTGTGTGTGTTTAGTAGAAAGACAATCCTTTTTTTTTCCAGTCAATTTTTTCTTTGATCTATAGAACTTGCTTCTTTTCTCTGAAGTTTTCACAATACAGCATGATAGAAGGAGCACAGGTAATAATTACAGACACTTCAAGAGAAAAAGAATACATGTTTTAAATGAAAGCGTTAAGTCCCTTGCCTTATGTCCTAAGACACTTAAAGATGATTGAAGTGATTCCTTTCTGTATCTATCATAATGCCCTTTTCCCCTTATCAGAGACAAACTAAAGATACAAAGGTTATGGCTTTCTTGATTAATCTGTGTGACAGGGGCAAATTGCCTGTTTTCTTTTGTTCCTTGTGTTTTGTTTTTTTTGTTTTGTTTTTTTTTTTCCCTATAGAGTGCCAGAGGCAGGGAATTCCTATGCTTCACTAGTGACTCATAAGAAAACTTAACAGAAGGTCTCTACTGCCCACTGGCCCTGCAGTACCTGACTGATGTGGTCCCAAACTAAAGTAGGCTAACCTTCATTGAACCAAGCACTTCAGAGGCATGGGAAGAAGTATGGGGGAAGGAGTCCTTGCACTCTGGCAATGAAGGAAAGTAAGTCTGCTATTTTGCTGTTAGTTGTGTTATTTATATTTTTGAAGACAACCTTTTGTTATCATTGTTACCTGTAGAGTTACTGTATTTTGTAGTTACTGTATTATCTTAGGAGTTAAAAAATATAGGTCTCTGTGAAAGCCTCAGTTTTCTAGATTGTAACATGGATTTAATAACATATAATATTTTTGGTGAGAATTATGTTAAATAATCTACGCAAATGTTTAAAAGACTACCTACAAGAAACTTTGAGCATAATCAGTGATAATTACCACAATTACATGAAGTGATGTGGGAAACACTGAAGGGGCTCTTTAGGCTACTGCTGAGCTGATGACATATACTCTTTACCCCTGAAGTCACTGCTCCCCTTTTCCTTCAGTATAGAAGAGTTCATCAAGTTTGCATTTGATAATCCAGTTCACATTTGATAATCTTCTTGCTAACTATCACCCATGACCCTAAGCCAACACAATAAGCTGTTAAGAGGCACTATGCTAGGTATTTAATATTTTGTAGCATTTACCGTGGTGATGTTGGGCAGGGAGGTACTCATAAAACCATTATTTTACATATTTTACAATTTCAAAGAAACATCACATGTATTTTCAGTAGCAAATATGTACACACATTTAATATTTGATATGAATATCTTATCAGTGGTCCTCAAATCCAGCTGTGCATCAGAATCACCATGGAGAGTATTACAAATGTAGGTTTATGGGCACCCCAACACTGATGTTATGATTTGGTAGGAAAAAAGTAGGGCCACAAAACCCACATCTTGACAACTTCTAAGACTATTCTGATATAAAATCCAGTTTGAGAATTAGAGTTCTGTAGTAGTTACAGTACTTAAACTTATATTAACTTTGTGGTAAACACATACACACACACATACACACACATGCCCTATTTGCTACTTTAATTTTCCTTCTCCTCATGTATTCACAGCAATGCTAAGAAAGAGACAATATGATACCCTACATAACAAAACATAGGATGTACTGTATTTGCTTTTAGCACAATGGAAAGACATGCCAGAAAAAAATGTAGACCTGAGAGAAAAATATTCTATAATGCTTTGCAAAATTCTCATTATTTTAATCATGTAAAAAGGACTGAATTTAATTTTTGCAAGTTTTTCTTTTCTTTGCATGTTAAGTATTGAAATATCTTCAATATTGTGATCTCTTCCAATTTATCTCAGCAAAAAGCAAGGGCTATATTATATCATTGTAGCCTATTTTTGTATTTCTATTTATGAGGTAGGCCATCATTATAATGTTAAGTAATTAATGAGATATGAACAGTGAAATTATTATGGGGCTTTAAATCATTTAAAGTCTATTCAGTATTATTACATCTTTGACAAAGGAAAATAAAATTCATGATGAAAATGAGAATTACAACCTCATCTAAACTAATCTAACTGTGGTTTTTAAATATCACTTGGATCAACTCATTAGCTCTCCCTGATAACTGTCAGTCTCAATATATAGGTGACTGACCTAACTTTATAGTATTCACCATAACTCCTTAGCTACAGCTGACAGTACTGAAAATTGTGTGGGATTATTTCTCCTACGTCTAACGTGGTCTTGCATATTAACATTGGCTAGTTGAATGCATGTTCCCTAAAAGCATCCCTCCTTCAGATTTGAGCTCCCATGTAATCTGTTTAGATTTTATTTTCTTCAGTTTCAATTAACTGGCCAAAATCCAACCTAACCGTGTAGAGGAAACAACTAGTAACAGTGTTATCAAAGGACTCAAACAGGAATGTGTGTTTAGACATTTGGTATATTCTGTTCTGCTTGTGTATAGATGGTTCATGAAGCCATTTGAAAAAGTTGCTTTCCCACTTACAAGCTAAACTCTGTGTAACAATTTTTTGAAGCTATCCCCATGCATTCGAAGCACTTGGGCCTTTTCTTGCATTCTACATTTTTCAGTATGTGTGCCGGCTTTTCCTCTATCCTCTGAATCCACCCAGTTCAAGTCCTGGTTTAAAAAATTTTATTAATTATACTCTTTTAAAAGAAGATGTCATAAATTCTATGTAAGAACGAATACACAGTCATGACTGCCCATTTTATTACAGTAACTATGATGCTAAGAAATAGAGAATAAAAGTATGCAAACTTGGGAATTAAAATGACTTACATTTTACTCCATAAATCTGTGGTAATCTTGGGCCAGTTCTTATTACACTAAGCCTCTGTTCCCTCATATGTAAATGGGAATAAATATGCTTACCTTCTGCTTCACAATGTGGTTATGAGTTTAGAATAAGGCAATTTATGTGAGGATGCTTTGGAACTGTGAAGCATTACATAGAAAAATTATGTTATTAAAATAAGTAACTTCCAATTTAATATCTCAGTTGTATAGAGTAAAAGATTGAATAGGTTTTTGTATATCGCAGATTTGGCCAGGAATCAGTACCATGACTTCTGTGAAATATGGTTAATAATGTCTAAAAGTTAGGACTTCTCTGAAGATTAATAATATCAAGTTTATCTCTTGACTGCCTCTCCCCTCCAATCTCTACTTCCTAAAACTTATCCTGTTTTCCAAATCCATACATCTCAGGCTTTTGCACATAAAAGTTTGATTATATAAGCATATATCTGTAAAAATACACACACACACACACACACACATACACACACACACACACACACACACACATATAACAAGCAAACGAAAATCCTCCTCTCTGGTTTCCCTTGGAAGCTATGTATCTCCATCACGAAATGTCACCATGATGATTTTATGTTTTTCACTGACTACTAGGTTATACCATAAGTTCCTTGAAATATAGGAAAATTGACTTAATCTGCTTTATATTTTCATGATCTGACACGTCATATACTTAACACTCAATAAACATTTTTAGAATTAAAGTAAGTAGCTCAGCAATGGGCATTCAATTTCGCATGAATTCATGTGAATATGAATGCCCATTGCTGAGCTACTGATTACAGAAACTGTGTTGTAATTCTTACTTGTTAGATTAAATCCAACTTCTTCTCTGTTATTTGGAAATAATAAAAAAACCCTGATGTTATACTGAGTATTATAATAAGACACATTTTATTCAGAGAAAGTGTTTTTCTGTACTAAGATGTTTATTACAGTAAAATTCCGTTTAAAAATTCTGGTACGTATTAAGAATGATAACACTATTTATCCTTAAGATGTTTGTCCTATACCCAGAGGACATATAGTCATATATTATATTGGAAATATTATTCATGCCATTTAAGTTCCAGAACAACTGCAAAATATCGCCATTGTGATATTACACAAAAGAACGCATATTTATCTAAGGAAAATTCTGTGGTAATTAAGTGAAGATTATTTGAACTAATATAAGTTAATGTATATATACATGAATACACAGGTATAAAATAAAAGCTCGAAAATGGACTCATTTCTTGGTAGGAATAATTCTAAAAACCTAAAACAAGCTAACAAAAAATACAATGGGTCCATATGTTTAAATGCATGCGGCATTACCTCTTTCAGTACCACATACTCTTCCTACAACCTCTCAAGCTTCATTTCATCAGAGACGCCGTCCCTCAATTTTATTAGATTGAAGTCAATCGCTATATGCTCTTGGTGCTTCACATACCTCTCTCATTTTATTAATTATGGTATTAAAATTATATCTTTATATTGCTTATATGTATAAGCAATTAATACATCTTTTTATACAGTAGTCATATAATCCATTAAGTATGTTTACCCACAGTGGAATTGTAACTGGGATGGATGATATGAAATCAACCTTATAACTTCTCAGAAACTCATAGTTGCACAATAGCAAGAATGAATAAAAAGGGAACAGTCTCACTCTGACCTCCTTTTTTTAATCTGTAAAATTTAAAATTTAAAAATAAATCGTTTTCTTCAAGTACAAGTAGGGTTTGGAGCTCCCATGGAGTGGCTTGCCCAGGAGCCTTTCATCCTCTTATTGAATCTCTGAAGATATATGCAATGCACGGTGAAAGCACTACCCTCCACTTTCTGCATTTTCGTGGTCTTTCCTTTCCATTCCCCTCAAAAGTCTATAAAAGCAGATATTAGGGATTGAAGGAGGTAATGATCACGATTGGTAACTGAGGTGGGAAGCGCTGCCTATAATCCTAAGAAATGTTACTTTCCCCCAGACAAACATTAACAGTGCAAGACACAGTGAGAGTCACAGATCCATGGATGGACGATCCTTTTGAGGACAATAGAGGGGGAATTTGGATAAGTTTCCTGAGTGAGAAACCTTCCAGATGGCAATCTGAAAGTTAGTTGTTCCTTCTCAAAACACAGAGCTTTCTCAAGAGAAAGATAACACTCTCTTTCATCAGAGCGAGTGAGGTAAGTTTTCAACAGAGTTAATCTGGAATTGGAAAACAAAATGTGTGCAAGGAGTTTTTGTTGTTGTTGTCGTTGTTGTTTGTTTGCTTACATAACATAGTAGAAATACCTGATGTTTTGCAGTTGAGGCAACACATCCTCTAACACAAGAATACAACGTTTATAATGCATCTGAGGACCTTTCCAATCAGGAATAACAGCACAGAATTCAAAGAGGTCAACACAGGCTAGAGTATGAAGCAAACTAGAAGGGGTTATGAGTCTCGCGCTCTACCAACTGAGCTAGTCAGGTGACCATAGAAGAGAAATAGGACACAGAAGTGACCCGATTACTTCCCAGTCCTCAAACTGGAGTTAGGATTCATCACTAATAAGGAAAATTGCTGATTATTGTTCATACTTGAATATGTTATATAGGTGATTATGTATACATTTAAGTTAATCAGTCACTGCATTCATTTAACCATTTTGAAATTGAGTTGTTTTTAATACATTTATTTGATTGAAAAGTTAAGATTAAAACAAATTAAAAACCCAAATGTACATCAGCAATAGATTATTCTTACAATTCTATACAATTGAATACTAATAAACAATAAAAATAAGCTATAGTTACACTAAATAAGGATCTTCAGTAAAAGAAGTCAAACACAAGTTTATCTAATATTTTATTTATATTAAGTTCTAAACAAAAAAACTACTATACTGTGATACGATGGTACATATAAAAATGGATAATGATTTTTATGGGGTGTGTGTGTGACTAAAAGAGGCTATGGAGGTTGGGGGTCCTCTGGATGATGGTAATATGATTCTTTGATCTAGATGCTGGTTACTAGGATTTTATCACTTTGGGGAAATTTTACCAAGCTACAGAGAATGACTATTCATATGTCATCTTTCATTTGAAAGGGTTCAAAATAAATAAACACACAGGTCATGAATGTAATATATCGAAGAAATACGTGGCAGGACAATTTTCTTGTCAACAGCTCTCATATTTGACATCCTAACCAGCATACTCCACACGTCAATGAACAATCTGCCAACTCCAAATATCCTAATACTTCAAATTTGATGCTTTGGTTCATTTTGTCCCCCAGCTGGGATCATCTACCTTTTCTCTCCCCTGGAGAAACCAAGTTCAATCCACAAAGTCCATATATTATTTCTCTGAACTTAAGAGCTCTTGATCTGAACATCTTTACATCTTTGATTATCTCTAAATGAACTTTTTTTTTTTTTTTTTTTTTTTTTTGAGACAGAGTCTTGCTCCTTCACCCAGGCTGAAGTGCAGTGCTGCAATCTCGGCTCACTGCAACCTCCGCCTCCCAGGTTCAAGCAATTCTCCTGCCTCAGCCTCCTGAGTAGCTGGGATTACAGGCACACGCCACCATGCCTGGCTAATTTTTGTATTTTTTTTAGTAGAGACAGGGTTTCACCATGTTGGCCAGGCTGCTCTCAAACTCCTGACCTTGTGGTCCGCCTGCCTCAGCCTCCCAAAGTGCTGGGATTACAGGCATGAGCCACCACACCCGGCCTAAATGAACCTTTTTTGGTGCCTGTTACAGTTTGTGTGCTTGTCCTACTCTTTCTCTTAAACATGAAGTTTCTGTAAGTCAGGGGCTATGCTTGCCATCTTTGTATTTCCATCTAAAGTACTTGGCATAGCCCCTGGCCTATATTAGGTACCATAATCTGTAAATATTTGTACAATCGAATGATACTTACAGCCATTTTTGACTGCAATATCTTTATATTCCACACAATTTTTGAGGTCATTTTGCAGTTCCTCAGAAGGCTATGATCTTTTAATCTATGGTCAAGGATAAGATTACTTGTGGTATTTCATCACAGTATAACATAACAGCAAACTTTAATTGTTTAATATTTCATTCTGCAAGATCTGCCTAATAGACAGAAAAAATGGTTCCTTTCTTATCAGAGTGAATGTTCCAGGGAGACTAATATATATATATATATCCTGTAACTCTTTGCAACAAAACAAATTATCAACTCCACTCATGCTGGGGCTGAAACTTTCTACCTTGATTTGCATTCACTAAACAACTTGGGCTAAGCCTAGCTCTGAGAATCAAATCATTACTATAAATATAATGATCTGTTATGCTGCTCTCTCTCTCTCTTCATGATTGCTGTTTTTCTTCCTTGAACCTGGAATGCAAAGAATTAGGAGAAAGTTGCAAGTCTAGAAGGTGAAATCAAGGATGTATTCTTCATACTATTACACAAAATTAAGGAAGCTGTGACAAATTTTTTAATCAGAAGGAGCTCTATCTGCACTAGACAATACGATTCACTTTAGGTCTGTTTAGATAGAGACCAGTTCTGTCTCTCGGTTGAGGGGATTACCATAATTTTCATTTTTTATTTCAGAAGGCTTAATGTCTCTACAATTTCTTTTTGAACCTCAACAGTCAACTAAGTCATGCAGACAGTTTTTTACATAACCTTCCCACCTGCCACTTGTTTGGCACATTATACTGCTTGGGAGAACAGTGAACCAGCTGTAAACAGGTCCTGAGGAGAAGCTTCCAGATTGCAGCAGTTTCAGTTCTGATTGCTTCCCTCCTGGCTATGACATTGTTTTTCCCTAACATTGAAATACCATTATTTTCTTGATACAAACTTTGTTTACTGCTTGTGATCATGTTGCCTAGGGTTTCAAAAAATTAGTCCCCCTTAAATAATCCAAGAAGAAAAAAGATCATCTAAAAGAAAGCACAGTTACTATGCAGTATCTTTCAAGGCTTGAAGCTACACCGATTAGAATGCTTTTCTGTAGTTACATATCTTCATCTGCCATATTGGCTGGAGACAAAAAAAAAATGCCTTCTCTCCATTTTACTCACACAGATTTCTAGAAACTGACTCTTGCTCTCAAACATGCAGTATGCAGAACTCCTTGAGAAATAACATTTATCTAAGACTGAGCCTTCACAATTGTAAAAACTAATGCACTCATCATCTTGCAGAAGAGCTTTCAAATGAAACATAACAAACCTAACTGGAGAGCAGGAAAAAAAAAGGGGGGTCAGGGAGACGGGACTGGATTATAGCAGCAGATAAATATTTTTCATTAAACATTAAAAACAACATCTGTTACTCTCTTTAACAGTGTGAAGATTTCACTTTATTAAGTTTGGGGTGGTTAATGACTTTCAAAGTAATTTGCAATTTAAACGTGCCTCTATCTAGTGACTAATTCATGACAGTCTTCAGCATTAACTATCAATTTTATTAACGGTTTCTCTCTCAAAAGTGAAAAAGTGGTACATCATTTCCTTGAATTGTGATAATAAGAAATAAATGGATATTCTAAAAATATTTAGTCTGTGACTTTTCTCAGTGTTTCCCATTTCTAAACTTTCCCCTTTTTCTCCAAGAAAGGAATATCTGGGAACTAAAGAACAATTGAGTAGTAAAAGCAAGAATCTCTTCTTTTCTCCTATATTATTCGTCTCCAAATTTCCAGCTGATGTTGGTCATTACATTTCTTCTAAGGACGACTTTATTCACAGAGCCAGGCTCAGCCTAAGTTGTTTAGTTAATGCAGATCAAAGTAGAAAGTTTTAACCGTACAGTAATGGAGCTGACAACTTGTTTTGTTGCAATATACCTAGAGCACGGGTGAGATGATGAGAACTCAGAGTATGCTGGAGCCACCGTGCTTGCCTGTACATTCCCAACCTTCACTGTGAGTTTCAGCTTCAGCTTCTTATCACCCACTGGGGCTGTGCTCTCAACTCCAATGTGGTTAGCTGATGCTCTTAGTAATGTCTTACCCTCAAAAAGGCTGGAAATTATTTCTTATTTTCAATCAATACGTGAAGTCAATACAACAGAAACATCAGTCCAATTCAAACTTGTGCTTATGATGTTCCTCAGGAAGACATGATACCACTGATAACCTCACCTTGGTAGTCAACCTCTTCTCTCCCTGGCTTTGCCTAATGTTAATGAGAGAATATTAACATTCCTTCTTTATCCACTTACCTATGCCAGTTAAGTCCCAGCAGGTTCCAAGTCAGCTTAGGATATCAGTAATTTGAAATATATATTTCATTAAATATGAATATATATATATATATATATATATATATATAATCAATACTATCCTTTCTTTCTTTATCCCAAACCAATTTTTTTGGAATTCAGAGGAAACGTGATTCCACATTTAGAAAAGGTAAGAGAAAGAGGAAAAAGAATAAAAGGAAGCATTTTCTTTCACATGGAATATTGTATAATTGCCCCTCTTGGTACGATTTATTTTTAAACTGAACTAAGTATGTTCAAATAGACCTCAGTTTCTAAATTTTTTACAAAATGATAATTATATTTCCCTTCAATAGATCTATAAGATATTCAAATGAGGGAATTACTAAGGTCTTCTTTTATAGTATCCCCTAAAGATAGAATTGGTGGAGTCTGATGGGTGAAGAAAATAGCCTAAATCAATCCTGGTATTTCTTTGCAACCTCATATTTTATTTGAAAGATTCATGAAGATTTTGTATTTGACCCCCTAATGTAGGTGAGTGGGTCTTCTGTGTCTGCATTTAAGATTTTTTTTTTTTTGCATTAGCACAAGTTTTGAGCAACTTACAGTATGCACTGGTATAGTTTTCTTCACGTTTCCAATACTTGGGTTTTGCTTAATCTCTTTGTTCTTTGAGTTTATAGTCTTCTCTGAATTTGAAAATATGTTGGACATTATTTCTTTGCTTGTTTTCTATTGTATGTACTTTAAAAAAATACCACAAACTTGGCATTTAAAGCAGCAACACTTTATTTGTTTACAGCTCTGTAGGTCAGAAATCCAATAAGGCATAGAAAGGTCTGCTTAAACTGTTGTGTCTGACTGGGTTCTCTTTTTTTTCCTCTTTCTTTCGGAGGCTCTGGGAACAAAATCTTCTAAAATCCTTCTTTTTGTTGGCAGAATTTAGTTCCTTATGATTTTAGGACTGGATTCCCCATTTCCTGCTGGCTATAAGCCAGGAGGTGCTTTTCCTCGATGCTGCCTGCTTTCCGTGACACTTGGCCCCTTCTATCCTTGGGCCAGCATTGATATGCTGAAGCTTCTTATGCATCAAATCTCTGACTTTCTCTTCTGCAACCAGCTAGAGAAAGCTCTCTTCTTTCCAACACTTTATGTGATTAGGCGAGGCCCACACAAATAATCTTCCCATTTAAAGGATAGTTGTGCCTTATAACCGAATCAAGAAAGTAAAATCTACCGTATTCATGTCCTGGGGATTATATAGGGTGAATACACCAGGGGCTGAAAAATGTTGGGGCTATATTAGAATTCTATCTACCACCTTAGCTATTATTTTGTGCCCATCCTCTCTCTTATTGAGGGATTCTCATTACGTGCATATTCAGACTGCGATGAGGTCCTGCAGCTCACTGATGCTCTGTTAATTTTTTTTAGTCTATTTTCTCTCTGAATTTCATTTCCAACTATTGCTGCTGCTGTATCTTCAAGTTAACTACTCTTTTCTTCTACCATGTGTAATCTGTTAATTACAACCAGTGTATGTCTCACATGTTGTAGTTGTATTTCTAGAAGTTTGAATGGGGTTTTAAATATCTTCTGTGTCTCTAACTTTTTGAATGTATGTAATACAATTATAATTGCTATTTTTAAGTCTTGACTATTAATTCTAATGCATGTGTCCTCTCTGAGATGGTTTCAATTATTTCCATAATTATATTCTGTATTCTCCTGCTTATTTGTAAGCCTGGTAATTTTTGCTTGGATATTAAGCATTATAAATTTTACTTTGTTGTGCCTAGATATTTTTGTGTTTTTACAATATCATTGATTTTTTTGTTTTGGTTTTTGCATTCTCTGGGACACAGTTAAGTTACTTGTAAAATACCTCATCCATTTGGACCTTGCTTTTAAGATTTGTTATACAGGACTAGAGCAGTAAACAGTCTAGAACCAGAGAGGTGACAGAAATTAAGAGTTCAATTTTGGATGTCTTAAGCTTTAGGTGCTTGTTAGACATATGAATGATGCTACAGAATAGGTAGTTGAATATATGTGTCTGGTTTCAGAGAATACATTAGTGATGGGAATATAAATTATCTTAATAATGCAAACAAGCAATTTAACACACACATAACTGTGTATTATTTAACTGAAGGAGTCTAATCAATAGGACTGGCAGGAGAAGGACACTCTGAGTTTTTATGTCATTGTTGTACCATGGTTCAGTATTTTTTCAAAGTGTGGCCTCTGGATCAGCAGCATTATCACCTGGAAATTTGTTAATAATGCAAATTTGTGACTGCACCTCAGGCCTACTGAATCAGATGTTTCAGGAGTGCGGCCAGCCATCTTTTTAAATAAACCTTCTGGATAAATCTGATAAACTCAAGTTTGAGAGCCACCCATCTTGCCAATAAATGCTAGAGAGTACTTTCTGGATTACTGTACTGTCATCTTAGCTGCCAGGTCTCAAAGAAAGCAGACGTTTCTAGATGAGGAATAGAGAAAGGACATTCTATGTGAGAGGAGCAACCTGTGAGAAGGCATTGCGTCTAAATGGCATTCACATCAGTCCCTCACTATTTAGAGGAATTTATATAATCTTTTTTACTTGAAAGAGGCACTCTGAGCACCCCTAAGTGTCAGTTTCTAATCAGGGAATTCAGTGAAAATCCTTTTCCTCCTAAAAATTTTATCTGAGATTTCTAGAAAATACAATGTTTCAAAATACAATGTCAAACTACAATGTAACAAAAATCCCAATTTTACAAATGTCTGTACTGTTGAAATGTGTAAATTGAAGTAATAATTATCCAATTTCTAACCCTATATTTACTTTGAGACTATGGACAAATCAGAAATTCAATTTTCCAGATATTTTTACTACTGTAATATTTCCTACAAGAGCTTAACACATGCCTAATACATGATAAGTATTTAACAAATACTAACAAATATAATTTGTATTATTTCAAAAGCACTGACCGTTCTCTTGGTGCATTTTGAAGAGTGTCACAGGGGCTCAGTGATTCATAGCTGGTGTTCTAAGTAATCTCTTCCATTTAGGTAGTATGCATTTGCATACCATAAAAGTAGAGCATGATTAATTGCATTGTTTATAGCCCTAATAAAGTACTATTTTGGAATAAATATGGCCTGCCTGTAAAGGTATTATTAAATACCACACTTTCTTCTTTCTCAAAAGTAAAAGATAGATATTACCTGTCTAACTTCGCCCTAGATGGGCTGGATCAGACACTTATAAGGGGAGCATAGTGCTGAGACACGGTCTACGAGGCCAGAAATGTTAAATTGGTTGTCAGGTACAGGGATATAGGTTCAAGATTAGAAATAAAATATGAAGGCAAGTAAAGACAGGAAATGGGGGTAGACGAAGAGTTAAGTAGGACCAAGCTGAGCCAGCCCACGATTAGGTGAACTGACCTGGACCTCTCCTTTCACCTTCCCAGAACTCCACCTTGATGACTGGTTTTGACGAAATGCTTTACTTAGGATCTGGAGCACACTCTCTTCCACTTCTTAAATAGACGCCTGTTTAATTCATGTTTCAAGCAATTTCAAAACAAAAATTTCATACTTCAATACAGGTATCTAATCCTGAAATGGATTAAAGTTTCCTATTTCTGTCAAAAGCATCATTCTACTTATGCCTAGGCTCAAGATTTTACAATTATACTATTAATTCTCTTTCATTAGCCACATCTCCCTTTTCACTACTTTTTATTTTATTATTTATTATTTATTTATTTATTGAGATGGAGTCTCACTCTGTTGCCCAGGCTGGAGGGCAGTGGTGTGATCTCAGCTCACTGCAACCTCTGCCTCCCAGGTTCAAGTGATTCTCCTGCCTCAGCCTCCCGAGTAGAGACAGGGTTTCATCACACTGGCCAGGCTAGTCTCAAACTCCTAACCTCAGCTGATCCGCCCGCCTCGACTTCCCAAGGTGCTGGGATTACAGGCGTGAGCCACCGCGCCTGACCTCCATTTTGTTTTTAATGTGGTGGAATACATTACATTTTTTAGTATAATACAAGACACTAAAAAGTGTAGAAAACTTATGATGCAGTTATATTACTCAGGCACCAGGCTTGGACCCACCCATGGTCTAGGAAGTTGAGTGGTAACCACCTACCATTAAAGTTTTTCATGCCAAAATGATATTTTTCATAAAGTGCTATACAGAAAGCTGGAGTTTCAATTTGTTTACTCTTCAAGAACTTTAACAGATTCAACTCTGTTGTGGAGAAACCTGTGGACTGGTTGCAAATATCCTTGGAGGCTACCTCTGTGAAAAATGGTGACTGCCCTCGGTCTGCACAAGAAAGAAAGTCAGCCTGTCAACTTTGACAGTAAAATGCCCAATGCAACTTCTTGTTCAGCTTGTTTCTAAAACATATAAATCCCTTGTTAATCAATAATACAGCACTCAGTCACTAATTTCAGAATAGAACTATGAATAAGCTGTGACCCAGCATTTCTCAAAGATGGCTTGGAACATCTAATACTTAAGAAAGATAGCTTAATAGGCATGTAAATCTTTTAATTCTCTAGGTTCAATAAATTGTATCCTGACATATAGATAACCAGAAATAAGGTACTAGAGTAATATTGCTTCAACTGTCCTTAGGAATCTCTTTGTTCATGAGAACATCAATTATGCACTGAATGATGCAAGATGTGGGAGATACCATTCTGGGTACTTCGGAATATCAGAGGAAAAGGAAACACAAACCATTTAAGATGGCATGTTCTGACTGCAACTCTTAGAGAGGGTTAATAGTAAAAATT
The DNA here is from genome assembly GCF_009828535.3 of Hylobates moloch. Classification (NCBI taxonomy): domain Eukaryota; kingdom Metazoa; phylum Chordata; class Mammalia; order Primates; family Hylobatidae; genus Hylobates; species Hylobates moloch. The sequence continues at coordinate 52,744,487 of NW_026652294.1, read as the reverse complement.
TTCATACATAGAATATTTGTGTATTTTTTAAAATCAGTATTAATTAACATGTATTTTATAATTGATCTTGAGAAAAAAAGCACAATAGTTCTTATTCTTATTTTTATCCCACAGACTAATTTAATAAATATTTACTGATTGACTTCCACGTATAATAGAAATATGATGGGAAACTAGGCAGACATAGTCCCCATCTCGAAGAAAAATATACTAAAGGAATCTTGGGAAGATTACAATTAAAGACATAGCCATATTAAAGCTTTAAGATCGTTTGAAAAATTGTAAAATAATCAATTATAGGTAATGAAGCCTGAAGAAAATAGCGGGAAATTCATTACACCTAAAAACTTAGCCTATCGGAAGCTATTCTTTTTAAGGACATAATTTATCTTTTATCTTCCTGATACTAATATTTATTCTGAAAAAGACTGAAAAGTTCATATAATTTCTTCTTATTGGCAATGATGATGACTTTATTTCTCAAAATACAACTGTTTACTTTTAAAAAGTCAAATGATGAGAAATCCTTTACTAATCCTATTTCTTGTTAAGTCACATAAAATGCAGAACTCGCTGTACATAATTATCTCATCGGATCACCTCTATTTCTCTACTTCTATTTTTTGTTGTGATTTTATATTGTCCATTTTTAGGTTACCTTCTTTACTGTATGTGGTTTCAAACTTGCAAAGACAGTTTTTGGAAGAAGCAAAGCATAGCAAACTTTATTAAAGATGTACAAACACGTTGAAAATACAGTCCACATATTAGGTAGAAATTCTCCATTCCATATTAAGTGTAGTTTTTTTCTTAATTCCATATGAAGGGCAGTCATTTCCATATTAAGTGTAGTGACCACCTACAACATTCACACAGTGTATTACTTATGCCCTTTAAGAGCAAGCGCCACCCATTATATATGTATGTATATTTTTGTGTGACCTGTGAAAAACTCTATTAGGACCAACATCAGTTTTCCACTTTCTCTTTGTTAAGGAAGAGACTTGATCACGATTTGGTGATGTAGGTTTTGTGAGTGGCAATGCACACAGGCCAGGGCAGTGTATCATGTACACTGTGTCCTCATTCTCTATATTCATAGCCTTCATTTCAGCTGGGGCTGGACATGTGGTCCAGTTTTTGCCAATGATGACAGAGAAAATCTGATGAGAGGATTTCTAAAAACCTTTTCCTTTCTTATAAAAAGTTCACGGAATTGTCAGGCACTGCCTTTTCCCCTACCTTCACTGATTAAGAGGCCATGTCAAAGATATGACATATCTTTTGTGACTGTGAGACGTTACCCAAGATGGAAGCCAACAGCCTCAGAATGTTGGAGAAAAGTTCAAGATCCCAGATGTTAGTGGGTAGAGGAAATGGGGAGATGTCAAAGGGTATAAACTTCCAGTTATAAGAGGAGTTAAGTTCTGGGAATCTAATGTACAGTAAGGTGACGATAGTTAATAATAATATATTGTACACTTGAAATTTGTCAAGAGAGTAGATTTTAAGTATTCTTATCACATATGCATAAAAGAAAATTATGTGATGTGACAGATATGTTAATTAGCTTGATTATGGATAACATTTCACAATGAATATGTATATGAAAAAATCATGTTGTACATCTTGAATATATGCAATTTTTATTCATCAATTATACCTCAATAAAGCTGAAAACAAAATACTGATGTTATGTCATTTTTAAGAAGCTGAACCAGCACTAGCGATATCTGCTATTGTCTTCTTACTATGTGAAGGAGATGAACTGCCATATATTTAGAAAAGTATGAGTTGGGGTTTCAGTTTATGGCAGCTGAATATATTCTTAACTTATGCACTTTCATACCTTTTCATTAGTAGTACTCAATAAATAATTCTTCAAATTGTTCTTTAATCAAGATGTCATGTATGTTACTTGTCACCCTCCCACTTGAGTGATCTAAATTAGTTGCTCACTAATTTTTGCCAGAGCTAGTCAGTAGACCTTTAATAACTATTTACCAAATGAAAATGAATAAAATTTTTATAATACTCATTTATGTTTTCTTGCTACATAAATTTCCTTCTCTTTCCTGTAATCTTGAGGTCAACTTATTTTTCCATATCATAGTTTTGATCATGCCTTTTTCCCTGTTTATGTACGTTAAATGGCTCCCCAGAGTCTACAGAAATCCAAATTTGTTACTCTATTATTTGCAATCATTCAAAATCTACCCTTAATATTTCTTTTCAATCTAATTTCACATTATTGATTATAATCCAAACAAATGGCTGTTACTTTTTCTTACATAGCTTACCAACTTTGGGGAAGGGATACTAATTATTTTGCTGAAATGACTGGCCACTCCTCATTTGTGCCTATCAATCACTTGTTTCTCTTTTCAGTTCCATCTCAAATTTTATCTCCTCCAGAAAACCTTTCTTCACTCCTCAGTTTAATCTACCTCCACCAAAGTGGAAACAATATTCTCCTACTCTGAACTAGGAAACAGTAACTTATTTTTGATTTCCTAATCACTTACAAATGCTGCTGAATATTATAGGTTTCTAAGTACAAGGCTTTTCTACCCTACTATATTTGGGATACTGTCTGTGCTTTTATGAATTTTGTTGCAGTGTAAAACACACAGAGGTAATGGAATATATGTATTGCAATATATATACAGAAACTATAAAAATCACAAGTATAGAATCTGATGAATATTTAGGCACATGAATACTATTATATAACTACCACTTAAATGAAGATATAGAACAAAACCAGTATATCCAGAATCCTTTCTAATGTTTCTTCCCAGTGACCATCCCCTGTGAAAGGTAATCAATCACTCCCCTGATTTCCATCATCATGTATTAGTATTGCCTGTTCTTGAACTATATGTAAGTGATATCATTTGTTATGGATTCTTTTGTGTTTGGCTTCTTGTGTTTATGAGCTATATTCATGTTGTTCATATGAATGTAGTTTATTCCCTTTCATGAATATAGTATTTTGTGTGAATGTACCATAATTTTTATCCATACATTTATTTTATTCAAACATAAGTTTTATGTTTATTGGTAAACATTTGGTTTGCTTCCAGTTTTTCACTATTATGAATAATGTTGCTATAATCATTCTTATACAAGAGTTTTGGGAGCACATTAGATACATTTCCACTGAGTATATATCCGAGTGTAGAATTTCAGGTAATAGTGTGCGTGTAAGTCCAGATACTCTGCTTTGAAAAGTAAAAAGAAAAAAAAAAATTCTCCACTTGCATCACAGATGACTGTATATATGTGGATCTATTTCTGAACTCTCCATTCTGTTTAATTATACTCTTTGCCTGTTTTTATGCCAAACATCACACCGTTTCAATAACTATAGCTTTATAATAAATCTGAATGTCTGATAAGGTAAATCTTCCATTTTTTTATTTCTTAATTTTCTCTACCATTCTTGTCAATACATTAAAAAGAATATGACTGTTATAAGTACATGGAACTATTTATTACAGATTAACTTAGAAACATTTGGCATTGTTAAAATTCTGAGTTTTCTAATTTATGGAAATAGTATATCCCTTCATTTATTTAGGTCTTCTTACCTTTTTTTGTCATAATTATCTTGTAGTTTTCTATGTTGAGGTTTTGCACCTCTTTTCCTCAGAATTTTTTGTTTGTTTGTTTTGTTTTGAGACAGAGTCTTGCTCTGTCGCCCAGGCTGGAGTGCAGTGGCGCGATCTTGGCTCACCGCAAGCTCAGCCTCCCGGGTTCACGCCATTCTCCTGCCTCAGCCTCCCGAGTAGCTGGGACTACAAGCGCCTGCCACCATGCCTGGCTAATTTTTTGTATTTTTAGTGGAGACAGGGTTTCACTGTGTTAGCCAGGATGATCTTCATCTCCTGACCTCGTGATCCGCCTGCCTCGGCCTCCCAAAGTGCTGGGATTACAGGCGTGAGCCACTGCGCCCAGCCAGAATTGTTTTTATTTTATTTCTTTTACTTGCCTTATTGAACTTGCAAAAAACTCCAAATGATAATAAATTGAAGCAATTATAGCTGGAATCCTTGTCCTGCTCTCTTTCCCAATCTCTGTCACTCAATATTTTATTGCTAATGTGACTTTTGCTGGAGGATTTTTGCATATATGCTTTATCAGATTTTTTTAGACTACAATTTCTGGTTTAATAACAGTTTTTAACATGAATAGGAAGGATTAGCCTTCTAATCATAAGTATCTGGTACAGAAGTTACACATCCACAGTAAACAAATTAAAAGCTGGTCAAAATATATGAAATGACTGTTTTTAGCTATTGAGACAAGTAGTGTTGGGCTGTGATTCCTCATAAAAGGGAAACAAATTAGATGGTCCCTATTGAATTTTCAGCTTTCTTCATGGTCGCAATTTCCAGATGCCAGTGCAAGGAGGCGAAACTGAAGGAGAATAAGGTGGTTACATTCAGTTAGAGCCTGAGAGCAGAATTTGGTTAGGCTGAAGCAGCTGGAAACTGTGGAATGTAATACCAGAGAGGAGACTGCCACACAAAGAACTCCAAAAATGTGAGCAAAGATCCCCTGTACTCTGTTGTCAAATACTAAGCTGTGCATCAACAATGTTGTTGCATTATATGTAGATATGGCCAACACCCCAAAATATGGTGTTTCTGTCTCTCCCAAAGCATAGAATGAAGTTGTTCTCCGGAGTCTCCTTATCTACCTAAAGTCTGGGCCTGTCACAGAAGAAAACAATGACCTCTGGTCACTTTCTTAAATTTTCATTAACTGAACTCTGATCACAGGATGAAAGACTGAAGTCTGGCCACATACCTGGGCACACTTTTGTCACTAACCACTGTCTCTTCTGTGAGCCCAAAAGACTTCCTTCCAGCCATCGTATGTTCTTTAAGCTCATTGAATTTCCCTGACAATCATTTGCTACCCCACTAAAATCATCCACACTTCCCCACCTCACTTTTCCCTAAGAAGGAGAGCATGTAACCATTTGTATCCCATTGCATGGTAATCACTCTGTGCTTCTCCCCCAGGTACATTAATAACTTTGTATGTCTTTTCTCCTGTCAATCTTCCTTTTTTTCAGTTTGATTTTCAGCAAACCTTCAGAAGACAAAAGGGAAAGTTTTCCCATGGGCCAACGTGGATATGTATCTGTAATAGTCTGCTCAGCCTTCTACAGCAAGATGTTGCAGACTGGGTGACTTAAACCGGGGATCCTCAAACCCTGGCCATGGATCTGTATGGGTCAGTGGCCTGTTAGGAATCAGGTCACGTAACAGGAGGTGAGTGGCCAAGCAAGCATTACAGCCTGAGTTCCGCCTCCTGTCAGATCAGCGGTGGCATCAGATTCTCATAGGAGCACAAACCCTATTGCTAACTGTACTTGCAAGGGATCTAGGCTGCATTTTCCTTATGAGAATCTAATGCCTGATGATCTGAGGTGGAATAGTTTCATCCAAAAACTGGCCTCCATAGTCCCCTCCATGAAAAAAATTGTCTTCTGCAAAACTGGTCCCTGGTGCCAAAAAAGTTGGGGACCGTTAACTTGAACAACAGAAATTGGTTACTCACAGATTTGGAAACCGGGAAGTCCAAGATCAAGGTACCTACTGATTTGGTTCCAGGGCTCTTTTCCTGGTTTGTAGATGGCCATATTTTTACTGTATACTCATATGACCTCAACTTGTGCACGTGTGGGGGAGAGAGAAAAAAGCTCTCTGATACCTCTTCTTAGAAGGGCACTTAATCTAATAGGATCAAGGCTCCACCTTTAAGACTTATAGGCCCTGTCTCCAAAAAGTAGTCATATTAGGGGTTAGAGCATCAACATATAAATCCAGGGAAGGGGTTGGCAGGAGTTCCCAATTTTGTCCATAGGAGCTTCTGTTGTCTGTTTCCCTCCCCTTTCATGTGTCTTACTGTACCTGGTAATTTTTGCCTGAATGTCAGAAATTATACATATATAATTATTATCTGTGGGCCATATTCTCTTCTACCACCAATGATTCATCTTCCTCTAGGAAGCAGCTAGAGTATGAAACAGATTACCTTAATGCAATCAAGACCAATCAGATTTACGGTTGGTTTATTTCGGTCATAAGGCTCAGATGCTTTTTAATTTGCCTCCACTCCTAAGACATAGCTCTGCAGGGTCTCTAGCTGGAGACCTAACTCCAGTTATTGTTTGATCAGATACTTGTGTATGCTGAAAACTCTTCTCTCCCTGGCAGCAGCTTTCTGTTTTGCTTTTTAGCCTCTTTCCATGTTCACCTTAAAGTATTAGGATATTCCTCAAAAGAAAATATCCAGAGTGTTCCCTTTTCCCCATCTCTGAAAACTCTGAGACCATTGTCCCCAAGTCTTACTTGTGTCCTAAACAAAAATTATTCGCCAGCCCCATGAAATTACTAAAACCTGCTCAGCTTATCTGTTTTGGTTATGGTCCTTTGTCCTGTTTTTCAGATTCTCACTTTGCCAAGACCACAACCTGGCAGATTCCCTGAGGGGAAAATGTCTTCTTATTCTCTGTTTTTGATTTTCTGCTTCCTCATTTGCCTTAGCAGCAATATGGTCTTTTCAATTTGATTTTTAAATATTTTATCCAGCTTTTCTAAATGTATTGACTGAAGTATTGGTCTGCCATGAGCTGCTGCATCAGAGCCAGAAGTGAAAGTATGACTCTTTGACATGTCACTTAGTACCTAATATATAATAAATGTTAGCTAAATCTATTTAGTGACTGAAAACAAGAATAAACAAATGAACAAATTAAAAGATACTTTTTTTATTTAGTAAAGAGACCTTGATCAAAGTGCTGAATCTAATATTAAATTTTCTTGGAAATTATAACAATGTTCAAACTATCCTATCAACTGTTGCATTTTTCTTTTCTTTTTTTGGGGGGGTGCATGGGTGTTACGTTACAGAGGTTATAGTAGAAAGAAATTCTGGGGACAGGATATATAGGAATATTTCACATTTTCTTCTTCCACCAATGTAATAATTGAGAACTGGAAATATTAGTTAAATTAGTGTAAGAATACGTAGAGAGGCTTAATCTTTTCTGCTAGTTACTATAATTTTACAAAAGGACAAGAAGTATATTAGGTTAAAATTTCTTAATGTTGGGTTAATTGTAATAAATAAGAGTTCTTTAATTTTAGAGCACCTGATTAGCTTTATTTAACATATGAAATGCTAGTCAATGAAAATTAAAAAGGGTTAATGTTTTGACATGCATATTTCATTATTTAGCCTTATATTTCTAATATTTTCAATGCATATTAATAAAATGAGTTGAGAACTCGGCATTTCTCCTACAAACAATAAGAAGATAGACAGTACATGAAGATGATGACCTCCTATTCTAGTTTTCCTCCAATTTAAATTTAGCAAATCTCAGTTTAATATTTATAGATAAATGATGGACTACAGGTAACTTCTAGCTACTGTGGAGTTAACATGATTTTCAGATGCCTATTTAAGGCATGATAAATGGAAAACGTCTAAACCTTAATTTCTTTCTTCTTATTTTTATTTTTTGAGACAAGGGTCTTGCTCTGTCACCCAGGCTGGAGTGCAATGGCACGATCTCAGCTGACTGCAACCTCCACCTTCCAGGCTCAAGTGATTCTCCCACTTCAGCCTCTCAAGTAGGTGGGACTATAGGCACATGCCACCACACCCAGCTAATTTTTGAATTTTTTATAGAGACAGGGTCTTGCTATGTTGCCCAGGCTGGCCTCAAACTCCTGAGCTCCAACAATCTGCCTGCCTTTGCCTCCCAAACTGGTGGTATTACAGGTGTAAGCTACCATCCCCAGCCTAAACCTTAATGTTAAATCTACTCTCTTACTTTAATTTACAATTCAGCCTAAAGAATCAAGATTAAGTATAGAAAAGTGCTGATGGTCTTTGATTTGAAGAGGCCATAAGTGTAAAAGAAAAATTGCACTGGACAGAGTTAAACAAGAAGACTTTATTCAAGACGACTGCAGTAGGGAAGAGAGATTGAACTCAATCCCAGTGAAACACAAGGCAGGAGAGTTTTGAAGCACTGGGATGAGCTAATGAAAAAGAACCAGAGAACTATAGGCTGATGTGGTCCACTGTGTTTGCTAATTGGTGCTTATGGAAGTTAGGTTCCTAGCCTCCCACCTAGACTGGGAGATAGGAGCCCTATCTTCTTTGATGATTACATATCAAAGGAATAGTTTCCAGGTCCTTGAAAAAGGAAATGCCTGGATTGTAAAACTGGAAAGAGATTGGGAGAAGATTTACATCTCAAAAAGTCAGGAAATTATTTACACTAAAAAATTGTCTGAGGTAGGCTGGGAGCAGTGGCTCACTCCTGTAATCCCAGCACTTTGGGAGGCTGTGGCAGGTAGATAACTTGAGGTCAGGAGTTCTAGTCCAGCCTGGCCAACATGATGAAACCCCATTTCTACTAAAAATACAAAATTAGGTGGGCATCATGGCAGGAGCCTGTAACCCAGCTACTCTGGAGGTGGAGGTGGCAGTTAGCCAAGATCGCGCCACTGAACTCCAGTCTGGGTGACAGAGCAAGACCTCATCTCAAAAATAAATTTTAAAAAAATTGTCTAAGTTAAATTAGGATGTCAGGGCCTCTAATATCAAGAAGAAACCTATTTAATGTTTAGTCAAGCTGAGGGGAACATTAAGACCTTCTTGGTCACAATGTAGCACAAAACCTGTGGGATCCCATATAGAAACTCTGTCTCTCTTTTTTCCTCAGTCCACATTTGGAATAACAACAATATAACACTCCTTTGGTAGTTATATTTTCTCACCTTCTTTACAGAAGAAGAAATCCTTACTTAGAAAAGGTAAGTAACTTGACTCTAATGACCTAGCTGGAAGTGACAGGTCTCTGTGAGATTCAAGAGTATATTTTCCTAACCATTGTGTTACGGAGATGAAATAGACCTAATTGTGACATCCTTTTCCTCTTTTATGCCCTTTTTATTTATCCTTATGTTGCCTTTATCCAAATTAATTCACTGGGGTAGTCTAACAAATCTAGTTTACATTTCATTAATTATGTGAATGTTAATAACAACTCTTAACCCCAAACACTACCACAGTTCAATGACAAAGGTTATTAACGAGGATATAAATCCTCTATATGTACTGGATGGCTCCCAAGGAAACAGAGAGGATTGGCATGTTTTACTATCAGTGTTATCAGAGTCATGTTGTAGGCAGCTCCATTCTATCAAGTCAACAAATAAAATAATGGTAACTTTTTTGATGGATAACATGTTAGTCTCTGTCCTAAGAGATTTGCTTAACTTTTTTCATTTAGCTGACCTAGTATCTAGAGAGATAGCAATGTTATCCATTTTAAAAGTGAGAAACCTGAGTTTTAGAGAAGCTAAGTAACTTGCACAAGGAGAAGTCACTTTAGCAATATTCATAGTTATTACAATTTGAATCTGGAATTGAATTTGCATTAGCTCATTCCCATGGCTGTGCTCAAGGGCTACCCTCTACTGCTCTGGTTCTGGGCAATATGTCAGCTTCTTCCCTCTTTTCTTTCTGAAGGAGACCACACAATGTCACCCCAAAATATGGCACCCTAGTATGCTTAAGTATTTTGAAATGAAGGCCCTTGGAGATCAGCAGGTGCTAGGAGAGGCTTTTCCCCTATCTGCAGAGGGACTGGGCACACCCAAAAAGAAAACAATTACCTTCTGTCCCTTCCCTGAGTTTTCATTAAGTAAACTCATATTGTAGGGAGTGGGGAATGTAACTACACTATTTCATCAGGAGCCACTGTCTATTCCCCTAGACCCATTCAGTTTCCAAAGAAACTAACCATTGGTTAGGAACTACTGTCTGAGCATTGGGCCTATTCATTTCCCCTAATATTGTTTACTCTAGATTTCCTAATCTCCCTTCCCCTGTGAAGAAGGTTTTAAAAGCATATGCACTTCATTTGGTTTTGGATAATCATTCTACTGTGATTTTTTTTTTTACCCACGCATAATAAAATAAATTTGTATGCCTTTTTCTTCTATTAATGTGACTTTTGTCAGTTTATTTTCAGCAAATCTTCAGACTGCAAAGGGGAAGTCTTCCCCCTTCACTTCTATGCTTCTTTCTTTTCTTCATTTTTTTTTTCTGCCTTCCAATTTACCTTGACTGCCTTTTTTTCAATTATCTCACAATCTTGAATAAATCAACATTTAGTAATTATGTAGTTAAGTACTTTTATATTTGAGCAACGTGAATAATGTAATATAGTTGACTTCTTCAATGGAAGGCCTTCCCTTGGGCTTTTACAGTAATTTTAAAAAGAGAAAAAAATAAATTTTTATAAATGGAAACAAAAATATTTTCTGTCACAGGTGTAAATTTATATTAAATTTCAATTAAAATACAACTACTTATATATTTCATAAATTTGTGGTAGAGGCCATTGATAATCAAATATATTGATGTTCAGAAAAGAATACCTCCAAATTTGTCACTTTGGACTTCAAACAGAGCAGCTGAAAAGCAGCAAAAGCAGGGAAAGGGCTTTCTCTCATCTACCCTTAACTGACTAAGGTAAGTTCCTCCAGAAGACATACAATTGTCAATCAGGGAAGATTAAATCAGGAACAGAGACTACAAGTCTGACATCTCCATTGAGAGACTTTAACCACAGCTACCATCAATTCCTCTGAGGGCTGCTTCTGAGAAACTTTATCTGCATAGTAAGAGAGACTTTGTTCCCAGTGCAGTTTCTCCCCTGACCCTCCCATGGCTTGTCACCATCTCCCCCTGAAAAGCCCCCAGACCCTATTCTTTCTCTATGATATAAAACTTCAGTCATTTGAGGTCATAAAGGTATAAAATCTTTAATCATCGAGTCTTTCTTCAAGTCTCACATTTTACGGGATGCCCATGCATGTTGACATAATGAATTTGTTTGCCTTTTTACCTCTTAATCTGTCTACTGTCAAGTTTATTCCAGAAATCTAACTTTCAGGGGGTAGAAGAGAATTTTCTTTCACACCTACAAGTGCATTCTTTAAATTGTACTTTTACACCTTCAATAAAATGCTTAGGAATTCCTACGTCAGTGCTTTTTAAATCCCGGCTAAAGAATTGCCTAGGTAGTTAAAAAAAAAAAGAAAAATATATTCAAACCCTGCCACATAGCCACTCTACATTGTCAGGTGTCTGTGATTAAAAACATCCCCACTGTTGATTCTGATATATAGCCTGGGATTGAGAATCTCTGCCCAATTTGTTTTTATTAACATTTTAATACATTGATCAGTTTAGCTTAAAAATGATTTAAGAAGTATTTATTTTGCTTCTGTGCTATATAAATAGCCATGTTAATGTTTCTGGATGTTCACCAAATATTTTCAATTCTGTCTTCTGGGTATCTGATTGGATTGTACTTCCCAGCTGTCTTGTTGAGAGGAGCAGTGTGTCTAATGAAATTGTACTTCTGGGGCAGAACACTTAATTGCTAGTTTAGTTAGGCCTGAGCTACTGAACATACACTAGGCAGTGCAGCAGCAGCACCATCACTTGAACTCTTCTTAGAAATGTAGATTTTTCAGGGTCTGCCCAGATGTACTGAATCAGAATCAACATTTTCATAAGATCCCCAAGTGAACTCATGCAAGTTAAACTGTGAGAAGTCTTTCCCTAGAGTTCTAGCTTTCCCTTGTACTACGGCCAGCAATATTTGAGGTGGTAGCTGATTTCTTGGCCTGAACTCTGAGTGACTATGGTGGGCAGGACTCCCTGCCAACCAGCAATGGGCATGTAGCATGAGCTAAACCTTTACATTTTCAGATGTTTGTGTGACTTGCCTTTGTAGCATAACATATCCCATACTAACTGGATACCTTGGATGTAGAGAATTTCCTTGCCTTTCCCTTCAAACTCACTTATAAAATATACAGCATCAAATCTAAACCAAAAAACTGTAAAAATGTTCAATTTAAACACAGATTTTTATCAGAAAAGGCAGAGATTTAGAGTGATAGGAAAATAAATTCAAGACCAGGAAGAGACGGGACAGGACAGGACAGGAAAGGTTCCTTCAGATTGTTGAGGAAATAGCTGAATTGAGCCTATAAGCAGCCAAGAGGAATGGCTGCCTACGTTTTGGTATTTGAAACTCTTTGGTATTAAAACCAAGGCCAAATGTGTGAGTGAGGGGTTGAGGGGATATTTTCACAATTTGTCAGATGGGCAACTCTGTTTACTAAGCAAAGGAAAAACCAGGTGGATTAAAAAAGAGAGAGCAGGAAATGGAGAGAAGAGAGGAATACAAATAGTAACAAAGGTTTCCAGCTTGCCACAGCTTGCTCTTTTATTTCAAACCCAGAAAATAGCTCCGGGCACGTTAGCCTTGATGAACTGGAAAAGTTCCACACATTAAGGCCAGCAACCCTGACATAAGGCCATATCGAGAATGAATACATCTTTTCGATGAAGGGCTAATCTTGTACAAACACATTGCAGGGTGTTTTCAGGTCCTCTAATGATCCCCAGACTCTCTCTCGCACCATATTGTTAATGGAGAAGATATTTGTGTTAAACGTTGTGCAGATTAAACTGGTGGATTATTTTCCCTGCATTTAAAAATATCATTGTGCCCCGTGGCCAGACCATTCTTAACTGAGAAATACAAAATGCAACTGAATTTTTCTTTGCTTCATTAAAGGAAGCTTGAGAAAATTTAAAGGGACTGTTCAGATTTCTTCCTTAAAATATGCCTATTTCTAGGGCACCCTATGATACCAGTGGCTTCAGAATAGGAATGAGATTATTATAGACTAGATGACAAATTTATTTAATCATTGTGGTATCCGTTTATTTAAAATCTGTGTGCATGCTCTCTTTGTACCAGACACTGTATTAGGAGCTGGTGACATAGTGGGATAGAAGGACAAAGCCATGCTCTTATGAAGCTTACATTCTAGGATAATTCTTTGCCATAAACATAAACCAAACACTTCCACTAGAAATGCTGACCAATTCCTGGATTCTCTGGTAAGTTTCATGAACTCACCCTGCTTGGTAGCATGACATCATTTTATGATATACTAATTTCTACCTTGCTTGACATATCAATGTCTCTATATTTTTTACTTACTCCATCTTTTAACAGACGATTTATTTAGCACTTCCTGTCATAAAACTTAACTTTCTGACAGTGCTGCTTTCCCAATGCATCTTTATCAATACTGTTTCCAAAGAAGTGGGTAAAACAACACAGTGACAAAAGAAATTTGCATATCAGTTCTCGGCTCACACTAAAAATCTATGCCACATCCACAAAGGATGCCAACTATTTACAATACCCAGGAGGCAGTCCTGGGACCAAACCAAATGGGCCCATTACCAAGAGTGCTGTTAAAATCAAGCTCCAGGCTAGTAGGAAGGAATAATGTATTGATGGAGAAATTAAGCAAGTGGACCATGTATGGATGATTTGTGGATGGGAGAAAGATAAAGAAAATAGACATTGGGGTGGAGTGAGCTGAGATAATAAATACATGTGAGTTGGCCAAGTGCCCATTTGAAATTAATGTTGCAAAGATTGAGTGTTCATGCATCAAACAATTTTTGTACACTGTTTTATTGATTCCCCTAGGCCTGGATGTTTCCTTAAAGCCATGAAACCAGATTATACAAATTAGCTAGTGCAAGAGTACAGATGGGTAGGATTGCGATGCCAAATAATTTGCCAGCATATCCACAACAACTGTTGCTTCTCTTATAGTGCTGTTGAAAGAATCAAAGGAGAAGATATCTATGAAAGTGTTTTACACACCAGAAAGCACTTTACTTATGAGAAGTGGTGCTATTGTTTGCTATTGTTATTATTACTGTGCTTGTTTTAATGCAACCTAGACACTGTGGTAGTGTGTCCAGAATTGGTTCCTTCCCGTGGGTTCTTGGTCTGACTTCAAGAATGAAGCCACGGACCCTTGCAGTGAGTGTTACAGTTCTTAAAGATGGTGTGTCCGGAGTTTGTTCCTTCAGATGTTTGTAGTCTCACTGACTTTAGGAGTGAAGCTGCAGACCCTCGCAGTGAGTGTTACAGCTCTTAAAAGTGGCCCATCCAGAGTTGTTCATTCCTCTCAGTGGGTTCGTGGTCTCGCTGACTTTAGGAGTGAAGCTGCAGACCTTCACAGTGAGTGTTACAGCTCTTAAAGGTGGCACGTCCAGAGTTGTTTGTTCCTCCGTGTGGGTTCGTGGTCTTTCTGGCTTCAGGAGTGAAGCTGCAGACCTTCATGGTGAGTGTTGCAGCTCATAAAGGTAGTGTGGACCTAAAGAGTGGGCAGCAAGATTTATCGCTAAGAGCAAAAGAACGAAGCTTCCACAGCATGGAAGGGGACCCCAACAAGTGGCCAGCTGCTGGCTCTGTGGCCTGTTTTTATTCCCTTAATTGGCCCCACCCACATCCTACTGATTGGTCCATTTTACAGAGTACTGATTGGTCCGTTTTACAGAGTGCTGATTCGTCCATTTTTACAGAGTGCTGACTGGTGCGTTTACAAACCTTTAGCTAGACACAGAGCACTGATTGATGCCATTTACAATCTTTTAGCTATACAGAAAAGTTCTCCAAGTCCCCTACCCAATTAGCTAGACACAGAGCGCTGATTGGTGCATTTACAAACCTTTAGCCAGACACAGAGTGCTGATTGGTGCAATTACAATCCTTTAGCTAGATAGAAAAGTTCTCCAAGTCCCCACCCAACCTAGAAACCCAACCGGCTTCACCTCTCAGTAGCATGGCTTTTATGTCACAGGGTCACTGTTTCCTGGAAAAGCTCATTCTGATTTTGTTGATGCTATCATTCAGATATATTTGTGATAGGTAACTCTGAACTTTCATTGTTCTTAATGCTCTTGCCCTGCTGAGCTAAAATAGGGCAGTATGCCTTCTGCCCTGCTTCTCAATGAAACTGCACACGTGGGTTATAAATTGAGACCTATATATGATGAAGAAAATAGGAGGATGAAAATACAGTGCTTATCAACCTGTCACAATAGGAAGAGGCTGGAAAGTAAAGTGTCATACTCATGCTATTCTCAGGAAGAAAACTGATTTTCCTTTCAACACATGTCAAAAGGAAAACTTTTAGGCTGTCACGTACGGCCCGTATTTCTAGAACCTGGACCAATTTGGCTACTGCAAGGCTTTGTGAACACAGCCATCCAGAGGATGCTGTTTAGAGGGAAGGAGGTAAGATATTACCAGGATAGAATGGTGATACGCAAATGCAGCACCAGAGGACAAGAAAGCAGATACACAGAGAAAACAATTTTGGTCGTCAAATCATTATGTTAAGTTAACCCATGAATACTTACACTAACTAGAAATACATAGGGCTACTTCTCTGTCTTTGTGTGTCCACACTCCTGCTTGCAGACACGTGCACTCATGCATTCTGTCCTAAATTAGATTTCTCTAGAAGGAGGCCCTGTAAGTAGGATCACGTAAAAGAAGTTTATCTGGAAAGTGGTCCTAGAAATTACCAATAGTGGAGTAGGAAGACAAGAAAACCTAATCAAGATATGTTTGTCAGCGGGTCACTGCTGCACGCAACTGAGACTCTATATTTTTGTCAGGGACTCCATATTTTGCACACCTCTGGACAAAAGTGCAAAACACACATATAATCCCACATGAGGGGCAAAGAAACCAGGACATTTATTTATCGATTTCTATTTATCTTTGGTTAAAGGCTATCCTTTTTTTTTTCATTTTTATTATACTTTAAATTCTGGGATATATGTACAGAACATGAAGATCTGTTACATGTGCCATCGCAGTTTGCTGCAGCCATCAACCCATCATCTACATTAGATCTTTCTCCTAATGCTATCCCTCCCCTTGCCCCCCCCCCCCCCACAAGCCCCGGTGTGTGATATTCCCCTCCATGTGCCCATATGTTCTCATTGTTCAAGTCCCACTTACGAGAGAGAACATGCAGTGTTTGGTTTTCCATTCCTGTGTTAGTTTGCTGAGAATGATGGTTTCCAGCATCATCTATGTCCTTGCAAAGGACACGAACTCATTCTTTTTTATGGCTGCATAAAATTCCATGGTGAATATGTGCCACATTTTCTTTATCCAGTCTAACATTGATGGACACTTGGGTTGTTTCCAAGTCCTTGTTATTGTGAATAGTGCTGTGATAAACATGTGTGTGGATGTGTCTTTATAATAGAATGATTTATAATCCTTTGGGTATATATCCAGTAATGGGATTGCTGGGTCAAATGCTATTTCTAGTTCTACATCCTTGAGGAATCACCACACTGTCTTCCACAATGGTTGAACTAATTTGAACTCCCACCAATGGTGTAAAAATGTTCCTATTTCTCCACATCCTCTCTAGCATGTTGTTTCCTGACTTTTTAATAATCGCCATTTTAACTGGCATGAGATAGTATCTCACTGTGGTTTTGATTTGTATTTCTCTAATGACCAGTGATGATGAGCTTTTCTTTCAGGTTTGTTGGCCGTATAAATGTCTTTTTTTTTTTTTAAGTGTCTGTTCATATCCTTCTCTCACTTTTTGATGAGGTTGTTTGTTTTTTTCTTGTAAATCTGTTTAAGTTCCTTGTAGATTCTGGATATTAGCCCTTTGTCAGATGGATAGATTGCAAATATTTTCTCCTATTCTGTAGGTTGCCAGTTCACTCTAATGGTAGTTTCTTTTGCTGTGCAGAAGCTCTTTAGTTTAATTAGATCCATTTGACAATTTTGGATTTTGTTGAAATTGCTTTTAGTGTTTTAGTAATGAAGTCTTTGCCCATGCCTATGTCCTGAAAGGTATTGCCTAGGTTTTCTTCTAGGGTTTTTTGTTTTAGGTCTTAATGTTTAAATCTTTAATTCATATGGAGTTGATTTTTTTTTTTTTTTTTTTTTTTTTTTTTGAGACGGAGTCTCCCTCTGTCGCCCAGGATGGAGTGCAGTGGCATGATCTCCGCTCACTACAAACTCCCCTTCCTGGGTTCCCGCCATTGTCCTGCTTCAGCCTCCCAAGTAGCTGGGACTATAGGCACCTGCCACCATGCCCGGCTAATTCTTTGTATTTTTAGTAGAGATGGGGTTTCACCGTGTTAGCCAGGATGGTCTTGATCTCCTGACCTTGTGATCTGCCTGCCTTGGCCTCCCAAAGTGCTGGGATTATAGGTGTGAGCCAATGCACCCGGTCCTTGAGTTGATTTTTGTATAAGGTGTAAGGAAGGGGCCCGGTTTCAGTTTTCTGCATATTGCTAGGCAGTTTTCCCAACACCATTTATTAAATAGGGTATCCTTTCCCCACTGCTTGTTTTTGTCAGGTTTGTCAAAGATCAGACGGTTGTAGATGTGTGGTGTTATTTCTGAGGCCTCTGTTCTGTTTCATTGGTCTATATATCTCTTTTGGTACCAGTACCATGCTGTTTAGGTTATTGTAGCCTTGTAGTATAGTTTGAAGTCAGGTAGCGTGATGCCTCCTGCTTTGTCTTTTTTTTCTTAGGATTGTCTTGGCTATAGGGGCTCTTTTTTTGGCTCCATATGAAATCTAAAATAGTTTTTTTCCAATTCTGTGAAGAAAATCAATGGTAGCTTGATGGGAATAGCATTGAATCTATAAATTACTTTGGGCTGTATGGCCATTTTCATGATATTGATTATTCCTATCCATGAGCATTTCAGTTAAAGGCTATTCTTTGAGACAATAATATCCAAGCCCCTTCATCTTCTGTCCTCCTGGGTTGGAGATACTCTTGCTATTAGAATAATCTTGAGGAATTTTCTGAGTGTTTTCAGGAAGAAGCAGGCAGTGTTTATTGAATAATGAATGAGAGGAAATATGGGGAAGTTATTGAAAGTTTCTGCTGTGCACACCATTGTTCTCAGACTCTATGATATTTACCTGTGATTTTTCCTGAAGTCAGTCTTTATTATTCACTTTCACCAAATATCACCTGTGGAAGGGCACTTCACACTCCTGTATTGGATAGGGAGGCTTTTCCTCTATATTGCTACTTTCCATTCAAGAAGCACTGTCTAATAGAAACGTAAGCCACCAATGCAAGCTATTTAAGTATTTTTTCCAATAGATTTTAAAAAAAAAATACAAAACAGCTAACATTAAACTAACTTAACACTACATTTTATTTAATCCAACATAACTAAAACACTCTTTTAATATGTAATCAATACAGAAATACTAATTAGATATTTTACTTTTTTCTTGCAAAGCCTTTAAAATAGATGTGTATTTTACACTTAACAGCACATGTCAATTCTGACTACTGCATTTCTAGTACTCGATAGCCATGTATGGCTAGTAGCTATCGTATTGGACAGTGAAGACCTGGGTCCATCTCACTCTCCATCTGAAATATGGGGAACTTATGAGTATCTTAATACTTTGGGGGAATGAAAGATGGCATTCCTGCTGGACATTAAGTGAGAGATGTACTAACAATGTCCATGATAATTTGTCATCAGTTTTCAAGGTGGCTATATAATAATGCCCAAAATCAGACATACCTGCCCTTTTAAACATCCTCTCTCTTCCAAAACAAAACAAAACAAGAAAACAAAAACCAAACCTAGACTTGGTACTACATAAGGATTCACACACAGCTCCAGGAATGAGTGTTGAGGAAAACCTTACATTCATTGTAATTATGTTTCCACACTTTGGCAAACTAAGAAGGGAAAATACATGTGTCCTCTCCATGACCTATCTTTCGTATTTACACTCTTGTGTAGTCCCCTCTTATATTGTATCAGGACTGGTCTGTGTGAACAGAATAAAGCATAAGTAATAGTCATTTCTAAGGTGAGATTATAAAGAAAAACCTTCTTGTTGTCACTCCCACAGCTCATTCTAGGGGAAACCAGCTGCCATATTGAGAAAACAGTCCTGTGGAAAGGGCCATGCAACAAAGAACTGACTCCTGCCAACAACCTCATGAGTGAACCTAGAAGTGGCTCTTCTAGTCCTGGTCAAGTCTTATAGACTGTGGCTCCAACTGATAATGTGACTGTAACTTCATAAGAGAGCTGAACCAGACGACTCGATAAGACACTCCCCAATTCCATACTCTCAAAAGGTGTGTGAAATAATCACCCCCAGTTGTTTTAAACTGCTAAGTTTTGGGGTAGTGTGTTACATAGCAATAAATAATAAATACAACATCCAAGAAATAAATTTCTATGATAAATAAATATGGAGAGTAGATCTCTGTTTATAGGCTGAGATTTGTGTTCATTAGAGTCCTATTGAAAGGAATAAAGGTTAACCCGAGGTTAGAAGATGAGGCCACACTGTGACAGGAAGAGAGAAGAATGTGGAAAACATTATAGAAAGAAAAATTATATTCCAGAATTTCTTTAAACAGAACAAAAATACCAAACCCCCCCCCCCTTGTTTTCATTGTTTCCTAACCTCTTATAAATCATAGGGTCAGGACTGATTTATTACAAGGAAGTTCTAGGTCTAGAAGTCATCCCAGTGTTATCCAGACCATCAGCAATTAAGAGAATAAAAGGAAAATGAGGGAAAAAGTCCTTCCTCATAGGGCTGAGGACATATTCTGTGACTATATAGCAGAGTCAACTGAAAGTAGCATTGTAACCCCTGCCTAGAATTTCACCTAGTATGAAAGGAGGCTTTGGTTCTCCCTGGGGCCTACATTCCAGAAATGTTAACTGCATTTCTTAGGAATGTTAACTACATTTCTTAGGAAGCCATGCCATTGGACTTAGTGTACAGAATGCTTCATGTGAGCTTCATTAATCTTATTAAATAACATGTCTTTGCCATTCATTGATTAGACATACAAATCATTCATCCCCAGAAGGAATTGCAAAGGAATCTAAAGTCACTCAAAACCCAGGCTTGTGCTGTCTGTGGTTGTCAAGGTAACAAACGTCTGACAATTCCAAGCTACCAGACCTCGGCAGACTATTTTGAACCCACCATAGGTATTAGCCAGCCTTCCACCTTCCACTTCATATAACAGTTTCCAAAGGCATTCTCAGGAGAACTAATCAAGATATTAAGTTTATCCACAGACAACTAGAGTGCCAACACCCTGTAGCAAGTTAGAAGAAATAAATAGGATATTCTTTATGTTCAACCTTGGATGCTAAGTTCTTCCGCACCGAACCAGAGCCCCCTATGCTATCAGTGCTTGTTATAGCAGCTGTATTCAGAGCAATAACTAAAAAGAAGTGAACCAAGTCTGGAGATGCTAATTCTACTTGCTCCTTTATATTGAGCACAGCTGTAATTATAGATGGTATTATTTCTTAAATGTTTAAAACAGGGCCAGATACTTTAAATATTACCTCCTGTTTTAAATATTACTCTGTGCAAAATGGGTATTCTCATGCTGGTTTTAAAGATGAGAAAATTGAGGCTCAGTGTGTGGTTAAGTTCTTACCAATGACACACAACTACCCAGTGACAGAGCCTGGATGTGAACTGAACACTGACTTCAACGGGAGTTCACATATTCGCTGTGCTTTTTCTCACTTCCACTTTGTTTCTTCCTGAAATTGAATCTATCTCTTCCTATTTCCTTTTTAAGACCACATTGATTACTAAACATTTTCTCCCCATGTCTGCAAATATGCTATTAAAGACATGTAAAAATTGGTGTGGCATGGGCGAAACCCTGTCTCTACTAAAAATACAAAAAAATTAGCCAGATGTGGTGGCGGGCGCCTGTAGTCCCAGCCACGCGGGAGGCTGAGGCAGGAGAATGGCGTGAACCTGGGAGGCAGAGCTTGCAGTGAGTCAATATCACGCTACTGCACTCCAGCCTGGGTGACAGCAAGACTCCGTCTCAAAATAAATAAATAGAATTGGTGTGGCCTAAGGGTTGAACAATCAGCATAGATCCCTTATATCTTAGTACAGGAAAAGGTGCCAGAAGACACTGAAATGCCATGGGTTGGCATTCGGTCTCAGATGCGAAGGGTCCCGAGGGAACCATGGAGAGGAAAGCAGGATTCTCAAGCGCTCAGGACAGTCTTCTTCTATTTTAATAGGGGGTGTGGTCTTATCAGTGCAGGATGGCTGAATGTAAGCACTGACTGCCTGAACAAATTAATAATTGCAAGACAGAATTCTGACCTTATGAACAAGCATTTTGCTCCAGAATTCCTACCAGAAAAAAATGTGGAAGAATTTGTGCATTCTGTGGGAATATATATTTAGTTTCTCACAGAGACTAGTCATATTAGTACTAAGAATATAACACAGCTGAAAAGACAGCTAGTGGTTTTAGCTACATAACCTCAGATTCCTCAGAGATAAAAATTCTGTATTGGATACTAGAAACTTATAAATAAGTTGCTTTCATTGTTAGTTGCTTATGTTGCATGTATTTCTATTTTTTTTTTTATTTACTTTTGAGACAGGGTCTCACTCTGTCACCCAGGCTGGAGTGCAGTGGTGCAATCACAGCTCACTGCAGCCTCAACCTACTGGCTCAAGTGATCCCTCTGCCTCAGCCTCCTGATTAGCTGAGACTACAGGCACACGCCACCACACCCAGAGATTTTTGGATTTTTCGTAGAGACAGGGCTTCGCCATGTCGCCCAGGCTGGTTTCGAACTCCTGGGCTCAAGTGATCCTCCTGCCTTGGCCTCCCAAAGTGCTGGGATTACAGGCAGGAGCCACCCCACCCTGCCCTATGTTGCATGTGTTTTTAAAGATAATGTCACATGTATTTTTAAAGATAATATTCACTGAAGAATTTTTTAAAAATAAATAGAATTTGGCCTTTTAAAATGAGTTTCACATTTTGAGATTAAATATATTAGTATACTACTTTGCTGGTTCAACAAAAGTCAGGTCACTTTGTCATGATCTTCTTTCATAAGCAAGTAGTACAATAATGCTGCATTTGAGATAGTTGGCAACTACATGGGAAGAGGAAAAAGGAGAGAATATTCCAAATGTCTGCAGTGATATGCACTGAGAAAAGTTGTTGAAACTAACCTATACTCTCAGGCAAATGAACACCATTTCTTGGGAGAGTCCATTAGTGGGGCAAAAAGTATGAGAATCTGTGTCAGTGTATTTCCTTAAATAATGCAAACAGAAAGTCCTACATCATTAGTAATATCCTAAAAAACCTTCATTAGATCTAACTTACTATTAAAAATATCTTTAAAAACATTTTATATCTGATTATACAGCTGTGAAAGGATAAACAAATAAGGTATAAACAGGTGAAAATAACTTAGAAATACCTTTAAATAAAGTAATAAAAACCATACTCGCCCTTTAAAGATTTCTGTGCAATTGAATACATTTCAGTGTTCAACATGAAGCATTTCTCTTGCAGGACTTTGCTGGTTACTAGACATTTCAGCCTGACCAAGGGAATAAAAGTAAGCATTATTTCTTCTGGGCCCAGGGGTCTCCATTTAATAGAAACACACCCATTGACAAACAATAGTTAACACTATCTTAGGCATTTTGCTAACTGATTTCTAAATTTTTGGTTAAGCCATTATTAATTTTAACATTTGAACTATATTTTATACAATGACACATATCATCCTGTCACTGCTACTGCTCCTGCCATTGTACCCGAAGAAACTTGGATAGCCATGATTTTAATGGAAAATTGCCTTGGACACTGTGGCTGCTAGCTATTATTGTCTCTTCTCATTTTCTTTTTCCACGCAACTTTGTGGTCCTCTCACAAAAACACAGTTTGTACATCCTTGACCTTTGATCTCAGCCACACACTTGCTTCGGTCAAAGGCATGTGGGCATAGGGACAGTGTGCCAGTTCCAAGTTTAGCTTTTGAGAGGCCTCACCTGCTTCCAATCTGCTTCTCGTGCTCCTGTCACTGCCATGAAAACAACTTGCTCTGTCTTCATCATGGCCCCCAGACTGGGCACACATGGAGACGAGCTGCCTTAGCAAGCCCAGTCAGCCCCACAGCCATAGTTGAGCTGCCCAGGAAAATCCAGCCTACATAAGCAGACCCAGCGCTTACAAGTGAGAGAAATGAATTCTTATTGTTAAATGACTCTAAGATTTTCCATTTGCTTGTTACATAAAATTTCTGGCAATATTTGACAGATACAATAGAGGTGGCTTTTTTTGGAAGGAATTAATTAGAAGTGGTATGGTAGTGATCCAAATGACCTTATTTTCTTCCTGATATAATCTTGCCAGTTTTGCTCTCTGTTCAAATTTTATAAACTTTATTTTATTTATTTATTTATTTAAGACAGAGTATCACTCTGCCGCCCAGGCTGGAGTGCAGTGGTGTCATCGTGACTCACCGCAATCTCCGCCTCCCGGGTTCAAGCAATTCTCCTGCTTCAGCCTCCCAAGTAGCTAGGATTGCAGGCACGCACCACCATGTCCAGCTAATTTTTGTATTTTCAGTAGAGACAGAGTTTCACCATGTTGGCCAGGCTGGTCTCGAACTCCTGACCTCAGGTGATCCGCCCACCTCGCAAATTATGGAAACTTTAAATTCCTTAAATGACAGTAATAGAAAGGTAACTTAATTAAATCTACAAAAGAAAATAAAAATAATTTTAAAACTGTAGATTTAATGTTGTTAACCAAATATGTAATAGCTAATTTAACTGATTTTTATTATCGTTTCAGTTTTTTGGGTAATAGAAATACTATCACACTATTTTAAAGAGAAATGTCTAGATTTAAACAGAGAAGACCACTGGAATTCGGTAATTATAGAGGGCTTCAAAACTTACATATTCATATTCTTCAGTTTGATTCTATCAAAATATTTATGCATTTTCTTGAGAGAGTCCATTTGGGGGATAAAAAGTAAGTATAAGTTTTCCTCTCTAAATATTAAATGTATCCAGTTTACTACAACAATGCAATGATACACCTTATTAATTCACAAGCCTTATTTGTGAAAATCATGGAAATTTGCTTTGGGTCTAAATATTTTAAATGGTCCTTCTTTCACATTATATTTTGGGTTGCACAAACTGTAGGTTTATATATTACATGCAGATATAGACATGACTCTTCTCAGCACAAGCCTGGAAATAATGCAACCTGCCAAAAAAGAAAAAAATGCTTTGTGTCTCAGTGTAAGTTTCTAAAGAAGAAAAATAGCAGAGCTCTCAAATTTCTTCACTGTAGAAAAAGGTTAATGCAGTTCCAGACAGAGGTCAATGCATTGATCAGTGTAGCTTCAAATAAGGAGGCAGGTCTCTTCACAGTGTTTACAGTATGTCTCAGAATTATCAAAACATTGTCCATTTTCCCGTGGTTTTTTTATTCATTAAGCAAAAATTTCTATTGAAAAATCTTTTGCAGAACAGTAATTGCTACTAAATAATTCCATGTGTAGCTACATGATATATATTTATTTTAATGGCACCTAAGAACTTTTGTTTTATAAATGCCATATAAAATACATTAATTTTACGGTTATGATATAAAAATGAAGGACTGTGAACACAATCAGTTGGAACTGAAGCTTAATAGAAATCTAAGGATTTATGGAAGTTAAGACATTTTTCTTCCCTATCTCCCACCTTCTGTCTTTCAGTGACTCTTAGAATGCCACCATTCTGCTTTTTTGCACCTCAGCAAACAAAGGAACCAAACTCTTATCATTAGTTCACATTATTGAAATATCTCTGGATCAGTACCAATGTCTTTCTTTAAAAAACATGTTTCTACCCATCTCTTACTGCCTCTGCTTTCACTAATCACTTTTTCATTAATTTTTCATTCAACAGCTATTTATTAAACACATACTCTTTTCTAGGCACTGCCTGTAAAGCAGTTTATAAAGACAGACATGGGCTTAGCACTCTTGGAGTTTACAGTATAATAGAGGAGATAGAGGAGATAAAGAAATAACTTCAAATAGCAATTAATGCAGTGAAGACAAAGAAATTGGGTGCTCTGAAAAAGAATTTAAAAATCTAAACTTAAAATTTAGACTGGATGCTCAATCTATAAAGAATTAACATTTAAGCTGAGACCTGAAGAATACAAAAGAATCGGCCACATGGAGACATTTCCAGGCAGTGGAGAAGGTGCATGCAAGAGTCCTGTAGCAAGAGACAGATCTGTGCTACGCCTCTGAAATTTTGGGCAGAGTTCCTTCATACCTTCATTTGACTTTTAGGTCATGGTACTTTATATTTTTCTTTTCTCTTAAGGTGTATGTTCTGTTTTCAAAGCTGCTTAAGGGCAAAGTAATTGTTTAGAGCTATTTTTATCATTCACCGTGAAACTACCCTGCTTTCCAGCATCACAAACTAAAATGCCTCCAGAGTTAAGACTGGAGGAAAGTTGATGAAGAATAAGCATTTTATTCTTAATTGGGATGAGGAGATTTTTATTTTCTCACTGAATCAGTCAAGCTTTCAGTCAGGAAAACAGAAGTCATTCTATGTATTCTGGGTATATAATACAGCTGCTTTGAACCTCACACCCACTCAAGATCTACCCAAACATCTATCTCGCCTTTCTGGAGATGTTGCTCTTCTTCCTTCTAGATCTGATTCTGATACCTCTCCTTAACAGACCAGAATCTGCATTTCACAGGAAAGTAGATTCTGGGAAATATAGTTCTCAACTTCTCTTCTTCAATGCACCTTTTCCACTTAGTATTTATATTTACCTTTGTAGCTGTTTGTAGGCTTCCAGATTGCAGTGATAAAAACAATACTCGATTCTACCCAGCATGGTGTGATTATGCTTTAATCAACCAAAAACATGCCTACCTCTTCTCAAAAATTAGAGATGCAGATTCCATGATGCCTATTATATATTCATCTTTGGATAATGTTCTGTTATTTAATCTCAGTCATAATTTCTCTTTGATATCCTTTAATTTAAAGATTAAATTTACAGTATTAATTGCTGTTAACAACTTTAACACACCTTGTAATAGATACTATGGGAAAGAGAAAGTGGGAAAATGGTTGGTATAAAAATATGCACATAACCAAACAAGCAAGAAAAATACCCTGTTATTTCCCACCACAATCCCTATTTTTCAAGTGGTAACATGTCATAATTTCTTCCACTACTGCCCACTCCATGTTCCCTTTGCCCTGAGCTGGTACCTCAATGTATTGTGGTTCTTTATATGGTGACCCAAATCACCATTCAAGAAAGATCTGAAGTACAGTCATGCACTGTATAATGATATTTCTGCCCGTGACGGACCACAGATATGAGGGCTGTCCCATAAAATTATAATACTGTATTTTAATGTACCTTTTCTATAATTAGATACATAAATACATACCATTGCTACCATTGCATTACAGTTGCCTACAGTATTAAGTACAGCAGTATGCTATATAGGTTTGTAGCCCAAGAGCAATAGGCTAAACCATATAGCCTAGGTGTATAGTAGGCTATACCATTTAGGTTTGTGTAAGTACATTCTATGATGTTGACACAATGACAAAAACACCTAATAATGAATTTCTCAGAAGGCATCCCTGTTGTTAAACAATAAAGGATTGTGTTAGTGTTCTTGCCTAAAATGGGTTTTTGTATTTAATGTTCTATTAAATGTTATTACTGGACATAACAATACCATGAAGTGTCGTGAGGAAACCTCTGACCTCCAGACCATCGCCTCCATGCCTCTGTTTTGTAGATAATTAGAATCAATTATTCAAGTCAGAATAGTAATCCACTACTTTGCCTATTAGTTTCGTGGCAGAAAAATTCAATGACCAGGTGGAATTCTCATCTTCCAATTCAGTGGAACAATTGTTGTGTCTCCAGATGAAAACATCATAGTTATTAAGTCCTTTATGCAGGCAGAAACTGAAGTTTTGGGGACAAGAAGCAAAAATATTGTGACTGAGTTATTAGGGGAAATAAACAGAGAAGCCACTTCCAGTTCCACACCTTTGTTCCAGATCCTGTGTATTCTGACAATGGGAAAAATGTCACCATTTAAACATTAGTCAGAAGTTGAGAAAGTATGCCTCATCTTGTAGCAGAATACTTCATCTCATGTGGTTACTCAAGCATTGCCATAACTAAACCTTCAATACACTGTCTTGCCCGCTTCCACTAGGCCACTGTTTTAGATGTGATAAAGTCAATGAATGAATTCCAGTGGTTTAAGTGCATTATCTTATTTCTTTTGTTGTTAAATGAGTACATTGTTCAAAAGCAGTGTTTTGTGGAATGCCTTGATTGTAACAAAGCATTCAGTAAATGCTGGTAGTGGCATTTGAGACAGAGAAGGCAAATCTACATACAGAATAAGAATCCATTCCAGTAAGGACAAATTGCTGCTATGTCCGTGATTGAAGAGGTCCAATGTAATTGACTTGTTCTCATGTGGTTGGTCCTTAACTGCCATGGGGATTAATTCTATATCAGGAATCTAGTCTTGGTTTCTGCTATTGGCAGGTGGGCAACGCAACTGTAGTGGTAGCTAGAAAATTTGTATCAAGGTAAGTTTGTTATGAAAAAAAACTCCATCCCTGCTAGCACAGGCACTATGTGCATGAATGCATTAAGCATACGCAAGCTGGATGTTTTTTCCACATTGACAGAGAATGTTTTGTGGAAAAAATTCACATAAGATACAGGTATCTTTATTCTCGCTTCCCTTGACAGGTACATTGACATCTGTCTTCACCAGTATTCAAATTATGTTTCTTTAAAATGCATACTATTGCCCACAAATAAAAAAATAAATGACATTTATTTTTGTGACTTTAGGTTGGTCTTTCTTCTTCCTTACTCTTTTTTAAAATTAATTATCTTTCCCTGCTTTATTAAGGTACATTTAACAAATAAAAATTGTCTATATTTATGGTGCACAGTGTGATGTTTTGATATATGTGTACACTGTGAAATGAAATGATAAGGAAAAAACAATACATCTATCACCTACTACTTATAATTTTGTTATAATGAGAACATTTAAGGTCTACTCTCTTGATAATTTCAAGAATGTAGTAACTATAGTCATCATGTGTACAATAGCTCTCCAGAACTTACTGCTTTTAATTGAAACTTTTTATCTTTTGACGAACGTCTCCCCAATACCCTTGTAACCATCATTAGACTCTCGGTTTATATAAGGTCAATTTTTTAAAATTCCATGTATAAGTGAGATCATGTGGTATTGATCTTTCTGTGCACATCTTAGCATAATGTCCTCCAGGTTTATTCATGTTGTCCTAGATGACAGGATTTCCATCTTTTTTTTAAGGCTTAATGGCATCCCATTGTGTTTTTTTAATTTTTAATTTTTGTGGGTACATAGTCAGTATATATATTAATGGGGTACATGAGATATTTTGGTATAGATATTCAATGCATAATAATCAGATCATAGAAAATTGGGTATCCATCCCCTCCAGCATTTGTTTTTGTGTTACAAGCAACCCAATTATACATTTTTTAGCATTTTAAAGTATACGATTAAATTATTATTGGTTACAGTCTCCCTATTGTACTGTCAAATACTAGGTGCTGTTCATTCTTTTTTTTAAAATACCGAATAATCATCTCCACCTCCCCCTCTTCAGTCCTTCTACTACCCTTCCCAGCTCTGTTAATTATCCTTCCATTCCCTGTCTCCATGAGTTCAATTATTTTGCTTTTCAGATACCACAAATAAGTGAGAACATGTAATGTTATGTCTTTCTGTGCCTGGCTTATTTCACTTAACATAATGACCTCCAGTTCCATCCATGTTGTTGCAAATGAGAGAATTTCATTCTTTTTTATGGCTGACTAGTATTCCATTGTGTATATATACCACATTTTCTATATCCATTCATCTGTTCATGAACATTTAGATTGCTTCCAAATCTTGGTTATTACAAATAGTGCTGCAACAAACATGGGAATGCAGATATCTCTTTGAAATACTGATTTCCTTTTATATTGGTATATACCCAGCAGTGGGATTGCTGGATCACATGGTAGCTCTATTTTTAGATTTTTGAGGAAGCTCCAAACTGTTCTCCATAGTGGTTATAGTGTACAATGGTTTCCTTTTCTCCACATCCTCATCAGCATTTGTTATTGCCTGTCTTTTGGATATAAAACATTTTAACTGGGGTGAGATGCTACCTCATTGTAGTTTTGATTTGCATTTCTCTGAGTTTCACGTTGAGCACCTTTTCATATGCCTGTCTGCCTCTATTCTTTTGAGAAACATCTATTCAAACATTTTGCCTATTTTTTGAATTGGATTATTAGTTTTTTTCTAGAGTTGTTTGAGCTCCTTATATATTTTAGTTATTAACCCCTTGTCAAATGAAAAGTTTGCAAATATTTTTCTCCCATTGTGTGTGTTGTCTCTTCAACGATAATTGTTTCCTTTGCTTTGCAGAAGCTTTTTAACCAGATGTGATCTTATTTCTCAGTTTTTGCTTTGGTTGCCTGTGCTTGTGGGGTATTACTTAAGACATTTCTTTTCCGAGATCAATGTCACGGAGAGTTTCCACACTGTTTTCTTGCAGTAGTTTCATAGTTGGAGGTATGAGATTTAAGTCTTTAATACATTTTGATTTTGTGTGTGTGTGTGTATGGTGAGAGACAAGAGTCTAGTTTCATTCTTCTGCATATGGGCTATCCAGTTTTTCCAGAACCATTTATTGAAGATATTGTTTTCTCCTCATTGTACGTTCTTGGCATTTTTGTTGAAAATGAGTTCACTGTAGGTGTGTGTGAATCTGTATTTTTTATTTCAATTTCATTTATCTCTTCTCTGATTCTTACTTATATTCTTCTTCTGATTTTAAGTTTTGTTTGCTCTTTCTTTTCTAGTTCTTTAATATGCATCACTAGGTTATTTATTTGAAGATTTTCTTTTTTTCAATAAGGGTACTTATAGCTGTAAACTTTTCTTAGTGCTGCTTTCACTGTATCTCATAGGTTTTGGTATATTGTGTTTTCAGTTTCATTTATTTCAAGAAATTTTCCTTTTTTAGAGAAGAAATACTGTATTTATTTCTTTATTTTAACTTTTATCTTAAGTTCGGGGGAGTATAACTGCAGGTTTGTTACATAGGTAAACTTGTGTCATAGAGGTTTGTTATACAGATTATTTCATCATCCAGGTATTCAGCCTAATACTCATTACTTATTTTTCTTAATGCTCTCCTCCTTCCCATCTTTTGTCCTTCAAAAGGCCCCAATGTGTGTTGGTCCCCTCTATGTGGATCTTTTAGCTCCCACTTATAGGTGAAAATATGTAGCTTTTGGTTTTCTGTTCCTGGGTTCATTTGCTAAGGATAATGAATGGACTTCAGCTCCATCCATGTCTTTGCAAAGGATATGGTCTTGTTCTTCTTTATGGCTGCATAGTACTCCGTGGTGTATATGTACCATATTTTCTTTATCCATTCTATCACTGATGAGAATTTAGGCTGATTCTATGTCTTTGCTATTGTGCATGGTGCTGCATGAAAATATGCTTGCATGTGTCTAAATACCATGCAACCCAGCAATCCCATTACTGGGTATATACCCAAAGAAATATAAATCATTCTATCATAAAGACACATTCACATTATGTTCACTGCAGCATTATTCACAATAGCAAAGAAATTTTTCAATTTTCTTCTTAATTTCATCATTGACCCACTGGTCATTCAGGAGCACATTGTTTAATTTCCATGTTTTTTTTATGGTTTCCAAAATTCCTTTTCTTATTGAGTTGTAGTTTTATTTTATTGTTATCAGAGAAGATGTTTGATATTATTTTAATTTTTTGAAGGTTTAGGGTGCGTTTTGCGACCTAACATATGATCTATCCTTGAGAATGATCCATATGCTGAGAAGAATGTGTATTCTGCAGCTGTTGGATGAAATCGTCTGTAAATATTGATTATGTCCATTTCATCTGTAGTGTAAATTAAATCTGATGTTTGTTGATTTTCTGTCTGAGAGATCGGTCCAACAATGAAAGTTGGGTGTTGAAGTCTCTGGCTATAATTGTATTGAGGTCTATGTCTCCCTTTACCTCTAATAATATTTGCTTTATTTATCTGGGTGCTCCAGTGTTGGGTGATATATGTTTATAATCATTACATTCTCTTGCTGAGTTGACCCCTATATCATTTTATAATGACCTTCTGTGTCTCTTCTGGCAGTTCTTGTCTTAAAATCTATTTTGTCTGATATAAGTATAGTTACTCTTGCTCTTCTTTGGTAACATTGTCATGAAATTTTTTTTTATCCCTTTATTTTTAGTCTATATGTATCTTTATAGGTGATGTGTGTTTCTTGTAGGTAACAAATCAATGGTTCTTGGTTTTTCATCCCTTCGGTTACTCTACATCTTTTGATTGGAGAGTTTAGTTCACTTACATTCACTGTTGTTAAAGTTCATAAGTAGGTGCTTACTCCTGCCATTTTGTTATTTGCTTTCTGGTTCTTTTGCAGTCTTCTCTTCCTTCTTTCTTCCTTCCTATCTATCTTTTAGTGAGGGTGAGGGTGATTTTCTTGATTAGTATATTTTAGCTTCTTGATTTTTATTTTTTGTGTATCCGTTGCATGTTTTTTGATTTAAGGTTACCAAGAGGTTTGCAAATACTATGTTACAACTCATAATTTTAAAGTGATGACAAAACTTAACTCTGATTGCATATAGAAACAAGCAAGCAGACACACAGAAAGAAAACTAATAAAAACTGTAAGCTTTAACTTCATCCCCTGCTTTTTAACATTTTACTGTTTATGTTTCATTGTCTATGCCTTGAAAAGTCATTGTAGTTATTGTTTATGAATGGTTCGTCATTTAGTCTTTCTACTTGAGACAAGAGTAGTTTACACACCATCACTGCAGTGTTATACTATTCTGTGTTTTTCTATGTTTACTATTATCAGTGAGTTTTCAACCTTCAGATGATTTCTTCTTGCTCATTAACCTCTTTTTATTTCAGATCGAATAACTCTTTTTAGCATTTCTTAGGACAAGTCTGGTATTGATGAAATCCTTTAGCTTTTGTTTGTCCTTCAGAAACGGAACATATTTTCACTAGATATACTATTCAAGTTTTTTTTTTTTTTCCTTTAGCACTTTAAATATGTCATGTTGCTCTCTCCTGGACTGTAAGATTTCCACTGAAAAGTGTGCTGCCAGATGTATTGGAGCTCCATTTTATGTTATTTCTTACTTTTCACTTGATGCTTTTAGCATCCTTTCTTTGTCCCTAGCCTTTGGAAGTTTGATTATTAAATGTCTTGAGGTAGTCTACTTCGGGTTAAATTTGCTTGGTGTTCCACAACCCTTTTGTACTTGAATACTGATATCTCTTTATAGATTTGAGAAGCCCTTTAAAAATACTTCTGCCGGGTGCAGTGGCTCACACCTGTAATCTCAACACTTTGGGATGCTGAGGCGGGTGGATCACCTGAGGTCAGGAGTTTGAGACCAGCCTGGCCAACATGATGAAACCCTGTGTCTACTAAAAATACAAACATTAGCTGGGCATGGTGGTGGGCGCCTGTAATCCCAGCTACTCAGAAGGCTGAGGCAGGAGGATCAAACCCAGGAGGCACAGGTTGCAGTGAGCCAACATTGTGCCACCACACTCTAGACTGTGCAACAGAGCAAGACTCAAACAAACAAAATAAAAAGTTCTACCCCTACCTCATTATCTACCTCCTCTTAGTTTGCCCTTTTCAGGTTTTTTCTTATAAGTGTATTCATTGTATTTTTTTTTCTTTTATCTCCTGTGACTGTGTATTTTTAAATAGCCTGTCTTCAAGCTCACTAATTTCTTCTTCTGTTTGATTGATTCTGCTATTAGGAGACTCTGACCCTTTCTTCAATATGTCCATTGCATTTCCTAACTCTAGGATTTCTGCTTGTTTCTGAATCTTTTTGTTAAATTTATCCGATAGAATTCTGAATTCTTTCTCTGTGTTATCTTGAATTTCCTTGAGTTTCCTCAACATGGCTATTTTGAATTCTCTCTCTGAAAGGTCATATATCTCTTTCTCCAGGATTATTCCCTGTTGTCTTATATAGTTCATTTGATGAGGCCATATTTTTCTGGGTGGTGTT
>NW_026652294.1:52650200-52711178 GCF_009828535.3 Hylobates moloch | reverse complement strand
AGAATAATCTCTGGATTACCAGGAAGGTGATCCAGAATAATCTCTGGATTACCAGGAAGGTGATCCAGAAATTACCATTTTCTTTTTCCCTTACATTTTTTTCTTTTTCCTTACTTTTTCCCAAACAAATGATGTCTCTCTTTCTGTGCTCATCCACCTAGAGCTGGGAGTGTTATGATGCAAGCACTTCTGTAGTCACCATCACTGGGACTGTGCTGGGTCACAGTTGAAGCCAGAAGAGCACTGGGTCTTGCCCAAGGCCCTTGCCTTCAGGATGTCAAGTTCCCCCAGGCCCTTTGGCATGTCCAGAGATGCTGTCTGGGAGCAAAGACTTAGAGCCAGAAGCCTTAGCAGTTTACCTGATGTTGTATTCTACTGCAGCTAAGCTTGCACCCACACCACAATACAAAATCCTTCCTACTCTTCTCTCTCCTCTCCACAGGCAGAGATGCCTCCCCCTGTGGCCACCACCACCACTGGTCCACGCGGTTTTTGCCAGGTCACCATGATGTTCGCTTAAAGCCCAAGGGCTCTTCTGTCAGCTTGTGGTCAATGCTGCCAGGCCTGGAACTCACCTGTAAGGGGAGTGGGATCCCCTCCGGCCCAGTTAAGGTTCAGAACTGCTGTTGAAGATCCTAGGCCTGAATGTGGGTACTCCAAGATCATGACTATTGCTCCATCTTACTATGGCCAAGCTGGTTCTTAAGGTGCAAGACAAAGTTCCCTTTACTTTTCTCTTCACTTTTCTTAAGCAAGAGTTTTTCACCACAGCCACCACAGCTGGGAATGTGCTAGATCACCCATGAAGCCAGCATGTCTCAGAGCCCAAGGCCTACAGCATACTTCCTGGGAATTGCTGCTAATTATTCCAAGGGCTCTTAAGTCAGCAGGTGATGAATCTTGCCAGGACTGGGTTCTGGCCTTCAAGGCAGTGGATTTTTTTATTTTTTACTTTTTTTTTGGCCCAGAGTGAGTACAGAAATGTCACATAGGAGTTAGTGCCTGGAATGGAGCCCTCACAGCTCAGTCCAGTGTCCTATCCTACTGTGGCTGAGCTGGTATTCAAGATCCAAGTCAAGGTCCTCTTTACTCTTCACTCCCCTCTCCTTAAGCAGAAGTAAGGAGTCACTTTCATTGCTTCAAGCTGTATTGCCTGGGGTTGGGAGAGTGATGGCCCCACACTCCCTTAAGCCATGCCAGCTGGTGTCTCACTAGCTCATGTGCCACTCTAGTCCACTGGCTCTAAGCCCAGTCTAGCATGAGGAATTGCCTAGAAATTGCAATCCATGTGTCCTAGGCTTCCTTTCAAGTTTACCTGAGAGCCCAGATCACTTCAGTCCACAGTGGCAAGGCTTACCGAGAAACTCAAGTTCCAATCATTGCAGTGAGCAATTCCCTTCTGGCTAGGGCTAGTCCAAATGCTTTCTCTCTTCATGGGTGCTGGCTGACCTCAGTACAGCTTTATTCTCTGCTGTGACAGAGCAGCACTGAGTTCAATGTAAAGTCCCCAATCACTGGTCTCTCCCTCCCCAAAGTGCACAGATTCTCTCTCCATGCCAAATGGCAGCTGCTCATAAGGGAGAGGTGGTGTCGGAGATTCAAGGCTGTCTTTCCATTCCTCTTCAATGCTTCTTTTAGCGATAGGAAGTCAAAAATGAGGTACTGTGATTGCTTGCCTGATTTTTGTTCTTGTGATGGTGCTTTTCTGTGTGCATAGTGGTTAAAATTTGGTGTTGCCACAGTGGGGTCCGGGGGGATGTACAATGGTGTAGGCTTCTATTCCATCAGCTTGCTCCACCCCTCCATTGTGTTTAAAATCTTCAATGTATATAAAACCACATTTTCTTTATCCATGTGTCCATCAGTGGACACTTAAGTCAATTCCATGTCTTGGCTACTGTGAATAATGCTGCAATAAACATCGGAGTGCAAACATCTCTTTGACAAACTGACTTCATTTATTTTGGATATATATCCATAAATGGGTTTCTTGAATCATATGGTAGTCCCATTTTTTATTCTTTGAGGAACCTCTGTACTGTTTTCCATAATGACAGCATCCCTTTACATTTCCAACAACAGTATACGACGGTTCCTCTTTCTCCACATCCTTGCCCACACTTATCTTTTGTCTTTTTGATAATAGCCATTTTAACATGTGTGAGGTGAAGTATCACTGTGGTTTTAGCTTACATTTCCCAATGATTAATAATGTTGAATATTTTTAATATACTTTTTAGCCATTTGAATGTCTTCTTTTGAGCAATTTCTATTCAGATCCTATACCATTTTTTAAATTGGATTTTGTTTTGCTACTGTTTGAGTTTCTTCTATATGTTGGATATTAACCCCGTATCAGATGTACATTTTGAAAATATTTTCTCCCATCCTGTAGGTTGTCTCTTACCTCTGTTGATTGTCTCCTTTACTGTGTAGCAATTTTTCAGTTTGATGCAATCCCATTGCCTATTTGGTTTTTTTGTTTTCATTTTTGTTTTTTTTGGCTGTGCTTTTAGAGTAATATCCCCAAATCCCTTACCCAGACTAATGTATTAAAGCAATTTCTCATGACTTTTTTTAGTAGTTTTATACTTTTAGGTCTTATATTTAAGTTCTTAAACCATTTTGAGTTGATTTTTGTATGTGGTATCAGATATGGTCCAATTTTTTTCTTTCCCAGCACGACTTATTGAAAAGACTGTTCCCTTTCCATTGTGTATTCTTGGCACCTTTGTCAAAGATAAATTTTTTGTTTGTTTGTTTGTTTGAGATGGAGTCTCGCCCTGTCGCCCAGGCTGGAGTGCAGTGGCGCAATCTTGGCTCACTGCAAGCTCCGCCTCCCGGGATCACGCCATTCTCCTGTCTCAGCCTCTCTGAGTAGCTGGGACTACAGGCGCCCGCCACCACGCCCGGCTAATTTTTTGTATTTTTAGTAGAGACGGGGTTTCATCGTGGTCTCGATCTCCTGACCTCACAATCCACCCGCCTTGGCCTCCCAAAGTGCTGGGATTACAAGCGTGAGCCACCACACCCGGCCCAAAGATAAATTAACAGTACATGTGTAGGTTTATTTCCAGGCTTTCTATTCTGTTCCGTTAGTCCATGTGTCTGTTTTTATGCCAATACGGTGCTGTTTTTATTACCATAGCTTTGTATTATATTTTAAAATTAAGTAGTTTGGTGCTTCCAGGTTTATTTTGGCTCAGCTTTCTTTGGCTATTTGGGGTCTTTTACAGTTTTATATAAATTTTTGAATTGATTTTTCTATTTCTGTGAAAAATGTTACTGAAAATTTGATAGGAATTGCATTAAATATGTAGGTCACTTTGGGTAGTATGAACATTTTAACAACTTTTACAATCCAGGAACATAGAATATATTTTCATTTACTTGTGTCTTCTTCCTTTTTTTGTGAGATGGAGTCTCATTCTGTCACCCAGGTTGGATGCCATGGTGCAATCTCGGCTCATTGTGACCTCCACTACACAGGTTCAAGTGATTATGCTGCCTCAGCCTCCTGAGTCACTGAGATTACAGGCACCCACCATCACGCCCAGCTAATATTTTGTGTTTTTAGTAGAGATGGGGTTTAACCATGTTGACCAGGCTGGTTGCAAACTCCTGACTTCAAGTGACTCACCCTCCTTAGCCTCCCAAAGTTCTGGGATTAAAGGCATGAGCCACTGCGACCAGCTTTCTTCCTTTTTTTAACCACAAGTTGATTTTGGACAATATTTTTGGCCATATGTTGGATTATAAAAGTGAATGAATAGATGTATGGCATGATTCTGCCCATTTGAATTTTTATTTCATTGCTCTTTCCATACTTGAGTGAAGCTTTTATACTGCAATTATCTAATTTAATGCTGTGTCAGCATATCATTCACGGCTATCTGTCAACCAGGCCATTTTGTCCTCTTTCACATTCAAATAGTGATATGGAGGTGAGGCCATAATGTGGGGGTTGATGGAGACATGTTAATGTAGCAGTATGTGCTATTGAAGATTAAGCTATGTGTTTTAAAACTTACTTATGTGCTTATGTACAACTTGAACCACATTTACACACACACACATCACACTTGGCCCTTGAACAAATAGGAGCTTGGGGTACTGATCCCCCCAACACAGTTGAAAAATCCATGTGTAACTTTTAACACCCCCCAAATTTACCAATAGCTAACTGTTGACTGGAAACTTTACCAATAACTCAAAGCCAAAAAATATTTTGTATGTTACATGCATTATGTGCTATATTCTTACAATACAGTAAGCTAGATGAAAGAAATTGTTAAGAAAGAGAAAATGTATTTACTACATTAAGTGGAAGTGGATCATTTTTAAAGCCTTCATCCTTATCTTCACGTTGAGTAGGCTGAGGAGGAGGAAAAAGAGGAGGGGTTGGTCTTGCTTTCTGGGGGTGACAACAGTACAAGAGGTGGAGGAGGTGGAAGGGGAGGCAGGAAAGACAGGCACACTTGATGTAACTTTACAGAAAGACATTATAATTTCTGTCTGGCTTTTTTTTTTTTTTTTTGCCTTTCCATTTCTGTAAAAATGTTTCTATATGGTACCAATCTTTCATCCACTGTTTGCTTTCATTTCAGTGCCTGTATCACAGAAGGGTCCATGCCATAAAATAAGTCTAAAGCAATCCTGACTAATCAAAACTCTTCTTCCAAATTGTCTAATGTCAATTTGTTTTCTGTCACTGCTTTTTCTACATCTTCCTCACCATTTGGCACTGGTTCAGAAGCACTCATCTCTATCAAGTCACCCTCTGTTAATTTCTCTGGTGTGGTTTTTATTAGCTCTTGAATTTTCTCCAAGGCTCATGTCTTAAAACTCTTCACCACCCTCATTTTGTTGTTGTCATTTTCACAATTTCTTTCATGATTTCCTTGACTTGCTCTGTTGTAAATCCTGGAAAGTCATGCACAACATCTGGACACAGTTTCCTCCAGCAGAAATTTATTGTGTCAGGCTTGGTGATTTTCACAGCTTTTTCTATAACAATGGCAATTTCAATGG
This sequence comes from Hylobates moloch, assembly GCF_009828535.3. Classification (NCBI taxonomy): domain Eukaryota; kingdom Metazoa; phylum Chordata; class Mammalia; order Primates; family Hylobatidae; genus Hylobates; species Hylobates moloch. Next base: position 52,706,147 of record NW_026652294.1, on the reverse strand, counting down.
TGCAATCCTTCTATAGTTTTATGATGTCCTCTCAATGAGATAACTCTTCCATAGCATTGATGATCCTTTCCATAGAGTACCATGTGTAATGAGCCTTAAAGGTCCTTATGGATCCCTGACCTGGAGGCTGAATTAAAGATGTTGTATAAGGGGTCAAGTAGATTACTTTAATGCCTTCAGTGCTGACCTTATGGAGTTCTGGGTGGTCACAGGCATTCTTCAACAGGAAAATAACTTAAAAATACAGACCCTCACTGGTAAGGTCCTTCCTGACTTCAAGGACAAAGCGTCAATAGAACTAATCTAGGAAATAGATTATTCTTATTTTCCAGGCCTTCTTGTTTTACAATCAAAATATTGGTAGCTGGTGTTAGATAAGGGCAGTCCTGATCATAAACCCAACTGCATTTGCACAAAACAGTAGAGTTGGCGTATCCCTTCCTGCCTTAAATTCTGGTGCTTGTTTCTCTTCCTTACTAATAAATGTCCTTTGTGGTATTGGTTTCCAAAACAGGACATTTTCATCTGTAATAAAAATCCATCCATGCAGATCTCCTTTCTCCTCAGTGATTTCTTTCATTTGGGAAGTTATCTGCTGCCTCTTGGTCAGCAGAAACTGTTTCTCCTGTTATTTCGACATTTTTTAATCCAAATCTCTTTCTAAAATTATCAAACTATCCTTTGCTGTTGTTAAATTCTTCAGCTTAAATTCTTTACTTTCTTTTGCTTTAAATTGTCATATAATGACATCACTTGTTTTCAAAACATATTACATTCTATAGGTATGCCTTTCCTATAGCAATTTTTCACCAACGTAAAGGTTGTGTTTTCAATGCAAAATAAAAAGGTAATCACAAATATACAAGGTTTCTGCATTTGCTGGTGTAGTTACAGCTATGGCTTCATAAATGTTCTCTTTTTCTTTTTAATGGCCCTTAGGCTGGATTTATTTATCTTAAAATGGTGGACCACTACCGCTGCAAACCTCAATCTACAATACATATTAAGCAATTCAACATTTTTAAATAATGCCATGACTTTGCTTCTTGGGACCACTGCTAGCATCACTAATAGCATTTCTTAAGGGTCTCACGTTGTTATTCAGGGTTTATGATATTGCACCAAACACAATGAAAACTGTGTGACAGCCATGAAATCTTAGTCTTTACTTCAATGTGCAATGTGCAATTTTCTAGAGAGGATCTGCTCCACACAGACATGATTAATGTCAGAAAGCATTTTAAGCAGATATTCGCAACACTTGAGGTCACCACAATAGCAACAGGATATGGCTACAAAATTATTACAGTAGTACCATATGTACTACAGTTAATTTTATGCAGTTATAATTTAGTATGACATATTCATGTTTGTTTACATTTTTCTGGACTGTGAGTGGCATAGTGTATGGACTATAAGTGTGTTTGTAAGCTTTGATAAATTTTGACTTTTTACAATAGATATATGTATATTTCATGGTAGTAAATTACAAAATTTACTAGTAACTACATATATTTTATGCACGTGTGACATGTCTAAATCTTACATATATATTTCTCAGCGATGCAGTTCATCTGCAAGTTTTATGAAGTTGTCTCAAACCTCCAACAAGTTTTAAATATATTTGTTGAAAAATATTCACATATAAGTTGACCCATGCAATTCAAACCTGTGTTGTCCAAGGGTCACCTCTCTCCATATATGTAACTATAAAATTATATATATGATATAAAGTTATAAATATTATATATATATATACACACACATATATATAACTTTCAATTGATGATTGCTACTTTGCATTCCTGAATTTATGCCTTAGATTCACCTGCTAAATTATAAGCACGTTGGGTCACATGTATTCCATTTTTAGAAATTCAGTCCACAGTAGGGTTCAGTAGCAGGCCAGGAACTGTTTCTCTAAAGGAGAATATTTTTCTGCATAAGACAACATAACTTTTCTCCAAAACTCTAGGGAACTGCATTGTGCTGTGATTGCATTAGGACTAACCAGAAGTTCCAATCAGCATTTATAAGCAAGGACCAGGGATAGGGAACTTCAAGCACTATTGAATCTATTGGATGATACTGCCCAAATGGGAAACTTTAATAACAAATTAGACTGGTTACAAAGCTTGTTCTGTTCTGAGACCCACTCAAAACTGACCTCAGTTAAAACTACAGAATTATGAGTTATTTTATAAAATGGTTGAAGGAACAAACCCAAATATAGCATATATTGCCTTTGAAATACAGAAAGACCTGCTAGGTTTTGTGCCTTTATGTTGGTGGTAGATGATATAAAAAGAAAGAATTTTTTTGAAAATTTTTGAGACAACATTAACAAGCCCCTGTTCAATAGTCTACTGGAAACTTACTAAAGTGTCAGTCTTTGATTTTTCATGCTGTTTCCCTCTCACATTCTAGTGTGCAGGTGTCTTAATAAAGCAATTATATAGTTGCTACCTTTTGATAACCAAGTAGATAAAACTACCTTTGCTAAGTCAATTATAGTGCTAGATTCTCCTCCTGCAAGCCATTCTCATTTCTTCCTTTCTCCCAACCCTAGCAAAGCTTCCAGAGTTTACTTTATAAGAATAGTGAGTATCTTAAGATGATATGTATCCTAAAAACAAAACAAAAGGCACTCCACTTCTTTTCCAGTTAATTCAATGCCTGTCTGTTTTGTACATGGCTATTCAAGACAGTTTCTTCTCACCATAAAAGTTTGCCTAAATAAATTATTTAGTTGAGATAGATTTGGAATTTTTTCCAAATTTATTAACATATTTCAAATTGTTACTGAAATGTAAAAACAAATAGAAATAACTTAGTTTTTATTAGAAACTTCTATTTTCTATTGAAGGAGCTCATATAATCAAAGCAAGAGTTAATATTTACTAAGTTTTTGAAGGAAAGAGAATAAAAAAAGATACTACTGAACAATAGGTACAGGTAATTATGTGACGTAAGGAGGCATGGCCTGAGATTGCAGATTAGTAGCAAGGACAGTTTTTTCCTTGCATTCTTGAAATGTTATTTAAATAGATGCCCTCTAAGTGTCTGCCCTCATCATTTTCCTTACCCCCACCATTACCACATATTCAAGCCAAAGAAACCAACATTCATTATTCCTAATGGAATATGATCTGGGAATGCTAAAAACTGAAACAAAACAAACCTCAAATTGTTGGAACACAGATTATTGGTCATGCCTAGCAACATCTACAAATGAGTCTCTTGGAAGATGCGAAGAGAATAGGTAGAGAACATTTTGGGTTGACACAGTTGACATTTAAATGAAATGTCTCTGGTCTCAAAGAGTAAAACTAGTGATGTAAAAGCCAAGAGGCCAGGACTACAGCTAATTGGGCTGAGAATCAGTTTTCTAGAACAAAACCAAATGTATGTAGGAAACAAGTCTGGAAAGCTGCCTTGCTGATAGTTAGAAGGCCATATTTATGAGAGGAGGTACCAAAGGAGGGCAAGGTGCCAAGCACTTAATGCAGCAAGCTAAAAAGGAAATCAGACTTTTGGGGTGAACCATGTAAAGTGAATCCCTGTGGGGTAACATTCATTTATTCTTTCACTCAATGAACCACAGTTACGCACTAATTGTGTTCCACATTCTGCTGTGTGCCTCAGCACAGTGAGTACAAGAGACAAACTGATCCTCAGGCCAGGTGGATTGCCCTGTAGTTTTTTTGTGTTTTTTTTTTTTTATTTCCTTCTGTCTATGGGATGTTCTGGACCCAAAGGCAGGTTAAAAAAATTCAACCAGCTAGAATAAAGAGCTTTCATTATTAAAATTGTACAAATCAAAGAAGGAAGTAAGAGTGCTCTTAGATATCCCCTTACCCCCCTCAATAGGTACCTAATTTTGAGATACAAACAATAACATGTACAAAGTACTGGTGCAAATTTGTCTTACAGTACATAGACAAAGTACGTGAATTCACTTCCATTCCATTCTGTTCCCTGGTTTTACATATCTGCAGAAAAGCAGACTCAGTGTGCAAAAATACACTTAGGTGTTTTTTTTTTTTTCTAAAATGTTTGAATTCTTTAAATCATGAAATCATCTGTAGTGCAGATTGAAAATTTGCAAAGGAGCTCCTAAAATGCGGTTCTTTCTCTTTGAGTTCTGTTTCAGTAGGCAGCTTGACTAGATGTCACTCTTGCTTTAAAACCACCTCTCTGGCCGGGTGCGGTGGCTCACGCCTGTAATCCCAGCACTTTGGGAGGCCAAGGCGGGTGGATCACGAGGTCAGGAGATCGAGACCATCCTGGTTAACACGATGAAACCCCGTCTCTACTAAAAATTAAAAAAAAATTAGCCGGGCATGGTGGCAGGCGCCTTTAGTCCCAGCTACTCAGGAGGCTGAGGCAGGAGAATGGTGTGAACCCGGGAGGCAGAGCTTGCAGTGAACTGAGATCACGCCACTGCACTCCAGCCTGGGTGACACAGCAAGACTCTGTCTCAAAAAAATAAAATAAAATAAAATATAATAAAATAAAACCACCTCTCAGATGTTTGTTTTAAACAAATTAGACAGTAACGTAACTTCTAACAAGAGTTAACAACATAATTAAGAATTCTCTCAGTGTATAAACCACTTTAAGGGGAAACTGTATAACTTTTGAGAAACACACATACATACATACTTACATATGCAAACCACTTTAAGGCTACTAGGAAATCTAATGACTCAATTTAAATTGTCTCAAATGTCTAACATCTGCATGGAAGGAACCTGGTTTAAACTGTGTATACAACACCTAGACAAATGGCAGAAGACCAAAAATGTAATAATAATAGTAATGGTAACAATAATACTAAAAAGTATTCTGTAAATGACTAATGTTACTATTCCCTCTACTGGTGTTATATTATTAGCTTATTTACTTTAAAGTGATTTTATATAGATGCTCATTTGGAGCAGTATTGAACAAATTTCAAAATTATTACAAATGTAATGAAACTATGAGTTATATTAAATATTAAATTAATTTTAAACTGTTTTCACATTATTTGGTAATTTAACCTTACCCAAAGTGCAAATCTATAAGGCAATTTAGCTACTATCATTAATGCTTTATGAATTAGCTGTGACTATCTTCTTTGCTCAGGAAGGCTCTTCTACATCTAATTAGTGCTAATAGCAAATGCCTTTAAAATGTTCAAATTAAAACAAAAAATATGACAGCAGTTATTCTTATCAGAAAAATGTGCAGACTCTAAGGCATCTTATTAAGGGAGATAATATAGTAATCAGTTGAAAGATGCCAAGGAGTGTATTCACTTATATGTGTGATTATTTATTCATTCTATATACCTATGCAAATCAGCATCTTCAAAATTCCCATGCACTTCTAAACAGGGAGGTAAACTGGAATTTTTTAAACCTTCAATTGAAAAGAAAGGAATTACAGGATTGAAGGAGACAGGAAGGAAGGGAAGATAAAAAGAGACGGCTAATACCCACTCCCACCCCCAAAAAGCAGATAATCTGTTGTTGAGCCCTTAAAAGAGGTTGATTCATTCATCTGTTAATTTGTTCAGGAACTATTTGGGGGTATCTACTGTGTTTCAGTTATTATGCAAAATGTTGAGAATACTTCAGTGTAAAGATACTGTTCCTGGTCTCAAGCAGTTCACAATTTAACAGGGGGACAGACAGGTCCAAATACAGGATTATAATTGCCAATATGGCTGTGTGCAGAGGGTGCAGTGGAAGCCTGGGGGCAGTGTAGTATGTCTTACTAGGGGAGTCAGAGAAAGCTTTATGACACAGGATATAAGAATTGTCTCTTGCAGGAGAAGTAGGAGTTTGCAAATGTCTAGGAAACAAAAAATAAAAGATGTCAGCACAGGAATGGGCATATGCAAAAGCCTAGGAACAGCATGCTCAGTTAAAGAACCGTAAGATCTTTGCTATGACATAAGTACAAGCTCCAGTTAAACAATGGTCATTTTATGCTTATTACCAGAAAAAAAGTGAAAGTTAGATTATTTGTTTCCTGAGAGCACAATTCTCCTAACCCATGATAGTTTAAATAAAGTTTCAGTAAAATGGAATTTATTCAACCATCAAGGGGAAAGTTATAGCCATAGCTCCATTAACGGTATAGTGGGTTCAAAGAAGGTTGCCCAAAACCCAGAGCTCAATGAGAGGCCTCATCATCTTGGAAACATACATAAGTGAAGTCCTTTAGGCCTCCAGCCAGAGTAATTAGCAGGTGTTAATTTACATTGTGGAGAGGAAGTGCAATGCTAGGTATTGCTCATGGGCAATAGAATAAGAGCAGTATCTGAGCACAGGTGTCTAGGGGTGCTAGTCTCTGGTTCTCCAGCAGATTAAAAGAAAAGGAAAATATTAAAGTTTGACTGAACTACATTGCCTTTTGTGATCTATAAAAATGACCATGTCATATGGTTTAATCTAATATTTGCTGAGTGCTTACCCAGGACACATCAGTTTCTTACAGACTTTACATACACTACCTAATTGAATGAAAACTTACAAGCACCCCACAAGTTAAATTTGTTTCTCCAATCTGCTGAGAGAAAGCCAAAGATCAAAGTGGTCCAAGACAGAAAACTACTGAGAAATTGCATACCAATCTCTTTGGTTTCAAGGTCAGATAATTTTCTAATTTGCTAGGGTCTTAATCTGTACATTGAGAGATTCAAGTAGACGATGACCAATTTGAAATCAGATAACAAATAGGAGGTGGTTTGCATCAGGAGAGCTAGTAAACTGAGACCCAAACCCCAAATCAATAGAGCTTACTGTCTCATTATTCTCTCTGCTTCTGCACTCTACCATCTACTTGTCTCATCTTCTCCTCACTCTCTTTTTCACTCATTCTGGTTCCTACACTCCTTCCCTACCTTTATTTCCCTCTTTCTGCAATTAATGAAGAAGTAGGCACATAAATGTTAGCACAGCACAAGTAAAATGCAGAATTTACAATCATTTTGTGGAATCATATTTAAGATATGGAAAACATTCATGATTTATTAAGTGAAAAAATAAAAATTTACAAAGAAATACAAGTAGTTGATCAAAATATCCGTCTTCTTTCTATTTACCTGGTTATTCAGCCAGGGGAAAATAATATTCCAATAGTTGTCTCAGAAAAAAGATGCTTCTGCTGATCTGATTATTTTCCTTAGTTTTCTACTGTTACCTTGATTAATAATCAAACAAAAATACAATACTGTTATTTTCATGTCATATAATTTTATACCCCTAGTTCTGAAAGCAACATCTCCTCAGAAATACAGTTGCCACCAAAGGAGGCATTTTCAAAGTCTTCATGGGCAACTTTATCCCAATCAGTGTTCCTTATTTTAGAAGGCTATGGTTTTTATTAAATAATACTGTATTATAATGTTTCCATACTCTATCTTAAAAATAAAACCAAAAAATAACAATCAGCTTTTTTAATTGCCTAAAAATATCTTCCAGTATTTTTTAAACTGCTGTATTTTCTTCTTCCCTCTCCTGTCCCTCCTCCGCCGACCAAAATATTTTTCTTTATATCATTCATTGTGATCCTTGGCCGTCTCAGAAAGGCAGACTTGAGCCTGGACATGGTTTATAAGCCCAGTTAGCACAATGATTTCTTGAGTAGGACCATTAGGCCTGCCCTTTCAGGTGCCACTATCTTCTTTAACAAGCTATTGATTTCCCAAAGAAAGTGAAGATAGAAATCAAAATGCATCTAAGAAAATGAAAAAAGCAGAAGAAAATAAACTGGTAAGTAAAGCAGACCTAGGGCAGTATTAATGTGGAAGGAAAAATAAAATGCTTAGAATAATAGACTTGTAAGGGACCTTGGGAGGTCACAGCATCCAAAGATGTCTTTTAGGGAGACAAATATCCTGTAGGGGCCACTCCTGCAATCTGCCTTGGCTCATATATTGTTGCTGTAATGCCTTATTCTATTCTTGACCTTAGCATGAACAATTTTTTTCTAGCCCTATCCCATCAATAATTTAGTGAACAAGGTGGTTTTTATTCACCAAGAACAAAATCTCTGTGTCCTTTTAATGATGAGAAGACAGAATCTGAGTATTCTATCCCAATGCCAACCCTTGAGGAAGTTTCCCTCCATGGGTTTGCAAGCATTTGACCATCTATTGTCAGGTTAACAAATCAGGCTGCTAACTTTTAGCTTGATCCCTTCCTTCACAGCAGAGAACTCTCATTCATCAGCAACAGCACAGGGAAGATCAGTATGCAGGTTTTCTGGTCTCTGGTCATGTGTACTATTCAGACAACATCTTTGGGTTAATCTTGAAATCTTGCTGTAACTCACTTCATTGTTGAATGAAATTGTGTGTGGAGTTCATGATTTGAGCTGCCATTCCTCGCTAGAAAAACTGCTCTATTTTATGAAGTAAACAAACTTTTCTTGAAATGAGTGGATCTTACCTAGGAGACGTTGCCCTATCATAGGCAATTTGTGATAGCATCACAAATATAAAATAAAGATTTTAGTAACTTTAAGATACACTACAAGTTAAAACCCTTTAAAACATAAAACAGTTTAAATTCAGACTCCTGGATTTTCTGAAATTTAAAGTTATTTTATTCAATGATTTCAGTGAAATCAAGGTGCCCTGTAATAATAGTCTCATGGCCATTTATCCACCATCTCTCTATTTATCTATATAACCTATATTTTACCTCATTTTGAAGAGAGCACTTCTGACAGCTAACTAACTAATGTAATTATCTCATCCAGGCACATATTGGAATTCAACATAATATATGTTATCCATCTTAAAAATTCTACAAAATATGTTACACAAGATAATTCAGGAGAAATGCGTGAATATACAGCTGTACTTTTACCTTGGGGCTTTTTAATATCTTATAAATAACAAGCATGAATTACTTAATTCCCTTAACAGAAATACAGCCTCATAATGGTACACTTGTCATGCATTATCCTTCATGCAGTTCTCATCATCATCTAATTAGGGTGGTTTCCATTCATATCAATCCTATATACTTTTATAATCAATTTATTGCATCGAAACAATTTTCGTGTCCCACTACACTTATAACTCACAAGCTATTAAAGGAGTTGATGTGGAAAAGGAGGTCTCCATGTGTATTTATTTCACCCAACTTTATCTTCAGAGACTTTAGAATTATTTGTCTTTTAAATCTTTCCAAAAGGTGCCATAGGACTTCCTTCAAGCCTCAGGATGAGGAAAATGCCCACTGTGTACTGATATCCAAACCTATCCCAGAGTGCTTAAATCCCTACCACCCCAAGCCCCCGCAGACTCCCAGCCAACTCCTAGAAAAACAATTTCCTCAAGAACATCTCTAGACACATATTTACTCAACCTTTAGCTTTGTCTTAGTGAATCTAGTTTCTTTTTTATATCAGTGATTATTCACGACAATAATAATATAATAATATTATATGTTATGTGTCAGGCATTATAGGATTTTGAAAAGTTTCATGATTATTCCACCTTGAGATACAAGTATACAATAACAAATACCAAGTTCATTCACTCACACTAAGATTATAATAATAAAACAAAAGTAGCTACCTAATTCTGGTAAATAGACATTGAAAGCAAGACTGTTTTCATTATAGTGTGACTAAACTTTGCACTCCCAATCTTAAAGTCAATAAAAACAGGCTCCTACAACTACTGAGTGGGCCTTAGGGAAAAACAAATATAAATTACACTAAATCCAAGCTTCTGGTATCTCAGTATTAATGGAAGTAGACCCGTTAGAAATAGGTCTAGCGTCCAGTGATAGGAACAGAGAGAAAAATGCTGGAAGGCTGAGCTGTCATCACAGGGTGGCACTGTAGAACTGAACTCCTACATGTTCAGAAAATGTCTTGAGATGTGACTTATTGTCTTGGCTCTCCTTAAAACAAATAGGTTTGTTGGGAAACTAGCAACATGGTCCATCATGTAATTTTCTACAGATTATGAAGTGCATAACTCTAGGGGAGCACCATTCACACTAATCTAGAGTTGAGTACCGCACATACGCATAGCATCTCCATTCCACAGAGGGGTTAGTAACATTACGCCTACTGCAAAGGTTTTCTATCTTGAGAAAGTACTGCTGGGCGCGGTGGCTCACGCCTGTAATCCCAGCACTTTGGGAGGCCGAGGTGGGCGGATCACAAGGTCAGGAGATCAAGACCATCCTGGCTAACACGGTGAAACCCCATCTCTACTAAAAACACAAAAAATTAGCCGGGCGTGGTGGTGGGCACCTATAGTCCCAGCTACTCGGGAGGCTGAGGCAGGAGAATGGCATGAACCTGGGAGGCAGTGAGCAATGGCTTGCAGTGAGCTGAGATCGGGCCACTGCACTCTAACCTGGGTGACAGAGCGAGATTCCGTTTCCAAAAAAAAGAAAGAAAGAAAGTGTTGAGACTGGAAAAGACACTAGGAGAGACTTGGAGGTGGTCACTGGGAAGATGGCTGATTGTATCCAACCCATCAACAGGCTTTTGTCATTATCTTGTATTTAAAAATGCCCAATTACTGTGAAGAATGTTCAGTGGATTAAAACCTAATATTTTCTCTTACGTTTAATTTTTAAACTAATTTAGAGGCCAACTGAAATAGCTATATGCATGTATTATCTCACTCTATTCTTTTTTGAAAGATTATTATCTCCAAATTTTACTGAGAAAATTCTGTGAAGAAAAGTGTTTTGTTTTGTTTTTTAAATGGTACCCAGCTAGTAAGATCCAGAGTTGAGAATTTAACTAAGAATGCCCATCTCCAAAGTCATTGTTTTTTAAGTACTATTCATTTTCTGTTTTCTACCAAATTTACGTAGGTGTTGAACTCATGCCTGGAATGAAATTCAAAGAGATCTTTTTCAGGTCACTCACTAAAGGTCATGAAGTGTGGAAGATTATTTTAATCTATCTAGCTTTTTCACCCTTAAGTAAGTGATTTCTCAGAATCATCACATGAAACTTAATCAAATCAAAGTGTCAACGTAATATTTTAAGCTACTGTATAGCATGTATCATCATTTACTTATATGGAACCTAGGTTCTACTGGAACAGCATTTCAAATTAAGTAAAAGTATTTGCTTCAAACATGTATATGACATTCTTTCATTTTATAAATCAAAATTAATGTTATATTTATTTTGAGTCTTTAAAAATAATGTCCTATAGCTGAAAGCCAATTTTAATTAGCATTCCAAAGTTTGATTTATCTTGTGCTTAGCCAAATTATCCTGGAATTGTAGATTATTTAGTGTATGTATACATTTGGAATAAGGAGGTAATGAAGCAGAATATATAAATGTACAAAATAAAAATTGCCATTTGAATAATGCTTTTATGATCATAGCATCCTTCTACTAAAAACACTCTATACATGTATTTCTTTTGTTTTCATTGATTCTTTATGTTCCTAAGTAAGCTAGTGAGTATACAGGAACATTCAGATTGTCAAGTCAGGCTAAATCAATCAGTGACTTTACTAAATATAAACTTCAGTAATAAACTCAAGGATACAGGCAATCAAGAGGAACAGACAAAGCAGGCAGAGGTCTGGGGACATCCAGGGTGGTTCCCCAGGGCCTTTCTTTCTCCATTGGACACACACTCATGGGCACACAATAATGGCTGAGTTCTCCTAGTGAGGTTTTCTGAGGTTTCTTCCACAATAGAGAACATTTAAGTTATGAAAAATCTCCATTTAATCTTGCCATTCCTGGCAACATGGATGAACCTGGAGGGCCCTGTTAAGCAAAATAAGTCAGGCGCAGCATGGCAAATACTACATGTTCTCACTCATATATGGGAGGTAAAAGATGTTGAGCTCATAAAAGTAGAGAAGAGAATTGCGGTCATTAGAGACTAGAAAGGGTTGTGGGAAGGAAGGACAGGAAGAGGTTGGTTAATGAATACAAAATTATAGCTAGACAGGAGGTATAAGTTCCGGTGTTCTGAAGCATTACAGAGTGAATAAGGTGAACAATAATTTATTGTATATTTTCAAAAGGCTAGAAGAGAGGATTTTGTATGTTCCCAATACAAAAAAGAGGTAAATAGTTGAAGTGATGAATATACTAATTACCATGATTTGATTATTATACCTTGAATGTGTATCAAAATATCATTCTATATTTCCATAAATATGTGCAATTATTACCTGTCAATTAAAAGTTAAAAAAAGAAAAATCTCAATTTCATACCTAGAGAATTATATAGCTTAAGTGACATTCTCAAGGGAGCTATGTGTCATAGAATATGTGTTTATTTACTATAAGTTACTATTTAAGCATATACACCCACTAGGCCCTTCTATAGATAAGAGCCCTTCTTATAACAAATAGTATTAGTTTATTTACTCAGAGGCACAAATGACAAGGGGATTAGACCCAATCACCTGTGTTTTTCTTTCTCCTGAAAGCGTCTCTCTGGTAAAGAGAATTAGTAAGTAGGTTAGCTGCTATAATAACGTCCTCCCACAAGGTATTTAGTAAGGCAGAATTCTTTCTTTTTCAGTTTTTGTTGTCTTTCTTTCTTTCACAGATAAAGTACTATACAAAAGTTGCCAGCCATATCTATGCCAAGCAGTCCTGTGTATAAGTTACTTAGAGCAGATTTTTTCTTTTGTGTGTATGGAAATTGATCTGAGTGGATCTATGACACTGTAGTGCAAGTAGATATCCAATGCTCTGAGTAAAAAGTATTGGAAACAAACTTTTTTTTTTACTCCTCTTTTAGGGCTTTGAAATGTATTAGTCAAGTTTGCACTCATTATCTTGAAGAAAAAGGGAAAAAGGTCCATTTTTTTTCTTTTGTAGTATGAATATCTCTGATGAAATGAAACAATGCCCAAGGGAAGGTGGTATCTTCAATAAGGTACACATCATAAGAAGAGTGAGGACGTACACCTTTAACTTAATATGCAGCAGAGACAAGACTTTTCTTCAAACCCAAGTGCTCTAGCACCATGCATATTTTGAAAATAGTGACTAAGCACATAAAAGCAAAAGAAAAAAATGCATTCATGGAATCCTACTCTAATGGAGGTAAGAGGTGACTGTATCTAAAATAACACTGGGACAGAGGGTTCTTTCTGCTTCTTCTTTAAATATTGAGCAGCAATGTTAATGTTCCTTCATAATTTCTACAGCAAAAAAAAAGTGGCAGCATAAAGTTGAGCAAACCTTAAATTAGCCACAGCAGCAGCAGTAGTGGCAGTCTCCCTCCATAAGGTATTGGCTAAGGATTGTCGTTTGCATATGTCAGACACTGAAGAACTCCCAGCTTAGAGTGACAGGAGGGTCTCTGCATCCAGAAGATGTACATGAGACCCAGAACAAGCCACAAGGAACAATGAGCATTCGCCTTGAGCGTGACCAGGCTGTGGAGAACCAGCAGTGGTAGTTGAGAGGGTAGTAGCTACAACAGCATCAGAGGGCCAGGCATGCCCTCTGATACTCCAGGCTGTACCTGCCTTAAGCTTCAGCAGCAACACTCTATCTTGGTAGCATGTGATCAGCTTTCAGATGGTAGTGGCCGAATCTCTGAGTCCACAGTGTACAGGCTTGAATTTGACAACAGCTGGACAAGCACTCTAGGTCTATTGTGGCAAAAAAAAAAAAAAAAGAATGAAAGAAAAAGGAAGAAAGATAAAAATGGAAGGGAGGGAGGAAGGAAGACAGGCAAGCTCTTCAGGATAATGATGGAAGGAAGAATTCTGAGGTTTTCCTGTAATGGAAAAAGTGCAAGTAATAGCCATAACCTTACCGTTTTCTCAGACAGGAACACCATAGACTACACAGTTGTGCAGGTTTTGCAAATAAGAATAATCCCCATTGATATTGTGCAATATGTCAGCCAAATGCTGATTAGTGAAGCTAATTATATTGGTTATAATCTAGATGTAGAAAGAGAAAACATCGAGTATTCTATAATCACATAAATAGGAATTAACATATTTTGATTCAGCCTAGTTTACTATTTGGCTATCTGATTCTCTGGGTTAGCAGAAGTTAACCAAGAAAACAGGAAGCCTGACTTGGGCCAGATGACTTATATTGAAATAGAGAAGACACTCAGTGAAATCGTACACATAATTGCACTTGTTTTGCTACCATGAAGGATAAGTTCCAAAGAACTGTGCAGTCTGGTTGGATGGTCAGTGCTTGTCAGTCTGGGTAAGTTCTCTGTGAAGATATCGTTATTTTACAAATGAACCTATACTTACATTCTTACTTTTATAAGCTATTAATTCTTGTACATGTAATAATATTTTAAGGTATTTGTATTTGTTAAAATCTTATTAATAAAATAGTGTTCACTATACTAATTGATGGAGTAAAAATATGCTGACTCTGCCATATTCATACTACAGCCTGTGATTCCTAATTGGAGGAGAATAAGACAAGAGAACACCACCACTTTCACTACATGAAGCCCTGTCATTTCTTCACATCTTCCTCTTCCCCTTCTCTCCCTGTATGCAAACTTCCTAATCAATATTCCCACCATTAAGAAATATTAATCTATAAAAATATTAAAATAGAATATGACAAAATATGCAGGCAAGCAGAAACACTTTAGAATTCTTCCCCATTTTCTCTAAGGAAATAATTACCTTAAGGCTAAAAATTTTGATTGCTTTGCGTTCTGCCTCTAGAGTTATTTTACTACTTTGGTTAACTTTGGTTAACTAGGTAATTGTGATAAATTAAGTATTGCCAGTAACCAATATCCCTCCTGTGGTCCCTCTGATCTGTGAAATTTATATGAACTGAGACATTAAAAAGAGCTACGCTAGTTCTAGCTCCCGAAATCTGAGCTGGTTGGCAAATATCTAGGAGTACTGCTTATTATGAATGCCACAGATTCCAGAACAGAGGTCAACAAAACCCTACAATTCTTGCTAAGTTTATTTTTGGCAATGTTTTAAACCAGATTCTTAAAAACTTCTCAATGCAAAACACAAGAAATGTTAGCCAAAATATAACAAATATTTTTTAAATGTATAACTAAACTCACTAGGACGTAAGGATAACCTCCAGAGGCCAGAATTCAAAAAAGTAATAGAGATCAGAATGGCAGGCTGATGCTAAAGCTATGGATGCCCTAGGGGAGTGTCTCAATTTCCGCAACCAGGAAGTTTAGGTTTCAGCGGCTGTGCCTAGAACCTTAGACCTGACCTCGAGCCCAGACAAGATAATGTGTGAGAATAGAGCCTACTTAAAAAGGGCCAGAAGTGAGAAGCACTATGCTCTCATTGAAAGGTAGACTGAAAACCATCCATAAGAAAAGGAAATAGTTGACAAGAAAACTTATCTACCTTAGCTTGCAATCTGCTAAGAAAAATAAAATAATTCAGTATTAGAGAACTTTCCAATGCAAGTCCGGCTTAAATATACCCAGAAACCTCAACATTGAAAAGTAACACAAGTTAATTCTTGGTTGGCAGTACCTTGAGGGCATCTGGAAGAAACAAATGAAAATTATCTTTACAGAGCCCACCCTAATTTTAGACCTTTCTTGGTTCCCACAGATAAATTTACACCATGGATGAACTTTCAATACGCCAAAATAAACAAGCAAACAAACACAATAAGAACCAAGCCACCAGGCCAGGCGCGGTGGCTCACACTTGTAATCCCAGCACTTTGGGAGGCCGAGGCGGGTGGATCACGAGGTCAGGAGATCGAGACCACAGTGAAACCCTGTCTCTACTAAAAATACAAAAAAAAAATTAGCCGGGCGTGGTGGCGGGCGCCTGTAGTCCCAGCTACTCGGAGAGGCTGAGGCAGGAGAATGGCGTGAACCCGGGAGGCGGAGTTTGCAATGAGCTGAGATCGGGCCACTGCACTCCAGCCTGGGTGACAGAGCAAGACTCCATCTCAAAAAAAAAAAAAAAAGAACCAAGCTACCTAGAGTAGGATAAGGAGAAAAATAAAGATTAAAATCACATGTTATGGAAATCTAGATAAAAAATAATCAGCTGCAGCATACAAACTACATATATTTTAAATGTTTGGGTAAATATAATAAGTGATCAAAACTTCAAAGAGGAATCAAATATTGAAAATAAAACAAGGTAAATATGGAGAAAATAAAATTGAAATTGTAGAAGTAAAATATGACACATAAAATAAAATTCTAATGGATATATTAGATATGTGAAAAGAAAATATTTTGGGCCCTCAAAATCACTAAGCTAAAGGGAAAAGTCAAGCTGGGAACTGCTTAGGGCAAAGGTGCCTTCCATTCTATTCAAAGTCACCCCTCTGCTCACTGAGATAAATGCATATAAGTCAGAAACTCAAAAAATGCAACCATTTGTCTCTTACTTACCTACCATCTGGAAGCCCCCTCCCCACTTTCAGCTGCCCCGCCTTTCCAGACCAAACCAATATTCATCTTACATATGTTGATTGATGTCTCATGTTGCCCAAAAATGTGTAAAACCATACTGTGCTCTGACCACCTTGGTTCCATGTCATCAGGACTTCCTGAGGCTGTGTCACAGGCTCACGTCCTCAATCTTGGCAAAATAAACTTTCTAAATTAACTGAGACCTGCCTCAGATTTTTTGGGTTCACATTATGGTAACCACAGAGGGATTCTGACCTTTGACAGAAGTGCCAAAAGTGCCCCTGACCTTTGACGAATCTCCTCTCGATGCTTGATACCAGCTTGAGTTATCTTTATGGCTGAAACCAATAGGAAAATTTGCTGAGGCCTGGAAGAACCCCATCCAGAAAATCCCTGATCTCCCTAAGTTTGGCTGAGATCTAAAGGTTATTTTGCTGTACAACTTCTGCTTGCAACACAAGGAGGGCAAGTGTTTTCTGCTTCCTTAATGATGGAAAGTGGTGACTCCTTTATGGAGTTTGAGCTTGCTTCCAACAGGAAAGATAAGGATTTTTTTTGTTTTAGGGTTTTTTTGTTTTTTTGTTTTTTCCTGCTTCCAAGATGGTAGACAGCAGTCTTCAATCTGAGACCCATTCCTAGGTAAGTAATTGAATTGGGATTTCTCTTGGCTAAAGTTAAGATTTACAAACAGCTGGTCTTAATTTCTCCTTACCATTAGAGAATTCAGTAATCATGTAAGTTGTGCAATCATTTGTTTTGCTTAACTGTTTTTTGTTGTTGTTGTTTGTTTCTGTTTTTGTTGTTATTTCAGTCTTTTTCCCATTGGGTTTGATCAATTCCATCTGACTCGATCAAATCCAAAAGACATATACTTTCCAAATCATAAGGAACAGGCCTCTGAAGCGGCTAAATTCCCCCCCCCCCCCCCCCCCCAGACACACACACACACACAAAAGGTGGTGTTGTGTGGGGAGAAAAAGCCAGCAAAAGGAAAAAAAAAAAAAAAAAGAGAAAATATTTTTGGCTTTCACTACTAAGGGTCGTTATTTACATAGCAAGGCCACCTTTTCGCTAGCCAGGCCAAACTGAAAGAGCAATGGCCATACTTCTGAAATAGCAGCAATTTGTCCTAGCTGAAATATGGTAATAAGATTTAAAAAGATTTTTTTAAAGGAGCTCAATGGTTAAAAGTCAGCTTAATTAAAAGCTAACATCCAAGATGTGTGTATATATGTGGGCATACGTGTGTTTTTGTATTTAAAAGGCCTTCATGTTTTTGTTTTTGTTTTTCTCCTAGAATCTTGTCTTTTTTTGAGCGAAAGTTTTTTTCTTCTCAGTTGACTGAATTCTGTTCTCTTCATTGACTTCTTCTGTCTCTCCTTTCTCTTGTACTCTCTGCTGCATAGGAGACCTAAAATAGTTTCTAATAGCCTGGGGTTTCTTAAAGAAAAAGGAGAAGGTGCCAGCCTCCCTTCGAGGAAGAAATCTGTTTTTCCTTATGGAACCCCAAAAATGTAAACAGACAAGTTTGTCTCAGTTCTTAAACTGCTTACTTTTGTATTGCATTGTCTGTTTTTCTTTTTTTTTTAATTGACTAAAATAGTTATTGCAACAGAGGTTACTCTTGGGTTTTTAAGGAACAGTTGCTTTAGACACTTCAAAGTGTCTTTATTTAACAAACATTTTTTAAGTGCACTGTAAAAGCATCATATGGTCTAACATCATAATAATTCTCCATTTTTGTAGAGTTAGAATTCATTGTGGGCTCTGCCCAGAGCTCAGAGATCCACTTTAAAAGATAGGCAGTCCCTATCTAAATAAGATTGGTCTCCGTATACAATCCTATGGAAGATTTATATAATTTTATGTTTGATTTAGAATCCATTCCATCTTTAATCTCCTTTTGGAACCACCAGACTTTTCTCTCTGTACCTTATGATGTAAATTTTGCTATTTGATTTTCACCAGAGTTGTTAGGAAACAACTATGTTAATATGCAAATTTAAGGCTATTTAGCTGACAACTGCCTAGGGTTGTAAAACAGGTTTTCAAGAATCTGAAAGTCTAAGATAGGAAAAAACAATGTTTTTATAAATCTACAAGATGTACTTCTATTGACATGCCTAATATGTCTATCTATACATGTGTTATGTACACAGTGATTCACTACTGAAAATATACAAAGAGCTCTAATTAATTAGCTTAAGAAAATAAAAGCATTTGGATCAAATACTTCATCAGGAAAACAGAAAAGACTAGGCAAATGCTTTTTCAAGTTTATGTAACTTAAGTAAAATCTTTTATACCTTAGCTAGCTTTACAATTACTGGTAAAGTAACACTAGAAATGTTTTAAGAACTGCCAGCATACATTTTTATTTGCATTTATTAATCAAGCAATTTCATACTTATCCCTGCCAAATACTTCAAGGTGTCAAAACTTGGCATAGGTGTTGAAAACTATAAACCTAGCCCAAGACAGAATAATCTTTATCTATGTAATTTTTAATAAATAAGACATTGATATTGGCTTAATAAAAATAGCTACATCTTGAATTTAGGAAGATTACCATAACTTCTAATCTTGTGGCTTCAAGCAGTCTAGTCTACAGTCAGTAAATTTTGTTTTGGGAAAGGATGGTTATCATCTTTGTTTCAAAGCTAAACTA
The DNA here is from genome assembly GCF_009828535.3 of Hylobates moloch. Classification (NCBI taxonomy): domain Eukaryota; kingdom Metazoa; phylum Chordata; class Mammalia; order Primates; family Hylobatidae; genus Hylobates; species Hylobates moloch. The sequence continues at coordinate 52,687,098 of NW_026652294.1, read as the reverse complement.
TAAACTAAGTTCCTCCCAAAGTTTCTTCAGCCAATGCCAAAAAGGAACAAGGAGAGCTTGAAGGTTAGAAGCATGATGGAGTCAGTTAGGTCAAATCTTTTTCATTGTCTTCATTATAATTTTGTAATGGTGGTTCCATAACTTTAAATAATGACAATCACAGTTTTTAAAATAATCTGGGTAAATGATTAACATAAAATAATTAAATAAATACAATAAATAATTATAGGCAAACCCATTATAATTTAGAATCTAAAGTTATATTAAATTAAATAATAGATATTTCATAATTTGGGTATTTTTTAATAAAAATATATTTGTAGGAAAACATTCTATCTAACAAAATGTATCCTTTTAAAAAAGGTGAACAGAGGCCAGGCGCGGTGGCTCACGCTTGCAATCCCAGCACTTTGGGAGGCCGAGGTGGGCAGATCATGAGGTCAGGAGATCGAGACCAAGGTGAAACCCCGTCTCTACTAAAAAATACAAAAAATTAGCCAGGCGTGGTGGCAGGCACCTGTAGTCCCAGCTACTCGGAGAGGCTGAGGCAGGAGAATGGCGTGAACCCGGGAGGCAGAGCTTGCAGTGAGCCGAGATTGCGCCACTGCACTCCAGCCTGGGCGACAGAGCGAGACTCCGTCTCAAAAATAAATAAATAAATTAAAAAAAAAAAAAAAAGGTGAACAGTATTCTAAGTCAAAGCTTGCTTAAAGGTCATGTATAACAAGGTAAAAGGAAGCAGGAAATAAAAGAGATGTAAAGAAAGTTGTAAGAATAAAGAGTTTTGGGGTTTTTTTTTTGTAAGAAATCTTAAAGAGAAATAATTTCATATGAGAAAGAATTGTGTATGCTAAAGGTGGTCCTAGAGTAAAGTGATTGGTTATTTAAAAAAGAAACCAGAAAGTACAAGCATGCCATGAATGGTCTGTGTAAGTCACAATAAGCAGATTTATTTAGAAAAACAACTTTCATATGATCAAGTTGTCTATCATTAAAGGGAAATGATTAAAGGAAATTATAATGGTCTTTTCAGAGATTGGGTTTGATATTAAAAATAAAACACTTATACAGGAAAGAATAGATGAGAACAATGAAATTGTCTTATGAGGTTGATTTACTTTTAATTATAGTTTATTAAAATAAAAAGATTTTTTTTTATTTTAATCAAATTTCAACTTTTATTGCATCTCACCAGTTTCAGTTTTCTCTCTCCTTTAAAAAGGTGCAAAATAGTAACATTCCCCTTCAACTCATTTTCAGCTCATATAGGTTTTTTTTCCTTCTCAGGCTCTGTTTTTTTTGTCGACTGATGCTAATAATGTTTTCTTAAAGGTCTAAAGGAAATGATTTCTTCCACCATAATATTCTGTGTACTGTAGGTCTTTTCTTTTGCATTTTGGTAACTGGCCTAACAGATTTTACATTTTATCAAAATAATTCTTATGCCATTATTATTAAGTTTGGTTTCTTTAGGAAAAACTGAGATTATTTTTTTTAATTGAGGTTATTACAGCCTTGTATTCTCCTCTATGTGCTTTTTAAAGTCCTTGTGACATTTACAGGTCTTTGACTCCTGGGTCTAAAAAGAACACTAAGTCCTGCTAAATTTTAAACACAGACAGCAATTATAGCCTCACCTTCAGGCCCAGTAGAAAACGCTATCAAAATAAACTACATTGCTGAGACACAGGGCCAGAAATTAAAGCCACTCAACTCCTCAAGGCCCAGGGACTATTGCAGAAGAGGTGAGCATGTGCGATTGTAAGGGCTAACTTTGAGAGACAAAATAAATTCAGTTTCTCTATAAATTAATCATTAATGTCAAAGCCACACTGATGCAAGACCAGCATATGGGCCCGTTTCGGATTAACAAGGTTTTCTTGAAGCATTACCTGACTCCTTAATAAAGATTATAAAGGCCTGTGGAAGTTATATCTTATGAACAAGATGAAAATTTTATAGATGCCTTACAAAATTTTGGAAAGTAAATTTAATTGTCTGCATGCTGTTTTTATTAGGGCTTATTGTTTGCAAAATTAAATCTCTCTCAAAGAATGAAGGTTCTTGCCATTTTTAAATCTTTGAGTTATCACTGGTTAAACAAATGACTTATTTTACAATGACTTGTGATCCAATTTTGTAAAATCAAGTGTTCTAAACCTTTAATATTTGACTAACATTTCAAAATCAAATTATAAATTATGTCTTTTTTGGACCTCATTAATCCTTTAATATATTATTAATAAGCTCCCTAAAGTCCAAAAATGATATATTTGGCTTATTTGGTATCAAAATTATACAGGAAGCATTGTCAAATATAAAATGGTGTTTGGTTTTCTTTGAGGTGTATTTGTATAAATATGTCATTCGTATGTGTTCCAAAATTATGAGAAACTCCTATAATTCTCATATAACAATGTGTGTTATCAATAATAATTATGTTAAATTATTGTGTGTCATATGGGTAACAAATTTGCTTGACAATTGTGTCTTTGACTATGCCTACCCCAAAACTTCTTGTCATCCACGGACAATTGTTGTCTTGTTTTAATCCTCTTTAGAAGGTGGTTTTATAATCAGCTATAAACTCTATCAGGTGCTCTTGAATGCAGGTTTCTGATAACTGTGGAGATTGTGACATCAGAATAGAGGAAAAACTTTCAGGGCTCCTGGAGAGCTGAAATGTTCATGAATAACAAACAGAACAGGAATTAACTGCATGGAGTAAACTAATGGAAGTCTGAAGTATTCTTTTTAAGTTTTTGCTTAAAATGTTGCTGATCCTTTGTTTCATTTTTCAGAGTCAAGAAATCTTTTAATCTACTTACAGCTCTTAACAAGTGAATATATTACTCCTATGAACAAAATTTGATGCATATTTGTTCCTCTCTACCTGATTTCTACAAAATTTGGAAACTATTTGTGAGTATTCTTAACTTATGACAATACAGTTATTTGCATAAGTGCAATAAGAATTTGTTTTCATTTGTAACAGTACACAGTTGGAGAATCTGGTTATTTTACCAAGGCTTTGACTGGAATGTTGTGTTTTTCTTTAAGGAATCAAACTTGACATATGGAGCCAATAAAAGCCCCTTGTAAAAAACTGGTTTCATACCTTTGTCTATACAGTCCCTGTACTGTGTTCCTGACCTGTGGTAAATAAAGAGTGACACTTTCTGACAGGCCCAGGAGCCCCTAGTTTATCCTGGAACCTCAAGAGAACAAATAACCTAACTCATAGGTATTTGATGATATAAATACATGGCTGGGCTCAGCTTTTAAAAAGTATTATCTGAGATTCCTTTCATGGAACAAAGTTCCATCAAAGTCAATTTAAAAGCCTATGTAAAAAATAATTATTTCTTGCTGCACTATATACAAGTAATGAGGCCAAGTATAATAAAGCAAACCAGTCCTACCATGATTTGTCTTTAGTAAAAATGGGAAACTGGAAAGAGAAAAATTATATTTCAAAAACTATAGTATACCTGTTGTTAGATTCTACTCTTGCCTAATGTTTTTCAATTTTTATTATTTTCTACAGTGTGAACCAGATTCCAATTTTTCTTGGCTACAAGTCTTCAAAATAATGTTTTCATTTTTTCCCTTCTCTTTACCCCCACTTACCCTAATTTAGAGTCACTGAAAGCTAAGCTATGCTTTCGGATGGCCTGCGAACTGAAGCTAGACAACTTAAACTTCAGAAGAAAATAACAGCAACTTATTTACATAAGTAAGCCACTTTCATACCTGCCTAATGACACATGAACCTCAGAGTAATGTGGCCTATATTGATTTTTCCAGGATTGTTCTTTTGTTTGTTTTTGTTTTTCTCCCTTCCTCCCCCTAGCCATAAGAGATCCGATGAAACCTGAGACCAGAGACTCATTTTCTTCTAAAGTGCTTTCTCCTAAAGATTTTAAGAAAGAAAAAGGGAGAAATGTGGAAAAAAAATATTGGGCGCCCAAAATCACTAAGCTAAACGAAAAGTCAAGCTGGGAACTGCTTAGGACAAATCTGTCTCCCACTCTACTTAGTCACCCCTCTGCTCACTGAGATAAATGCATATCTGATTGCCTCCTTTGGAGAGGGTAATCAGAAACTCAAAAGAATGCGATCATTTGTCTCTTATCTACCTATGACCTGGAAGCCCTTTCCCTGCTTTCAGTTGTCCCACCTTTCCAGACTGAACCAATGTTCATCTTACATATGTTGATTGATGTCTCATGTCTCCCTAAAATGTATAAAACAAAACTGTGTTCTGACCACCCTGGGCACATGTTTTCAGGACCTCCTGAGGCTGTGTAATGGGCACATGTCCTCAACCTTGGCAAAATAAACCTTCTAAATTAACTGAGACCTGCCTCAGATTTTTTGGGTTCACAGAACTGAAAAGCTAAGTACTGGACTCCAATACAGGTCAGAAGAAATTCATAAGCTAGTACCTCCGTGACACAATAAGATGAAAACAATGAAAGAGGCATTAAGGACGAATAAGAAGATCTAACACATACCTAATTGGAATTAAAGAAGAATGCAAACAGAGAGACAATATTAGAAAAGGTAGCAGGTGATTAATTTTCCATAATTAATGAAACATATATTAATCTTCAGACTCAGCTCACATAGCAAATTTTGTATTTTGTTATTGTTTTGTTGGGTTTTCTTTTTTAAGATAAGGTCTTGCTCTGTTGCCCAGGCTGAAGTATAGTGGCATGATTAGGGCTAACTGCAGCCTTGACCTCCCAGGCTCAAGCAATCCTCTCACCTCAGCCCCCTCTCCCACCCCCAGAAGAGCTGGGACTATAGGAGCATGTTACCATGCCCAGCTACTGTTTCTTTTTTAATTTTAGTAGAGACTAAGTCCTGTTATGTTGCCCAGGCTGGTCTTGAACTCTTGAGCTCAAGCAGTTTTCCTGCCTCGACCTCCAAAAGTGCTGGGATTACAGGCATGAGCCACAGCACCCGGCCTTGCAAATTTCAAATGGGATAAACACAAATAAACACATGCAGACTTGAACCTGTTGATCACCAAAGACAAAGAGATTTTAAAATTCACCAAAGAGAATAGACAGACTACCTGTAAAATGATACCTCAACAATAATAGAAGGTAAATTTCTGTAATCTATGTACATAGATCCATGGTGCTCTTTTGAGGTGAGCTCAAGAAAATTACATTTGTTTTCCTCCAAGGAGGAGTTTCTTGATATAAGAACAATAAAATTTTCCAAGTTAACATCAATAAGTTTTTGCAATTTTTTTTTTACTATAAGTTCTGGGATACATGTGCAGTACGTGTAGGTTAGTTACATAGGTATACATGTGCCATGGTGGTTTGGTGCATCCATCAACCTGTCATCTACATTATGTATTTTTCCTGATGCTATCACTCCCCTAGCTCCCCAACCCCTGACAGGCCCCGGTATGTGATTCCCCTCCCTGTGTCCATGTGTTTTTACTGTTCAACTCCCACTTGTGAGTGAGAACATTCAGTGTTTGGTTTTCTGTTCCTGGGCTAGTTTGCTGACAATGACGGATGAGTGAACACCAATTCACAATCGCTACAAAGAGAATAAAATACCTAAGAATACAACTTACAAGGGATGTGAACGACCTCTTCAAGGAGAACAACAAACCACTGCTCAAGGAAATAAGAGAGGACACAAACAAATGGAAGAACATTCCATGCTCATGGATAGGAAGAATCAATATCGTGAAAATGGCCATACGCCCAAAGTAAGTTATAGATTCAATGCTATCCCCATCAAACTACCATTGACTGTCTTCACAGAATTAGAAAAAACGACTTTAAATGTCTTATGGGTTTTTGTATTTTAAAATATATTCCCTTGGGATCCTCAGGAATATAAACCAGACAGTCCTATGTTTTAACATTGTTCATTTGACCTTCCATATGATAAAGTGGTAATATCCCTTATTTATGGATGAGAACTCAGGGCTGGGTGCCTGCCTAAGTAGCCGAGCCATTCTCTCTCGAATTGTCTTTGATGTAGATGCCAAAGAAACGAGATCATTTGGAGTCATCCAGTTGCTATGACATGGGCTTAAAAAACAGTTTCACTGCTCCTCATGGCTGGTTATCTATGTACCAGCAAATCTCCATCACTTTTGCTTTTTTAATTTACCTATCAGAAGGCTGGGACACTATTAGGCCACATAAAGATGTACTCCTATAAGTGTTTGCTTTATCATTTCTTTTTTTCTGAATCTCTCTTAAAGGGCAACATTAATGGTAGGTTTAAATGAGATAACTACAATACATAAAACACCTATATGTAACCAGAAATATTGTAAGCATTCGATCATCTTCTTCCATGAATGATTTTTTTTCTTTCCTGTAAATAAAGCCAGGAAAAGCCATTGTAAAATGTAGTTTGGTTGATCAGGTTCTTTTTGCCTTCACTAGAAACTTGCATGAAATCTTAGACATTTCTACATTTTTTATCTTTCCCCAGAGTGAAAGACAACAAAAATCCCCAAAATATATCCTAACAATGTGGAAAAGATAGTGTGCAAACATTTTTTATACTGCCTTCCACAGCAGATAAACTGGTAACGGGCTAAGGTAAGTGAATTGTATGCAAGGTTGTTTGAGCCTTTCATTTTGCATGGACCATTTCTGGTCTAGAAAAGAAACAGTAATTTGGAAAAAGATTTGCATAGGAGAAACCATCTCCCATAATTAAGTTCATTTATTCTTCTGGACTGTGTTCTTATCAAATAAACAGTACAACTCTAGCTTGCCTATATTCTGCACTTTCTAAATTACCATAGATGCAGAAAACAGGCTTTCAGGTAGAATCATGACACCAGTGATAGAATAGAATCTTCTGTTAACTTTGTACTATCATATATCATCTCTGAACTTTGGCTTTCTCACCTATAAAAATGGCTATACCTTACAGTAGAGAATCCCCTTGGTTGAAACTTCCACTGCTCTCGAGATACATACCACACTTCTTAGTTCAGCATCAAGAATCTTGATGTTTTTCTGTGTTCCCCTCTGGATACAGCTAGTATCAGCCCCCTCCTCCCACCCTTCATCTGGTCAAGATGAAATATTTGCTTTGCTAGAATGAGCAAAATTCCCCCAGCATATGCAGTTCCTTTTGCCTAGAAGATATTTCTTCCCTTACCTCATCACGTTACTTTCTAGCCATACTTCTGTTCTCAATTTAGATGTAACCACTTCCTGCAAGCTTCTTTTAACTCCTACCCACATCTAGATTAAACATCCTTCCCACGTCCTTACTTGAAAACCCTGTGCAACTCCTATACTGAACATTTTTTCAGGTCTTTCATATCATATTTATATGTCTGTCTCCCTCACTAAAATTTAAAATTCTACAGGGCAGAAAATGTATTTACATTATTGCTATAGCAAAACAGTTGTAGCACAGATTTTAGCAATACTAATAACTTCATTAGCAAATGTTATTAAAGAATATGCTTTTTAGGACTTTTACTAATGATATAATTAAAAATCAATATCTATAGGTAGCAGGTTATGCTAATGTAACACTTACTCTGAACCAGATATGCATGTCTTTAAAATATATTCAGCTATCTCTCATTTGTCTTTCTCCAACCACTTTTAAAAAATGTCCATCTTTCTTAAACAGTTCAAAAATCACATTTTTAATTCGCCAAGTGCAGGACCAGTTTATCAATTCCCACACATTAAAGAAAATCTCACTTATGTAGATGAACAAAAGTGATAGCAGATTATTCAACTTTACATTGGTTTGTGGTGCAAACTCCTTATTGCATGACCGAAGCCTTATCACTTATGAGACTATGGGGGGAATTTGGGTGGTGTTTATTGTTGTGAATCCTATAAAAAATAAAAATCCAGAAAAAAAAATCTTTGTGGTTTTTGATTAATCTATTTTAATCAAAGACTAACAAGAAGCAAAGGATCAGAAATATTAAATGGAAATGGATACCTTTATTATTTGTCTTTGCTTTTAGAAATAGTTTGAGGGACATATTAAAAGCAAAAATCTTTAAAGGGCTTTGCAAGTAGAACATCTCCAGAATTCTGCAAAGGCTTTGAGCCAGGCCCTGGCTACATACTAGGGAATCACCATGGAGTTCCAATTTACTGAATACTTAGAGGATGGCACAACACTGTCATCCATGCCCATAGACCCTGGGAGAATTTTCCTGGAACTTCTGAAAGAATTAGCAAGTTCATGAAGCTCAGTAATTGCTCTGCCCAGTGGACCACACGACCTCATTATCCTCTGAAGCTTATTGAAGTTACATATGCAATAGGGGCTGGCTGCAGGATTAATCAAATAGAATTGTCCTTGGAGAGATCATACATACGTATTAACTAAGACTTTTAAAGAAGACTTTGATAATACCAAACCACCAGGTTGAATTGTAGATGAATTCATGTATAGAAATAATTCAGTTCAGTTCATTTTATCACAATTCACAAGGCACAATTAAAACTAGAGCAAAGGGAAGTAATCTCTGCAGTTACTTTGTCTTCATTAAAACATACTATTTTCTTTAATACATATTTTTATTTAATGATATGTAATATTTAAAGAGCATGTACAAAAGACACTATATGTAAAAATAAAAGCTATTAGTATATAACTGTTAATAAAAGACAAAACAGTGCAGCTAAATACAGCCTTGTATCAAATTTACAAAGGAAAAGAATGCAGAGAAAGTATACTCTGGAAGGAATATGAAAAAGAAATAAATTTGAGCTTTTTGAGATCAGGTATTGTATTTTTTCATACACATTTTTAGTTCAGCAAAGCACATAATAGGTGTTAGATAATTGTTGATTGGACTTAACTGTTTGTTGAACCAAACTTGAAATTACAGCTGAAAAAGAAAGTAGGCATACCCCAAAGTCACTGTAAATCCCCTATGTGAGAGGTCCACAGATTGGAGTGGATGAGCCAAATCCGGGCTGCTTTCTCTTTTTGTAAATAACGTTCTATTGAAACATATTGGAATGTGGTTGTGCATGTACATGCACACACACACACACATACATGCACACATGTATGGTCTATGCCTGCACTCACAGTACAATGACAGAGTTAACTAATTGCACAGAGACCATATGTACCACAAAGTCTAAAATATTTACTATCATGTATAGGACAAACTCTTGCCCTATTTGCCTACTTATATTGTGAAATGAAGAGAACAGCCATGATCTGACATCTATACAATCTTCCTAGCATCATCAGTTTCAGCCTAGTTTGTATTATAGGCTCGTGTGTCCTTAGAAAATCAGTATAGATATGAGATGACGGTGTGAGGTGTGAATGGAAAAAAAAAATAAAAGCATATCATAATCTCATTTTAAAATTCTGGGCTCTTACAGTTCTGAATTTGAATCCTGGGCTCTAGGGCTTGTCAGCCATGATATGGGGCAAGTTGCTTAACTTCTAAGTATTCATTTCGCTTCTAGAAAATAGGGGTGGAAATATTCATTTCATAACATTGCCAAGAAGATTAAATAAAGTAACATAATTAGAGTATCTTGTTGGTAATACATGTCAGTAAATATGTCTTATTCCTTCATAAGACTAATCAGTTCATTAACCTTGTAGTGGGCCTTCATTTTCTGGTATCCTTCCAACTGTAGTAAAGAGAGAATTGGCTAGTTGTTTCCAAGCCTGCATGCCATCTCCCAACCTTCTGTAATTCTCAACAACAACAATAATAACAACACAAGTAATTTTATTGAATAAGACTGGGACATAAGCTTAAAAGTATTTTTATAAAATTTATATATGCAGTATTACAGGAACACAAGTGGTAAATTCAATGAGAAATTTAGTTTATTAATGAAACTAAGCTGTATTTCACCAAAACCTTTTGACACTCCCTTGGTGCATAGGACATAAAACACAAAGTTATTGTTATTTGGTAAGTTAAGTCTCTGTAATTACAATTATAAAAGCAACATTGACCAAACCTGGGAAACATGTGTTGGAGATCCTACATTATTACTTTGCACTTACATTTGCAGGATGTTCATTTAATTTTAAATGTTATTCTGTGTGACTTTGTAAATAAATAACAATCTTTTTAATCAAAAGACTAATAAAAAGCAAATGGATCTTTCTCTTTTTTTTTTTCTGTCTTTACATTGCCACAGAAAATTACTGTCTCATACTCAAGTCTCAAGAGCTAGAAAGATAGCAAAAAGAAATAGGCTACAGTCATACCATAAAGTATCTGTGGGAGTTTTGGAATTTCTTTATAGTCAGAACTTAAGAATAACCATCTGTTTTGAGGAGGTGGATCAATGAAGGACAGTGTTGTTAATTATATTCCATATATTTCTACATTAATACTCAAAGGAAGAACATTATACGTTTTCTATATCAAGGAACAGGGAAAGAATTGGTCAAGATTGGGGAAGCTCTTGTTATGGCTTGAATGTGGATGGTCCCCACCAAAACTCATACTGAAGCTTGGTCCTCAGTGTAATGGTGCTGAAAGGTGGTGTTACTTTCAAGAAACATTTGGGTCATGAGGAATCCACCTTCATAAAAGGATTAATGCAGTCTCTCAAAAGTGAGTGGGTTTCCACACTTGCTGGACTGGATTAGTTACTGTTACAGCAGCTTGTTATAAAGTGGGGTCACCCCTCATGTTCTCTTTCTTTCATACCTTCCTGCTTTCCCTTCTGCTTCTGCATCATGTTATGGCACACCATGAGGCTCTCACCAGAAGCCAATCAGATACTGCTGTGCAACCTTGGACTTCCCAGCCTTCAGAATTGTGATTCAAAATAAACCTCTTTTATTTATAAATTACCCAGTCTCAAGCATTCTCTTGTAGCACAAGGAAATGGGCTAAGACAGCTCTCACATGACCTCAAGACTGTATCTGATGCCATCACTGTGAAATATAATATTAAATATAAGAATATATTTCCTGATAGTGTTTAAACTAGCATGAGTCTTTTGGTTTTTATTAATTGACACCTGCAAGGTCCTGTATGAAGAAAAAGCTAGTTACTCTATTTTAGATGGCTCTTGAAAGTCAGGTAAGAGATAGAGTTGCCAGATCAGTGGCAACTATATAGAAAACTAAGCGTGTTTTTGTATATATGTGTGTGTAGACAACAGTTAACTTCAAGGAAGACAAAATGTGGTACAAAATTATATATAAAAAATCATAGTATAGTTTCATCTGTGTATAAAATTTCCATAGTTATAATGAGGCAAACACTGAATATTGATTGAGCTATAAATTGTGATACACTTATTTTGGTAGAATTGGCAAAGGGGATGCATGTAAATGTGTATAGGTGCAGTGAAAAATCTAAATTCTGATCCTCTATAGTAGAAAACCAAAAAACAATGGCTAAAATTGAAAATCTAGAAATAGCACTATTCAACAACATAGATGGAACTGGAGGCTATTAACTTAAGTGAAATAGCCAAGAAACAGAAAGCCATATACCATATGTTTTCATTTATAAGTGGGAGTTAAACAATGAGTACACAAGGGCATACAGGGTAGAATAATAGATATTTTAGATTCTAAAATGTGGAAGGGTGAGGAATAAAATGATTATCTATTTGGTACAATATACACTGTCTGGGTGATGGGCACGCTAAATGCCCAGACTTCACTATTATGCGAAATTTCATGTAACAAACCTACACTGGTACTCCCTAAATTTACTGTAGAAATTAAAAAATAAATGTAAAGAAATAGCACTATCATGATGTTATTTAGCAATATCAGGGAAAATTTTAAAAAGTTGAAAGTAGATGCCTTTGAAAATGGTATTAGTTTTAATTATTTTTACTATAAACTTTGTGGTATTATCTGACTTAAAAATATAGGTGGGCCGGACACGGTGGCTCACGCCTATAATCCCAGCACTTTGGGAGGCCAAGGTGGGCGGATCACTTGAGCTCAGGAGTTTAGGACCAACCTGGGCAACACAGCAAAAACCCATCTCTGTAAGAAAATACAAAAATTGAGCCAGGCATGGTGGCACACACCTGTAGTCCCAGCTTCTCAAGAAGTTGATGTGAGAGGATTGCTTGAATGTGACAGGCGGAGGTCACAGTGGACCAAGGTTATGTCACTGAGACCCTGTAAGCCTCCCCCAAGAAAAAGAAAGTGTATGTATATATTTATTTGATAAAATGAAAATTTAATTTACATAAATTAAATATAATTGGTTTTAGAGATCTTTTCAGGATGTTTAAAATTATGAGGTCTATGTGTAAACCTTTGCTCATGTTGACTTTTCTTTCCAAATTGGCTTAGCTGCATAATTTTTGTTTTTGCTCTCTCCTCTCTAAGCTCAGGAACCATAGATGTCAAACGTTTGAATTCCTACTGATGAGCAAAACTAGATTTCAGAACAGCATACTAGAAGTAGAATAGACATTTCGTTTTTGTTTTTGTTTTTTTCCCTAGGAAGCAAATGCGATTTTATATCACAAGAACTTTTCCTGAGTATTTTCCTTATAGGTAACGATGCTTTTATTCAGTCATGTGATTCCTAAACACTGATTGTTCAACAATGTGACTTCCAAATCCATAATCTTTTATTGAATCCAGTGGTTGTTTCAATAAGAATAAAGAACTTAATTATATTCCTCAAAAGTTAAGAGGCTTAATTAGCAACAATAGGAAGTATTATAATCCTTCTCTCTTCTGTCAGTTTCATTAAATCAATAGGTAGGTAGAAGGACTAGGGGATAGGAAGGGGAAGGGAAGGGCTATTACTATTGTTCAGATAGGGAGAGAGAGAAAGAGTCAAAGACAGAGAGAGAGAGGTTTTTTTTGTTTGTTTATTTGTTTGTTTTAAATTAGACCTTACAACATCCTAGGATGCTTTAATTTTCTAAGCTGTGCCTAAGGTTGCTTACTGGAAATCAAGGGATCTGAAATTCAAATGGAAATACCCTTCTCCAAAGTCTACATTTTCATCAGCTAGCCAAAACTAAGGACAATTCGAAAACCATCCCAGGTGTGGGACCTTGCATTTGGTCCCTGCTCCTATAGTTGCTAAATATAGCATGGATGTTTGTGAATTCATAAGATTTAGACCCTAACATTGATTTTAATGCATAATCTATATCTGTACATTTTTAGAGTACCTAAAGTAGAAATCTAAACAATTTTTGGATGCTTCCTTAAGCATCTCTGTTTCACTTCTATATTATAGGACTAGTTTGCAGCTCTCTTCCAAAATATGGCATAATTAAAGTTGTATAGTGAAGAAAACTTGGAAATGATCAGGGTTGGGGGAAACAGAAGGGGTGAACAATTTCTGCCAACATCGTAAGAACTCTTTGAAAATCCTTGGCTATTAGCTAAAGAACAAGATTAGACTCATGTCAAACTTCAAAGCTCCTTTCTAACCACCTATTTTAAAAAGCTTTTCTCTAGAAATAAAATAGTTTCCCTTTTCTTCCCAAAACGGTGAGAAATATATTTCTGCTTATTTACATATTTCTTAAGATACAATTCTTTGAGTTTATATGAGAGGATGAATTCTTGTCTTGCCCTTTCTTGTCAAGGATTTTTCAAGGTAATAAACAAAAATACATGTAAACATTTTCCCAATTTGTGATGAGCAGTCAATAAACAAAAAATGTTAATCATACTAATTTCTTCTCGCTGGTAAAGTGATGCATAAATAATCTATTAACATACATGGGCCATCAGGGTTAAGCTGTTCAAACATTGTTATTGATTTCTTCCATTTCCCCTATGCTCACTTCTTATTCAACCAGTACTATGTAACTCCTCTTTTCCATTATATTGTAAAACTTTGCTCCCTTGAGCATCTCTGTGAAGCTCTGCTCTTAAAACATTAATTAAAGGGAGGTGAAGTGTTTGACTAATCAGCAGAGGAGTCTGTAAGGCTCCAACGCTGAATGACAAATGTCAATATCTGCTTTAGGTTTGTTGGATCAACCAGCCAATATGGAGAAACTGATCCATCATCTTGTCACCAATTCCCATAGCATCCCAGAAACCTGCCAATTAAAAAAAAAGTTGTAATCACAATATATCACTCAGCCACTATTGCAGGAACATGATAAATAGGGACCTTTTTCTTCCTCTCTGTTGAGTATTTGATGTCTTTTTTGAAAATTTATTCCATTTTTTAGGTTGATGCAAACTCAAATCCAAAATGAAAAAGAGCACCTTAAGATATATATTCCTCTGTTCTTTTTCCTGAAGCATAAATTAACATTTTGTTGAATAGGTATAAATTCTTGTGGACTTTTGAAAAGTGACAGAGATGGTTAAGACAGTAACTTGGGCTAGTGAGAACTGGCCAATTCAATAGCTCTTTTTCTCTGCAAAGGCAAAGTTTAGAATTTTCTTTGGTGAATATTCACTAAAAAGTGGAAGGTGATATAACACACAAACCCTTTAATATTCCTCATTCCTTAACAGGACAAAGGTACGCTACATAAATCTTTCCAGCCACATTTCCTGCCTCTCTCGTACTCACACCCTTTTCTCTAGCTATTCTAATCTGCAGGCAATCCTCTCAATATGACAAATATGTCTCTGGGCGTGCTTTTTGGATTATCTGGAAGTTTTTCCTGAACATTGGACCATTTGGTCAGCTTCTGCAAGTTCTTCCAGACTTGACTTCAATACTACCTCCCCTTAGACATACCCTTGAAATCCACTCAAAGACTGAGTTAAAGACCCTTTTCTGGGCTGCTTCTCTTAACTTACATAACACTTGGTCCATGACTCTGTTCAAACCTAGATGCTTTAATCCTCTTACTGTAAATATGAGATTTTCTTATGTGTTTCCCTTTTGAGGTAGTGAGCTCCTTGGAGGATAGATAGCATTTCACATGTGCCTTGTATTCCAATCACAGGCATAATGACTGGTACCCAGTATGTACTCAGTTTTGAAAATGCATCAAATTATTTTTAAAACTTATATGCTTAAACCTCTGAGCAGCCAGCCATTATCTTAGAATCAAACCCAGCTTCTTATCATCTTTGTTCCCTTGTCCTTCCAGAGGAGAGGAGCCCAGCTCCTCATCTCTAGCTTCCTGTTGATCCAAACTCCCTGTCCTTTATTCTTATTTCTAATTTACCTACCTTCATCTTCTCCTACATGACAAGTTTCTATTTATCTGGGGTCATTTGTACATGCTATTGCCTATGCCTTAATATCCCTCATCAATAATGTCAGTATCAATATCCTGGCCAACCCTTTTTTTTTTTTTTTTTTTGAGACGGAGTCTCACTCTGTCACCCAGGCTGGAGTGCAGTGGCACAATCTCGGCTCACTGCAAGCTCCGCCTCCCGGGTTCACGCCATTCTCCTGCCTTAGCCTCTCCGAGTAGCTGGGACTACAGGCGCCCACCACCACGCCCGACTAATTTTTTGTATTTTTTAGTAGAGACGGGGTTTCACCATGGTCTCGATCTCCTGACCTCGCGATCCGCCCGCCTCAGCCTCTTAAAGTGCTGGGATTACAAGCGTGAGCCACCGCTCCCGGCCCCAACCCATTTTTTTTTAGAAGATGGGTTCTTGCTATGCTGCTCAGGCTTACCTTGAACTCTTGACTCAACTGATCCTCCTGCCTCAGTCTCTCAAGTAGCTGGACTCCAGGTGCATACCACTTCACTTGGCTTTAATTTTCTTTTTTTTTTTTTTTAGACACAGTCTCGCTCTGTGGCCCAGGCTGGAGTGTAGCGGCGCCATCTCGGCTCACTGCAAACTCCGCCTCCAGGGTTCAGGCTATTCTCCTGCCTCAACCTCCCGAGTAGCTGGGACTACAGGTGCACACCACCACGCTTGGCTAATTTTTCGTATTTTTAGTAGAGATGGGGTTTAACCATGTTAGCCAGGATGGTCTCGATCTCCTGACCTCGTGATCCACCCGCCTCAGCCTCCCAAAGAGTTGGGATTACAGGCGTGAGCCACCGTGCCTGGTCTCGGCTTTAATTTTCACTGTGTTTTTTGTTTGTTTTTTATAGAGATGAGATCTTGTTATGCTATCCAGGTTGGTCTCAACCTCCTGGTCTCCAGCTATCCTCTTGCCTCTGCTTCCCGAAAAAGCACTGAGATTACAGATATGAACCAGCATACCTGGCCCTATCTTCATTTTGAAAAGCCATTTCTTTAGGAGATATTTTCCTGATACTTTTTCCTAAAACCAAAATTATGACTGAAATTGCCTAATCCAATGACATCTTCATAGCTGTCATCTAACATGTAGCATTAGTGTATAGATTCATTCCTTTTCAGACTGTAAGCTCCATGAGAGGAGTCACATTTCTTTTATTCACAGTTGAATTTGTGACACTGAGAAGAGACATTCAGTAAATCTTTGTAAACTGAATGAATAAATAAATCTTGAATATATGAACAAAATTTGACAGCACGAACTAAAGGCTGTAAATGTGAATAGTTACCATTTAAAAATTAAGCTTTTGTAGTAAAATTTATGAAATATGCCTCTAAGGAAGCTATATTCTTTACTGTGTATTCCTTTTGCATTGAGCAAGACAACAAGCTTGAAACAAGAGTGTCTTTACTCTTAAAACTCACATGCCTCAGTTTTTCCCACTCAGGCAATTGGCCTGGCGAGGATCAAGAAACCTGGGGATATTATTAAATTAGAACTAGAACGAAAATGTGAATAATTATTTCTCCTTAATGCCCCCCCCCACCCCAATAATTGCTTGCACCTATGATTTTCTGGACACATGTTAGTGCCACACTCTTTTCCTCCACATCCAGGTGAGGAGTAACTGCAGTCACTTCACAAATTTCTCCACACTTTATAGGCAAAAATGTTGGCACTTGCTGACCAAAGACTGCATAAGTTTTCACATTCTGTGACCTACATTTTAATCTTAACATTCATTGTTTTGTTCCCCAAAGTAGAAAACAAAATAGAAGAGGAGGAGGTGGAAATCAGTGGTACCAAGCAAAATGTCTGCAAGGCCTGAGACAGCAAATCTTGCCATGTCATACTCTTAGCTATTATCTATAGAGGCTGCTCAATGACTTCCCCGTTTGCTTCTCTTATTCATCTTCAAAGCCTTTGTTCAGTGAACAGGTGGTGCTGATCTTGGAAGAGGAATAATGGGGGCTGGAGTCTCTAACACAATCATGTAAAACACTGATGATATTTTGGCTTAAAAATAAAGCATCCCCAGTGACATAGCCTGCTGAAATCAGTAGAATTTATGAACTTATTTATTTGCCTACTGTCTGAACAAGAATCTTACCATGGAATTAAAATTCAGCAGACAGAAACCCAAGTTGAGAACTACGCTCCAGGTATCGTTTTTAATCTTTTATCTGCTTCACACTGATGAACAAGACAGCATTAAAGCTCCTCTAGTCATTTTCTCAAACGGCAAAGCAACAACAAGGACGAAGATTGCTTTTAAGGTAAATCCTCACTAAAATATTCACAGACCAAACAAAGAAAAATAAGCAAACAGAAGGCCAGGAAAATTAAATGCTTTACCTTCTGAACTGTCAGGGTTGGTTTATGTGCTGAAGTGGAGACCAGATCCAGAACAAGTTACTTAATATCTAAATGTCTCCTCAATGCTCTTTTTAGAACTTCTTACAGCTCATCTGAAGTTATTAAAAGGAAATAATAAAATTTAACCATCACTAAATTTCATGAACTGTTATTTGTTGGATTTATGTAAATATGAAGCTCTGTCTTTTAAAAAATTTCATTTTATGTCACATGGAGGTAGTCTTTACAGAAAGCTGCAAATGTAATAAAGATAGTCTCAAGGATTTTTTTAAATAGTAATATATAGCACAGTGGTTTTAAGAGGATATTAAATGCATTTTTAAAATTAAGCAAATTTATGAAACTCCTTTTTCTGTTTCCTCCCGCAACCATACTCTACTTATTTTGATATATTCCCACCTTTATGAGATCCTTCTTTCATAATTGGGAAAAGATTGATCTGATTCATAGAATCCTTGAAAGTGTTTCTAGTTCATTTTTCTGATCTCTACAAGATTCACACCATTTGTCTACGGCTATAGCTATAGGCTAAAAACATTACTACTTGACCAGCAGTTAAATCATCAATCATTATCACTTGCTTAGAAATATACAGACAGAATACCCTATTCATTGATCTTTTTATTTTTATTTTTTTTTGAGACGAAGTCTTGCTCTGTTGCCAGGCTGGAGTGCAGTAGCGCGATCTCGGCTCACTGCAACCTCTGCCTCCCAAGTTCAAGCAATTCTCCTGCCTCAGCCTCCCGAGTAGCTGTATTTTTAGTAGAGACAGGGTTTCACCATGTTAGCC
This sequence comes from Hylobates moloch, assembly GCF_009828535.3. NCBI lineage: Eukaryota > Metazoa > Chordata > Mammalia > Primates > Hylobatidae > Hylobates > Hylobates moloch. Next base: position 52,668,777 of record NW_026652294.1, on the reverse strand, counting down.
AGGCTGGTCTCGATCACCTGACCTCGTGATCCGCCTGCCTCGGCCTCCCAAAGTGCTGGGATTACAGGTGTGAGCCACCACACCCAGATGATCTTTTTACTCTTTTTAGGGGCTTATATTAGTATCTTCTTGACTACACAGAATTAGGGCAGTCCCCGTTACATTCTAATTCTTCTCCCTACTCAATATAAAATTCCATCTAATTAGAAGGGAAGAATTACTAATATCCATGAGGTTTTTACACTTTAATCTTTTGATTTAAAATAGTCAAACCGAGGCCAAAAAAAGATATTGAGTTTATATTCCATGACTCATTTCAGTTTTTCACTTTACTTTGTACAATGACAGGTACAATCATAGAAAATGATATTTTTTCATGTTGGGCTCTATTTGAGGTCTGAAAATGGAGTCAACTTTGGTTAATTCTGCACTGATAATTGAAGATTAGTAAAATTCCTTATTTTCCACAAAAAATTAATTAATTTGCTTTCTGCCAAGATGGGGCTGAATTTAGGCAGTAGCAGCCAATTTTAATAGGGTCATATTTTTCTCACTTTTCTTCTGCTGAGAGGCCCCAGAAAAATAACGTATCTTTCTTTATTTATACTTTTCAGAATCTGATTTATTTTATTTTCTGTTTCCTTTTTGCTTATATATTTATTTTTAATTCCAATAGCTTTAGTGATACAAGTGGATTTTGGTTACATGGATGAATTGTACAGTGGTGAAATCTGGGCTTTTAATGTACTCATTCCCCATTAGGGTACACTGTACTTGAGACGTAATAGTTCACTCACCTCAAACCCTCCTCCTTTCTGAGTCTTCATGTTCATTAGACCACTCTGTATGCCTTTGTATTAGTCTTTTCTCATGCTGCTATGAAGACATACCTGGGACTGGGTGTTTTGTCAAGAAAAGAGGTTTAATTGACTCACAGGCTGTACAGGAAGCATGGCTGGGGAGGCCTTAGGAAACTTACAATTATAGCAGAAGGTGAAGGGGAAGCAAGCATATCTTTACATGGATGGCAGGAGAGTGAAGGATGAAGTACTACACAATTTCTAATAGCCAGATTTCATGAGAATTCTATCACAAGAACAGCAAGGCAGAAGTCCGCCACTATGATTTAGTCATCTCCCACCACGCACTCCTCCAACACTGAGAATTACAATTTGACATGAGATTTGGGTGCAGATACAGAACCAAACCATATCATTCTGGACCTGGCCTCTCCAAAATCTCATGTCCTTCTGATATTTCAAAACACAATCATGCCTTCCCAATAGTCTCCCAAAGCCTTAACTCATTCCAGCATTAACTTAAAAGTCCAAGTCCAAAGTGTCATCTGAGATAAGGCAAGTCCCTTCTGCCTCTGATCATGTAAAATAAAAAACAAGTTAGTTACTTCCAAGATACAATAGTTACAGGCATTGGGTAAATAGACCCACTCCAAGAGGAAGAAAACAGACAAAACAAAGGGGCTACTGGCCCCACGCAAGTCTGAAACCTAGCAGGGCAGTCATTACATCTTAAAGCTCCAGAAAAACCGCCTTTGTCTCCATGTCTCATATCCAGGCCAAACTGATGCAAGAGGTGGGCTCTAAAGCACTTGGACATCTCTGCCCCTGTGGATCTGTAGAGTACAGCCCCTGTGGCTTCTGTCACAGGCTGGTATTCAGTGCCTGTGGCTTTTCCAGGCACATGGTGCAAGCTGTTGGTGGAGCTACCATTCTGGGATCTGGAGAAGAGTGGCCCTCTTCTCACAGCTCCACTAGGCAGTGTCCCAGTGGAAACTTTCTGTGGGGGCTCCAACCCTACATTTCCCCTCCACATTGCCCTAGGAGAGGTTCTCCATGAGGTCTCTGCCTCTGCAACAGACTTCTGTTTGGACATTCAGGCATTTCCATACATCCTCTGAAACCGAGGCAGAGGCTCCCAAGCCTCTACTCTTGCCCTATGCACATCCACAGGCTTAATACCACACATGGAAGCCACCAAGGCTTTGAGCTTATACCCTCTGAAGCAACAGCCTGAGCTGTACCTTGGCCTCTTAGCCATGGCTAGAGCTGGAGTGGCTACAATGCAGGGCACCATGTCCTGAGGCAGCACAGAGCAGCAGGGCCGTAAGCCTGGCTCAGGAAGCCATTTTCCCCTCCTCAACCTCCACACCTGTGATGGGAGAGGCTGCTTTAAAGGTCTCTGAAATGCCTTAGGGGCATTTTCCCAATTGTCTTGGCTATTAACATCCAGTTCATCTTTTGCACATTTCTGCAGCTAGCTTGAATTCCACCCCAGAAAATTTGTAATTTTCTTTTCTATGACATGGCCAAGCTACAAATTTTTTTTCAACCTCATGGCTAAGCTGCAAATTTTTCAAACTTTGATGCTGTGTTTCTTATTTAAGTATAAGTTTCAGTTTCAGATAATCTCCTTGCTCATGAATATATGTTTGTGCTGTTAGAAGCAGCCAGGCCATTCTTGAACACTTTGATGATTAGAAATTTCTTCCGCCAGATACCCTAAATCATCTCTGTTAAGTTCAAAGTTCTACAGATCCCTACAGCACGGGAACAATGCTGCCAGTCTCTTTACTAAAGCATAAAAAGAGTGACCTTTACTCTAGTTCCCAATAAGTTACTCATCTCCATCTGAGACCACCTCAGCCTGGACTTCATTTTCCATATCACTATCTGCATTTTGGGCAAAACTGTTTAAGAATTCTCTATGAAGTTCCAAGCTTTCCTACATCTTCCTGTCTTCTTCTGAGCCCTCCAAACTGTTCTAACCTCTGCCCATCACCCATTTCTAAAGTTGCTTCCACTTTTTCAGCTCTCTTTATAGCAATGCCTACTTCTCTGGTACCAATTTTCTGTGTTAGTTTGTTCTCTCACTGCCATGAAGACATACCTGAGACTGGGTAATTTATGAAGAAAGTAGATTTAATTAACACACAGTTCTTCAGGCTATATGGGAAGCATGGCTGGAGATGCTTTAGGAAACTCACAACCATGGTGGAAGGCAAAGGGGAAGCAGGCACATCTTCACATGGCCAGCAAAAGAGAGAGAAAGAATGAAGGAGGAAGTGCTACTCACTTTCAAAGAACCAGATATCATGAGAACTCTGACATGAGAACAGCAAGAGGAAGTCTTCCTCTTTGGATCAATCATCTCCCACCAGGCTCCTCCTCCAACACTGGAATTACAATTTGACATGAGACTTGAGTGGAAACACAGAGCCAAACCATATCACGTACCCATAACTTAGCTTCCACTTATAAATAAGAACATGTTAATTTGTGGTTTTGGTCCTGATTTACTTAGAATAATGGCTTTTGGTTCCATCAAAATTGCTGTAAAAAAAAAACATTATTTTTCCTATTTTATAGCTGAGTAATATTCCATTGTGTTTGTGTGTGTATACACAAACATATACCATGTTTTCTTTATCCACTTTCTGGTTGATGGACATGTAGGTTATTTCCATATATTTACAATTATAAATTGTGCTGCAATAGATATACACCTGCATATATCTTTTTATATGGTTTTTATTCTTTTGGGTAGATAGCCAGTATTGGGATTGCTGGATCAAATGGTATATCTGCTTTGAGAAATCACTACACTTTTTCATAAAGGTTGGACTAACTTACATTCCTATCAGCAGTATATTACCATTCCCTTTTCACCACATCTGTACCAGTACCTATTTTTTGTTGTTGTTGTCTTTTTTGTTGTTGTTTTTACAGGTATGGAAAACTTTATTCAGACCTGCCACTCTAATGCATGCTCAAGCCTCCATTTGCTACAATGTGACTAGATTTGCAACCCTGTGTGCCCTAAAAGGTAATGAGAATGGTAGGGGTGAAGAAAAAACTGTACTTTTGATCCTGTCCTTAGCCTCTCTCTAGCTGTTCTGCCCTCTCTCTGTCTCAAAACAATCCTAACCCTCTTCCCTCCAGACTCTTGAAAATTGGCTAATAAAATCACAGCATTTCAAAGGCCACAAAAGTAAACAGAAATGATATCCATGGTTAAATATTCCCTTTATTAGTAACATTAGAATTTTTAAAACCTCTTCTTATTGCTGCCTCTCCTAATTCCCTCCTATTCCCTCTTTTTTTTAATTTTTAATTTTTGTGGGTATATAGTAGGTTTGTATATTTATGAGTTACCTGAGATATTTTAAATACAGGCATGCAATGTGTAATAATCACAACATGAAAAATGGGATATCCATTCCTTCAAGCATTTATCCTTTGTATATATATATACATTATAGATAATCCAATTATACCCTTTCAGTTATTTTAAAATGTAAAATTAAATCATTATTGACCACAGTCACCCTGTGGTGCTATCAGATACTAGGTCTTATTCATTCTTTCTAAATATTTTTTATATCCATTAACCATCTATGCCTCTCCCTTCCTCCCCATCCCCACTACCCTTCCCATCTTCTGGTAACCATCCTTCTACTCTCCATCTCCATGAGTTTCATCCTTTTGTTTTTAGATCCCACAAATAAGTGAGAACATGCAGTATTTGTCTTTCTATACCTGGCTTATTTCGCTTAGCATAATGCCTTCCAGTTCCATCCATGTTATTACATATAACAGGATCCCATTCTTTTTTGTGCTTAAATAAAATCTCATTGTGTATATGGATCACATTTCCCTTATCCATTCATCTGTTAGTAAATACTTAGGTTACTTCCAAATCTTAGCTGTTGTAAACAGTGCTGTAACAAACATGGGAATGCAGATATCTCTAATATACTGATTTCCTTTCTTTGCAGTGTATACCCAGCAGTAGGATTGCTGGATCATATGCTAGTTCTATTTTTAGTTTTTTGAGGAACCTCCAAACTGCTCTCTATACTGGTTGTCCTAATTTACATTCATACCAACAGTGTACAAGTATTCACTTTCCTCCACATCCTCGCCAGCATTTATTATTGCTTATCTTTGGATATAAGCCATTTTAACTGGGGTGATGACATATGACTGTAATTAATGATTTGCATTTCTCTGCTTTTTAATGATGTTGAGCACCTTTTCATATACCTGTTTACCATTTGTAAGTATTCTTTTGAGAAATGTCTATTCAAATCTTTTGCCCATTTTTAAATCAGATTGTTATTTTTTATAGAGTTGTTTGAGCTCCTTATATATTCTGGTTATTAATCCTTTGTCAGTTTGGTAGTTTACAAATATTTTCACTCATTCTGTGGGTTGTCTCTCTACATTAGTTCCTGTTTTCTGTGCAGAGGATTTTTAACTTGATGTAATCCCATTTGTTCATTTTTGCTTTGGTTGCCTGTGCTTGTGGGGTATTACTCAAGACATTTTTGCTCAGACTAATACCCTGAAGAGTTTCCACAGCACTTTCTTGTGGTAGTTTCATAGTTGGAGGTATGAGATTTAAGTCTTTAATCCATTTTAAAATTTTATGTTTGCATATGTTGAGAGAAAGGGGTCTTGTTTCTTTCTTCTGCAAATGGATATCCAGTTTTCCCAGCATAATTTGTTTTATTTTTATTTTTAATTATTTTTGGTGTACAGGTGGTTTTTGATGGCATGGATAAGTTTTTAGTGATGATTTCTGAGATTTTAGTATACCCATCACAAGAGAAGTGTACACTCTACCCAATATGTAGTCTTTTATCCCTCATCTTCCTCCCAATATTCCCCAAGTCCCCAAAGTCCCCTATGTCATTATTGTGCCTTTGCATCTTCATAGCTTAGATCCCACTTATAAGTGAGAATATATAATATTTGATTTTCGATTACTGAGTTACTTCACTTAGAATAATGGCCTCCAGTTCCATCCAAGTTGCTGCAAAAGACATTATTTCATTTCTTTTTATGGCTGAGTGGTATTCCATGGTTTGTATATACCACATTTTCTTTATTCACTCATTGATTTATGGGCACATAGGTTGGTACCGTATCTTTGCAATTGTGAATATCCTAGCACCATTTATTGAAAAGACTGTCTTTTCCTCAATGTATTTGCTTGGCAGCTTTGTCAATGATGAGTTCACTATAAATGTGTAGATTTGTTTCTGGGTTCTCTATTCTGGTCCATTGGTCCATGTGTCTGTTTTTATGTCAGTACCATGTTGTTTGGGTTACTATAGCTCTGTAGTATAATTTGAAATCAGTTAATGTGATTGCTTTAGTTTTGTTCTTTTTGCTAAGAACAGCTTTGGCTATTCTGGGTCTTTTGTGGTTTCATACAAATTTTAGGGTTGTTTTTTCTATTTCTGTAAAGAACATCATTGGTCTTTTGATAGGGATTGCATGGGATCTGTAGATTTCCTTGTAGTATGAATGTTTTGACAGTACTGATTCAATCCATGAACATGGAACATCTTTCCATTCCTTGGTGTCCTCTTCGATTTCTTTCACTGATGTTTTATAGTTTTTATTGTAGAAATATTTTGTTTCTTATTTATTTCCTAGCTATTTTATGTGTGGTGATTATAAATGGGATTTTTATTTCTTTTTCAGATTATCCACTGTTGGCATATAGAAATGCTACTGATTTTTGTATGTTGATTTTGTTTACTGAATTTGTTTATCAGTTCTACTAGGTTTTTTTTTTTTGGTAAAGTTTTTAGGTTTTTCCAAATATAAGATCATATTACCTGCAAAAAAGGATAATTTGACTTATTCCTTTCCAATTTGGATGGCCTTTATTTCTTTCTCTTGTCTGATTGTTCTAGCTAGAACTATAAATAATGTATCATTCTTTCTATATCTATTAAGAAATGACAATGGGTCTTTTCATTCTGTGCATTTGTCTGTCTATGAACACTAGATCAGGATCTCTCAGAGCCTATATTATTTACTGCTTATAGACACATGTCTGCAAGGTACATACACCATTTTTGGGCAGGATACTATCTATTATTTTGCTACTATATCAGGTAGAGCTATATCATAATGAGGCAAAAGAGTTAATCCACATCCCTTACAGCACTTGAGATATTTATATCCTAGGAAATTATGGCTCCTTTTTATTACATTTGTTTTTACTTTGTGATTGCTTTTGTTAGCTATTCCCTATCTTTGGCTGGTTATTTCACAGGAAGCAAATCATACCAAGTAATTTTAGTAATGTTATTATTTATTTAAATAAAATTAGTAATTTTATTAAAGGAACAACTGAAAGTTAATGTCTAGTCCATTAGGATTTTCTCCTCTTTAAATTATTCTATATTTTTTCTAGTTTAACTAAAATGTGACAGTACCTTCACCAGACACTACATTAAATTTGAGTTCCTTTGAAATATGAGTTTACTTTGTTGCCTTTTGCTTAGAAAAAATAACCATGGGCAATGGCATTCCATTTTTCACAGGCAGAAATAAAAAGCTCATATGAATGAGGTGCTTAGGAATTGCTGGACCCTGTTCTGGGTACCTGCCCTATGTTGTCTCCATTGATTTTTAAAACAAAACTATGAAGTTGGCATCACAATCTTTTCAAATTACTTCATTTTACCAAGGCAAGTTTGATGTTTTGCCAAAATTAAAGGAGAAAGTGATACAATAAATAGTGGAACTCAGATTAAAGAATTAAATGTAGTACTTAAATCATATAAAACCCGTGCCTTTGTTTTTGGAGTAGAGATCTGATAAACAAAATAAAACCAAAGTAAAAAACCTACCAACTATTGTATTTTAAGATCTTCTATGAGTCAAAGTGGATCTGTTGCTTTTTTCAAAATACATTTGGCCTGACAATTTCTGTCAAGTTTCAGGATGGTGAAAATTAAAATGTCCTAAATTAAAAACTGCTCAAAAATTTGGTCCAGTAATGGAAACAGCAGTTCAGCTAAAATATATATTGACAAAGCTAGGTCATGCTATGGTGTTACTGGTGCAGAAACTGCAACTGACTGAAACATTTTGAAGCATTTCAATTCTACACTCAGAAATTGTTTTCCCCCATTTATTTGATTTGTAAGATGAGGCTGTGTTTTGGAAACTCTGAAGATAGGCACAAAGATTTATACATATTTTCAAACAACGTGTAGGATTTAATTAGGTAATATATTTCCCTTGTCTTCTAGAAGCCAGACACCATTATGTTTCTCTGCATTCACAACTACATTGAATGAAAATTGCATATATTTGACTTTTATGAGAAAGAGAAACATTTTTGAATAGCTCTGTTGTCTTCTGTGCAGAACGCATGGCTGCTAGGCTGTAAACTAATTAGCATGGGCAGGAGATACCAGAGAATAGTTTGTCCCAGAAGCTGATAAGACACTATAGAGGCTCAGAAATAACACCAAGTGATATCTCTGTCCCCTGCTCAGAAGTGATAATGCTAATACTAGTTTATTAAAATTTGTAATCTAATATGCTCTGCTAATTTCCTCTTGGGGATAGTACTCATATTAAAAGAGTTGCTTATTTTACATGTACTCAAAAACAGATGCAATGAATGCTTGCAAGCTAAGTTTTAAGATTTTTGGTTCTTTACTATCAGATCTGATCAGTTTTGAGGGAGGAAATTTGAGCATGTAAAACCATCATATTTTCAGATTGATTGTTTTCAAGCCTTTAATTAAATCAGTATGCTTTTTGTAGTGTTCTGAGCTCAAACTACTGCAAAAATAGTGGAACTACTCATCAGCTGAGCAGGATTATAAATAGCCCTACTAGTTAGCAAAACAGTATTAAATAAAGTAGTAAGCAGCATCATTTATCTCTGTTAATTAACAACAACAATAACAACACGAAACTACAGTTGCATTTATAGAGCAAGCAATGAATATGGAGAATCCACAGTGAGCATGATAGAGAAGAGAGATCAAAGTTTTAGAGTGAAAGAAAATAGGATATGAATCCTGGCTTTGATACATACTAAGTAACATTGGTCAAACAATTTCTCTGAGCAGCACTTTCTTTACTGTGAAACAAAGATAATGAGGCCTAATTCAAAATTGTTGTGTGCCTCTAGCTCATAAAAAATAATAAATATTAGCATTTTCCTCTCTTATCAAAGTCCCTTAAAATTTTATCTACAAAGAAATGTAAAATAATGAAGTAAGTAAATAATACACCAACCTCAAATGTGTAATATGTTTAAAATTATTTGTCTGTTTTTTCTTCATAGTCTCAATAGATACTTGAAAGATAGCTTGACTGGATATAAAATCTTCAACTCACATTCTTTCCTTGACTTACACACAAAAAAAATGTTGCTTCACTGTTGTTTGGCTCTGTATGTGGTTGTTGAGAAATCTGAAATTTTAAAATTTCCTTTATGTTGTAATGGGTTTAGTCTTTTTGGATAGAAGTCCTGAAGCTTTTTTGTTTACCTCTATAAAGACTAACCGTTTAGCTAGGATATGTATCTTGGAGTTGTCAATTCTATGTCAGTTTTCTCTTATGTATAGTATTTTGTAAATTTCAGTATATAGATTCCATTCTTAATTCTAGAAAATTTCCTTGGATGTTGCTTTATATTCTTTGCATTCTGATACTCTTTATTTCTATAGGACTATGAGTTAAAACCTGCTTTCTTCTCTCCTTATACTACTAAGCCTTCAAAAGATGCCTCCTTTCCAGTTGCTGTTAGGTGATTCATATTGAGGTATTTGTGAGCAAAATGGTATGATGGCTGCAATGTACTTTTAAATGTTTCAGAAAAAAATTATATATGAATAGATACACACATATACACACCAAAAATAAGATAAAACAAATATGGCAAAATATTAACAATCAGTGATTATTTGTAAAGGCTACATGGACGTTTATTTATTATACTAGTTGTTCAACTTTTCTGTAGATTTTTTCTTTTTTTTGAGACAGTGTCTTGCTCGGTCACCAGGCTGGAGTGCAGTGGTGCAATCTTGGTTCACTGCAACCTTCGCCTCCTGGGTTCAAGCGATTCCCCTGCCTCAGCCTCCCAAGTAGCAGTAATTATAGGCATGTGCCACTACGCCTGGCTAATTTTTTTGTATTTTAGTAGAGATGGGGTTTCACCATGTTGGCCAGGATGGTCTTGATCTCCTGACATCATGAGCCGCCCACCTTGGCCTCCCAAAGTGCTGGGATTACAGGCGTGAGCCACTGCACCCAGCCTATTTTTCTTTAAAAGAGAAAACTGGTGGGGTGGCAGGGGGTCGGAAATAAGCTTCATTTAAAAAGTGATTCAACTACTGCAGTTTCATGATAGGCTGATCTAGAATTTCATACCGGAGGAATTTCAGGGATTATTTGATTGAAAGCTTTACTTTACAAAGAGTAAAATGTAGCATAAAAAGTTTTATGATTTGCCCCAAATCACACAGCTTATAAGTTTTAAAGCTAAGAATCAAAGCTTCCTTTTCTAAACTCAAGTTTAGTGGTTTTTTTTAGTTTAGTTTTTGTTTTTTGTTTGTCTGTTTTCATGTCCCTAGACCAGGGATCAGCAAATATTTCTGTACAGGGTTTGGTAGTAAATTGTTTAGGCCTAGCTGGGTGCATAAGGTTTCTGTCACATCTTCTTTGTTTTCCTTTAAGCTCTTTAAAACTATAAAGCCCCTCTTAGCTCTAGGGCCATATTAAAAGAGACTATGAAGTAAATTTGGCTCAGGTGGGGGAATAGGGGAAGGGAGCAGGGCATAGTTTTCCTACTTCTTCCCTACACTATTGGTTGTCTTTAGTCCACTGAAGCTCTTCATTGTGAAGCACAAGTTTAAAAAAATGTAAGAAAATTACATATTGCAGTTGCTGATTCATGCCACAAATTACTCGTGGCCTAGTTAGGGTTGCCATATTTTGCAAATAAAAATTAAAAATACAGGGCAAAACGTGCAGCCAGGACAAGATAGTGCAGACTCATTTATCTTTTCTCCTTCCTTCTGAGAACAACTATAAACCCTGCAAACAGAGCAAGAGACAACCAAAGGAGAACTATGAGAGGTGCTAAGAAAAGGCCAAACTGTTTTGACCCCAGCTGAAAGAACAACACAGCAACAGAGTGTATTAAGTTCCCAACCCAACAGAAGAAAGTGACCCAGATCTAGCAACCTTCTCTGGCCTCCAACCCAGCAAGAGAAGTCATCCCAGGTAGGCTTATTCCTCTCCTGGATGGAATGGAAGCTCCTCTGACACCAGGCTAGCCTGCCACCACTGGTCAAGGGAATGAACGTGGAGCCCAGTCAATGATAAATGGTCAAAGCCTGAAACATCCCATCCTCCCAGAGAGATACAGAGGCTGGCAGGAAGAACCATCAAGAGAAACCCAGCCACAACAAGTAGTCAGTCCCAGAAAGCTACATGTCCCCACAGGCCTGAGACTTTCCTGAGAAAGACATCTGTGGCCCTTCCTGGGGAAATCACTTTTATCACTCAGGCTATATCAGTAGGGACCAGTGAAAGTTCCTGTGGCACCAGAGAAACCAACCAAACCAAAATAATACTACAAATTCTCAAAAAATTAAAATGTCATTGGAACCACAGCCTACGGACTTAGGCCAGAACCTGTTTGCTAAAACTAAATAGAGTAAGTGGGCTGGACGCGGTGGCTCATGCCTGTAATCTCAGCAATTTGGGAGGTTGAGGGGGGTGTGTCACCTGAGGTCAAGAGCTCAAGACTAGCCTGGCCAACATGGTGAAACCCTGTCTCTACTAAAAATACAAAAATTAGCTGGGTGTCGTGGCATATGCCTGTAGTCCCAGCTACCTGGGAGGCTGAGGCAGAAGAATCACTTGAACCTGGGAGGCGGAGTTTGCAATGAGCTAAGATTGTGCCACTGCACTTCAGCCTGAGCTACAGAGCTCCATCTCAAAAAAATAAAAAACAAAATAAAATTAAAAAAAGAATAAGTGCGTGCTAAAATAAAAGATTTAAATACATCTCAAAATTTCCTAACATAATAGACAAAATATCTAGGATATAATACAGAATTGAATCACCTGTCATACAAAGAACCGAGAAAATCACAACTTGCATTATAAAAAGACAATCGATTGATTCAAACACTGATGCACCAGATGTTCTAATTATCTGACAAGGATTTTAAAGAAGCTGTCATAGAAATGCTTCAACAATCAATTACAAATTCTCATACAAAGGACAAAATAGAAAACTTTCAGTAAAAAAAGAAGTTATTAAAAAAACCAAATAGATAATAGATAATTGAAATAGAAAAAAAATTCCTTGGTAGACACAACAGTAGAGTGAAGATGAAAGAGAACAGATTGGTTAACTTGAGAAAAGTAAATAGAATTAATACGACCTGAATAATGGAAAGAAAATTGAAATAAAATAAATAATCAGAGCCTTAGTTATCTGCATGATAGTAACAGAGTCTCCGATATCTGTATGACAGTAACAAGGGATCCAAGTCATATTATTATAATCTCAGAAGGAGAGATGAAAGAATAGAATGAAACAGTAATCAAAAAATTAATGCAATAGACTTCCAAATTTGATGAAAGGCACAAACCTACAGATTCAAGAAGCTCATCAACCTCAAAATAAGATAAGCCCCCACCCCGCTCTGCCCCAAACATACACTAAGACACATCATAATTAAACTTCTGAAAACGAAATATAAGAAAACACATGGAAAGCATCCAGAGAGAAACAGTGCATTATCTTTAAGGAACACCAAATAGTAGATTTCTCATCTGAAATCATGGAGATCCAAAGGAAGTGTTATAATGTTTTACAATTGCTGGCCAGAGGCAGTGGCTCACACCTATAATCCCGGCACTTTGAAAGGCCAAGGGTTGTGGCTCACTTGAGCTCAGGAGTTTAAGACCAGCCTGGGAAACATGGCGAAAACCCATCTCTGCCAAAAATACAAAAAGTTAGCCAGGCATAGTGGCTTGTGCCTGTGGTCCCAACTACTGAGGTGGGAGTATTGCTTGAGCCTGGAAAGCAGTGGTTGCAGTGAGTGGAGACTGTGCCACTGTACTCCAGCCCAGGTGACAGAGTGAGACTCCATCTCAAAATAATAATAATAATAATAATAATAATAATTTGCAAGTGCTAACAGGAAAAAAACTGTTAAAGGTAAATTTTATATCTGGCAAAACTATCTTCTAGAAAGTAATAAAAAATAAATATTTTCAGACAAAGAAAATCTAACAAAATGGGTGGCTGGCAGGTCTGTTCTTAAAAATTGGCTAAAATAATTTTATGAAACAGTAAGAAAACGATATAAAGAATCTTGCAGTATCAGGAAAAATATAAAACAACAGAAAGAACTGTGGCTACAAACCACTGACTTGTTTCTTCATGAGTTTTGGCAGTACAATACTGAAGACAAAGGTACTTACAAGTGATGAAAGTAGATAATAGTAAATTAAAGTAAATTTTCTACACTTCACACAAATTTGTAAAATGCTAATATTGACAGACTGTACAAGTCATATATATAAATGCCCATAGCCCCGCCACAACCAAAACTACACAAAGTGATTCGTAATACAATCAAATGTACTGTAAACCAATCAAGATGCAATATTAAAAAAAATTCAAGTAACTCACAAAAAAGCAAGGAGAGAGACAACAATGAGAACCAGAGGAAACAATACATAAGAAATAATAACAACACTACAAATATCCCTTGTGCTGTCCTTTTATGACTATGCAGTTGCTGTTTGTATTTGATCTTGTATCCTTTGCCTTTGCTGCACTCACTTACTACTTTTAGGTATTTTTGTTTTATTCCTTGGGGATTTTCTACATAGGATGTCATCTGTAAATAGACAATTTAATTTGATCCTTTCCAATTTCAAATGCCTTTTATTATTTTTTTCATATCTTATTGCATGGCTAAAGCTTCCAGTACACAGTAATGTGTAAAACTGGTCTGAGACATCCTCTTTTTTTTTGCTGTGAAGGCCCTATCATCTGCTTTTAGCTACCAAGATCCAAAGTTCTAAGTATGCTGAAAGTAAAAGTTAAACATTCCATTTTTTTTCATAGAAGGCATATAACATTTGCCAGAGACCTATGTTGGCCAAATTAGCTTACTGATCTCTGGACTGGAAATACCTGAACAATTTTGTCCATGAAGAAATGAAAAACTATAAAAATTGCATTTTTGAATGTTAGATGGTGTAACAGGCATCGTTTATTTTACTCTTCAAAGTAGTCTTTGAGGTAAGCATTATTCCCTCCAATTATTATATATAGGTCTTGTTCATAAATATATAATAATTTTTTTATCCATTCATCTGTCATTTGACGCTAAGGTTGTTTTTATATTTTTAGCTGTTATAGATAATACGACAATGAACATGGGAGTGTAGATACCTCTATGAGGTGCTGGTTTTATCTCCTTTAGGTATGTAAGTAACCAACACTAGGGATTATTGAGTCATATGGTAGTTCTACCTTTAATTTTTTAAGGAACCTCCATACCACTTTCCTAATGGTTGTACTATGTTACGTTCTCATCAACAGTGTACAAGGGTCCCCTTTTCTCCATGCTCTGCCAACACTTATCACATGGTTTTTTGACAATAGCCATTCTAACACGTGTGAAGTGACATCTCATCGTGGTGTTAATTTTTATTATCCTGATGATTAGTGAGGTTGAGCATTTTTTAATATAGCTGTTGGCTATTTTTATGTTGTCATTAGAAAAATGTTTATTCCTGTCTTTTGCCAATTAAAAAAAATCTGGTTATTTCTTTTTCTGCTGTTTATATGTGTTTCTTTGAATATTATCCATTTTTAATTACTATTTTATTCCTTTGTGCAAAGTGGCAGAAAAGAGGAGGATACGATTTCAGAAAAGGACACACTAAAGTACTGACAAAGTGAATAATGCACACCTCAGAGGAATACGTAGAAATTAGTTTTCCACAAAAATAGGCATTTGAACCAGATGATCTGACCATTTGAAAATGGGAGAAAGCAAGGTATATTCAATAACTGAAATATCATACATTAAAATGATTCATTAGGAAGTGGTTGTGGGCAAGTCACACAGGGTTCATCAGAAAAGCGTCCTAAGGCATATTACAAGCACTTCCAATATCCTAAGGAAATGTGTAGCTCCTAGAGAATTTTGAAGAGGAATGGCAAGGAGAGGTTTGTATTTTAAGAAAGGAGGAAAAAAATATTATCATAAAATCAAACTAGGTATTAGCAGAACTGCATTCTTCCCTTCATACCGCATCCTTAATATTTCATATAATATTTTAGAAAAAGAATATATCTCTTTTTCTGGCTTCAGCTTTAACATCTTTTTAAAATGGATACTTCTTTGTCTGCATCATAGGCAGTTATGTAATATAATTCTTTTAATATGACTTTGCACTTTCAGAAATATTCAAATAATGTAACAAAAATTTAAAGCCATATAGTGTCTTTCCTAATTCGCAAGTTGGAGGAAAACTTGCTACAATTAATTGGTACCTAAAAACAAGAGAAACGTCATTTTGTTTATTTTTTAAGAAGTTTTAACTTCTTTGAGAGAACGGTCAGTAACACATTTCTTAAAAGTATTGTAAGTACAAATGTGTAAATTTCTATTTAAATGCAATTGTGTTTTTTTTAAAGCTATACATTTAGTAACCATTGCACTAGGCAGAGAATTTAGGTTTAATGGAGCTTAACAAATCTACTGTCATGTAGTATAATTGCAAAGAGTTTAAGAGTATTTAAATAAAAACATGAACCCTGAAAAGTAATTTGGTCAGCTCTACAAAGTATTAACTGATTTAAATCACAAAGTTTTTATAAAACAAATTGCACGTGATAGTGATGATATTAATAACAACCCTCATGGTATTACTAATTATAATATAAGTTAGCTAAAGCTGTGCATTCCTCAAATAAAGCCTGTACACTAATTAACTGTTTAATTTGATGGAATAAAGGAAAAAGAAAATCAATATATTGAATAGATTTGTGCACACTTGCCTTTTTCTCTCTTTGGGTGTTTAGAATTTGCTCAGAAGACATTTATACTAAATTATTATTTCAGGTGTTTTAATCAGCAAAACGGCCCACTTTTATTATTTAAAAAAACTTATTATAAAGAAAACATTATAGTTTTGCTCCCATCCAGATTTTTACAGCCACTTTAAAAATCAAACTCAGTCTTAATATAAAAGGAAAGATTGAATGAGGAATTTTCTTAGTAGCATTGCCATTAATATTGGGCAACTTGATCTGATTCCGATAGATAAATAATTTATAATGCCCACATTTTTCACAGTCAGTTTGGCTGAAATCAGCTTTTGTTCTATCCTGTTTTTCTAGCTAAATTGGGATTTCTATAATTATTAACTGAACTACTCCCATGGCAGTTATCTCACCTCTATAATTAAACAGAGGAATTGGCTCAGCAAAATGCCAGGTTTTAATCTGACCCAAAAAAATAACATCAACTTCCAAATCATCATCAAAAAGGCTGAGCTCACACTGATGAGTTTCTCTTAGAATGCACCTCTCAATCACTTTGTTTCCAAAGCGGAACCTTAAAAGGAACGAGAGTAATAATGAAGCTATACTAGCCTTCCTTTTGGAAATTAAGTCAAAAAGACTGGTCTTTCTTAGAACGATAGTGATACCAAATTAAGAATTAGGTCAGTGGAGGGTTTTAGTTACTTCGCTGGCACAAATAAAGAGAAACTGTTCAGGGTATTTAAAAATGTATTCGATCTATTTAGAGAAAGATACCCTTGAAGACTTTTAGTAGCTGGCAAAAAAAAAAAAAAAAATTGAAGAAAAAATAGTTTACGACAAAGTTTGTATTTACATAATTTAATTGTAATCTTATAGCAATCTCTTTTGAAAATGAGCTGGAAAAAACTTTTAGCCAATCTCCAACTATTCCCATTAGAATTTAATTGTCAAATAGAATGTGGGCTCCAGGACGCTCCTCACTGTTCTCAGATTAATTGCTTAAGACTAGCTCAGCGCCTAAAAAAAAGGAGAATGTTCAATGAATACCACTGGATGAATGAATATTCCATTAGTGCTTAACAAAATCCTCTACAGGCTTCTATGTCAATCTCCTCTCCATCCAATTGAGACAAAGTATAAAAAAAGACGAGAATTGTTTCACCAAATGGAATGTTCCTATTGCATAAGCACCGTAACTTTTGATTATAAAATACGCTGTTATGAAAAAGTTTTTCCAAAAGAGAAGCAGTTCTTAAGATAGATAAAACATGTGTTTTGTCCTGAGGACATTAATGTCATTTTTTAAGAAGTTCATTAGAGCACTATAAATAATTTAGACTGAAGGTGTATATTTTGAGCCATAGATAACTTTCTTGAATTTAAGAGGGCAGGAAACATGAAATCACACAAAATTTTGAAAAACAATTTTTTAGTTCTCAGAATATCTGCAATTAAATGTTCACAATATATTCAGAGAAGCAGATGTATAATTGTTACAAGTATGGAAAAAAGGAAAAAAATCAATATCTTGAATAGTTTTGTGCACACTTACCTATTCCTCTCTTTGAACGTCTAGAATTTGCTCGGAAGAGGTTTGGAGTAAATTATTATTTTTTTTAATTCAGTAAAATTTCTCATTAAAGTATAACTATAGGCTCTAAACTAAGACCTGCGAAAGCTAAAATTTCAGCTAACTATTTACTGAAAAATTTATTCTTTTAAAGCATCAGTTTTCTATCTGTAAGACTGGAATAATACTAAAGGTATATAACACATATGTGTATTCCAGCATAAAAAGACGTCCATGGGCCGGGCGCAGTGGCTCATGCCTGCAATCCTAGCACTCTGGGAGGCCGAGGCGGGCAGATCACAAGGTCAGGAGATGGAGACCATCCTGGCTAACACGGTCTCTACTAAAAAATACAAAAAAATTAGCCGGGCATGGTGGTGAGTGCCTATAGTCCCAGCTACTCGGGAGGCTGAAGCATGAGAATGGCGTGAACCTGGGAGGCGGAGCTTGCGGTGAGCGGAGATTGCGCCACTGCACTCCAGCCTGGGCGATAAAGCAAGACTCCAACTCAAAAAAAAACAAAAACAAAAAAAACCCCATGATTTAGTACTAAACAAAAAGGCACATCAGAGAACATTTAATATTTATTTGAAAACTCATACCTATGCATTAACAAAAGGGCCTGGAAGCACTCATATACCAAAATGTTAGTTTTAATTATATCTGGGATATCAGAGAACAGAAATGAAGGGAGAGGTAATCACACTTTATATGTTCTTGTATTTTTCTTCTTTTCAGACAGGGTCTGACTCTGTCACCCAGAGTGCAGTGGTACAAATCATGCCTCACAGCAGCCTCAGCCTCTTGGGTTCAAATAATACTCCCACTTCAGCCTCACAAGTAGCTGGAACCGCAGGCACACACCACTATGCTCAGCTAATTTTTAAATTTTTTGTACAGATGAGGTTTCACTATGTTGCTCAGGCTGGTCTTGAATTCCCAGGCTCAAGCAATCCTCCCACCTCAGTTTCCCAAAGTGCTGGGATTACAAGGAAGAGACACTGCACCTGGCCTATATTTTTGTTTTTTGCAATGTGTTCTTGGTAAAAGAAAAAACTACGTATATATATTAATATAATATATAATATATGTAATTATATATTTATATAATATATATAATATATGTAA
>NW_026652294.1:52605537-52645290 GCF_009828535.3 Hylobates moloch | reverse complement strand
TATATATACAAATATATATTATATATGTAATAATATGATATATTTATACATATATCATATATTATATATGTAATGATATATAATATATAATCTAGTATATTATATATATTATATAACAGACTTATATGAAATATAAGTCTGTTTTAAGATGCTGGCAAGGTTGTGGGGAAAAAAATGCTTATGTACTGTTGGTGGGAGTTTAAATTAGATGAGCCATTGTGGAAGACAATGTGTCGATTCCTCAAAGACCTAAAGACAGAAATACCATTCAACCCAACAATCCCATTACTGGGTATATACCCAAAGGTATATAAATCATTCTATTATGAAGACACTTGTATGTGTACGTTCATTGCAATAGTATTCATAATAGCAAAGACGTGGAATCAACCTAAATGCCCATCAATGAGACTGGATAAAGAAAGCGTGGTACATATACACCATGGAATACTATACAGCCATTGAAAAGAATGAGATCATGTCCTTTGCAGGGACATGGATGGTGCTGGAGGCCATTATCCTTAGCAAACTAACACAGGAACAGAACCCCAAATATGGCATGTTCTCACTTATAAGTGGGAGCTAAATGATGAGAACACATGGACACATAGAGGGAAACAACACACAATGGGGCCTCTCAGAGGGTGGAGGGTGGGAGAAGGGAAAGGATCAGGAAAAATAACTAATGAGTACAAGGCTTAATACTTGGGTGATGAAATAATCTGTACAATAACCCCCATGACACAAATTTACCTATATAGCAAACCTGCACTTGTACTCCTGAACTTAAAAGTTTTTTAAGAAAAGAGAAAAAAGAAAAGAAAGTTTGCTTCATGGGATTGTTTTGGGGATTAAATAAGATAATGACAACAAGCTTTAAACTAGCACATTGGTAAGAAACAAATACTAAATATTATAAATAACAATTGTTTGTTGATTCAGTTTATGTTTTGTTATTCTATATTCACATAATCACATGTCACAAATTAATGAAAATTGCCATATAATGACAACATATACAATTAAGCCACTATGAAGCTGCAATGTTTTGGCAGAACTTCATATAGTATCTACAGGAAACAAAGTGATGAATGAATAAAGAGATATGTAATAGCGAGTAAATTGGGATATATTTGTCTCTCACGAAACTCTCATCTTCTTCCACCACATTAGTATCTACTTCACATTAGGACAAGTTATGATGGGTCTAATTTTGCTCAAATGTATGAAGAACTTGAAACTATGATAAAAAAAGTACAATGTGCAAGGAGAAAATGCTGCATATTAAAATAAATTTTTTCTCCAAATTTAAAAAAGAAAAATTTGTATTTACAGAGGACATTTTATAAAGCTACCTAATTGCAAAGTAAACACTATTAGTAACAAGCATTATAATCTTTTTAACACCATTGCTTTTAGAGGCACTAGATGGTACTCATGGGACATGAGTGAGTTAATTTGCTTCCTATGCGTGTGAAACTACAGGGAAGTAATTCAGGAAGTTGGAGATATCTGGTACAGAAAGTGTTTCTTTAGTTTTTGCCTTTCCTTTTACCTCTCTTATTTCCTTGCTAATCACAGTGTCTAAGAATATGTGGTCTTATTATTAAGAAAGGTCTCTTTTGGCCTATGAGTTGCTGAACGCATTTTTGTATCAAAAACTACTATCTTGTACAGCTTATCAGAAATGCTGACGTTCACCCTTCCTCAGGTCTTATTTGAACTGTCAGTGCTGACATAACTTTAATGCACACACACTGGGATATGTGTCGCTAATACAAATGTATGTCTTTGGCATAAATAATATTCATCGTTGAATTTTCTTCTATGATGTTTTTACAACCAACAACCCTTCCACTAGGCAGATCATCACAAATTGGGATTTTCAATGAATCATCTGGTAATAAAGAAGTATGTGCTTTGCAAATTGAGCCCTCTTCCATGTGACATGAACAGCTTCAACATAAATTACCCATTACAGGTTTATTTGTCATGAACTGCAGCCAAAATGCCATGATGGTAAAGCTACCTCCTGCATCTTAAACTCCCCATCAAAAAATGTTTTTATGGTTTTTGAGTTAAAGCTTTGCCTTCAACAGCTATTTTTCTTGAGCATCAGTTATGAGTTTTACTGAAATTGAATGGTTAGAGAGGATTAGCAATGCCAAGTTTCTCAATTGTGGCTTATTTGGCAGCTGGTAACCATATAAGGAGAAAATATGAAGATAAAAATGAATATGAAAATGAATATATAAAATATAGTAGTCTTGTAATTTATTTAATGCTCACACCTCTTTCAGAGAAGGATTTTATTATGGTCCCACTTCACAGTTTCACAAATAGAAAACCTAAACTTAGAGATATTACTTAAGATGTCCAACATTCCACAGCCAATGAGTGAGGGAGCCAGTAGTAAACTCCAGCTTTTAACCAACATGTTTTTCAATTCTATATACAAATTTTATGTATGATTTTGTGCAAGGCATTTTGAGTGTTGTAGGGGCAATAGATGGACACGACACATTTGCCCTCATGTGATTTGCCCTCATGTGATTTGCCCTCATGTTGCTCAAAGTACAACAGAGAAAACAGACGGATATTTACTTACCTATAGTCAGGGTTAGAACATGACAATTTCTAAGACAAGGAGTGGACACTGTGCATTGGGAGGACAGATATATGATTGATAAATTCTGACTCTGGGGATGTAAGAAGGCCTCCTAAAAAAGGTAACAAGAACATTTCGTGTAGATACATTCTATTTTTATAAAATCAGAGGAATAAGTGGAGCCCAGAAACTATGTGTGGAATGTCAAGGTGTTGTATGTGGTTGGTAATAAGATAAATTCATTAATTTCTTAACCCTGTTAGGTAATTACTGACATTATATCTATCTAACATATAAAAATATATCAATGATTTACCTCAGAGCTTAAAACTAGTAAATGCTAGGGCTAAGGTTGGAGCACAGATGGTCTGACTCCAAAGCCAATGGGTTTTCCTCTACCTCATGAGTTGCAAACAGCCCAAAAGATACTAAGAGCACAAAAAGATACTGAGTGAAGCATGCCGCATGTAAGACAATCAGGAATATTGAATCCTGTGGCAAACTACTGAGTACATGCCCTATTCAAAGCATTCAAATACAAATTATGTAAGACCAAAAAAAAAGCATATGAGAGCCAAATTCAATCCATAGTTTTTCATATCATAGCACACGCATACTACAATTTTTCTTTAGGGCTTCAAACCACGTTAAGTCAGTGACTGAATTAATTAATATTTGGGGAAATCTAAATTAAGAAAAACAATTCTTAGATTAAAAAGCATTATAAAAACTGCTGGTGTTAAAATATTAGAATCAGACTCTTCTAAAGTGTAAAATACTTCAAAAAGATTATGCTTTTTATAGACAAATAAGTACATAAATACAGAAGAATGAAAGGACTATATGGGAGAAAATACCTGAAACTCTACCCCACATTACAATTTGAGATGTCATTCATTCATTCCTTCCACACATATTCCAGGTGCTGTGGTAGAGGTTAGGAAATATAATGTGAAGCATAAATAGACACACTGCTTTTATGTAGTTTGCGGTCTAATGGTACATGAGGGAGAGGATGCAGAATGACCAGCAAGCTATTTTGGAGCAAAGTCATGGAAGTTTCATGCTAAAGTTTTAAATTGAAAGAGCATAAGCAACTTTAGTAACCTAGACATGTGTGGTGTCAGACAACTTCCTGATAAACAAGAAGCTCCCTCCCCTCCACACTCTCACCTTACCTCAAATAAGGCTGCTCCAGGAGCCTTATTTACTGCAGTCCCTGAAGGAAGCTTCAATCAGCAGGCCTTGGCTGGTAACCAGTAGGGAAGCCCAGCTGCCTGGCCGATAGCAATCCACATCGGGCAGCAATCCACTCTCCATGAGTAAATGCTTGAGACCATCTGTGAATTTAGAAAGAAGAGGCAAAAACAGCATCAGCTCAGCCAAAAGCAAGAGCATCCAAAAATGAAAGTGCGACCAATCTGTGCAAAAGAATATTTCACCAGGGATGCAGCATTTCAGTTCCAGGCTGACCTGTAGGTCAGTTCAGTTTAAATAAACAAACATTTGTTGAATCGCTCCATGTGCCAGGGACCATAGGAGGGGCTGAAAATTTGGACATGATAAGATAGATTTCTTGCCCTCCAGCAGCCCACAGTTTAGTGGTCAAAACAGATGTGTACAGGGTGTTCTTAGAGTGCTCTGCAAAGAGCCAACCTTTGTCCAACTGTAGAGATCTGGTAAGTTTTCCCAAAGCAGTGCTTCTCAGACAGATTTGTGCATAGAGGTCACCTGAGAATCATCAATACGAACATTCTTATTCTGTACATTTCAGGTAGGATCTGAGATCCCATATTTCTAACAAGTCCTCATGTGACATGGAAGCTGCTGGCCTGAGGACCACACCCTGAATGTCAACGAGAGCAGAGATCACCATGCCTGACTTTCTTGTGAGGAGTCAGGCAAAGAAGCTGGGAAAGGCTACTTTAATAAGAAAGTGCTGAGCAAAAGCAAGCACCTGTGAGCCACAAGGATCATCAGAGAGCTGAAAGCAGTACACTCTTATAAGGGCAGATAAGCAGACAAGAACCAGATGTAAAAATTTGAATTCTATTATGTAGGTGGATCAGTGGCTCCGAAGATTTGGGTGTAAAATATCACTTGAGATCTTGTTTACTGATTCAAATCCTGAACTCTGCCCCCACTAGATTCTGATTCTGATTCTGAGGCCTGTGGTACAGCCTTCTGCATTTTTACACCATCCCCTTCTGCCCCCAGGTTATTAAGCAGGTGGTTGGAAGACCACTCTGTGACAAATATGGTGCAATTGTAGGCAGCGTGGAAGGGGTTTATCCAGAGAAATGAGATTTGCTTTTGAGAAAGTCACGGTGGAGCTGTTGATTTTAAGTGGAAAAGCCAAGAAATATGGAACTAGTTAAGAGCCTGTTAAAATTATGTAATCAAGTGATGAGACAAGTCTGAAATAGACCATTCAGAGAGCACAGGCTTAAGAAAAATGTAGGGGATGGCAATGTCAGAATTTTCTAGCTGATTAAGTATAGAGAGTAAGGGAGTAGGAGGAACCTATGTGACACCGAACTTTCTCTCCAAGGTGATTGACAAGATGGTGAGACCATAAACTGAGATGAAAAAAAAGCAATCAAGAGGTGCCTTAGGTGGCAATGATGATACATTTCAGTTTGGGAGAGCTGGCTTTTAGGTTTCAGACAGTAAATGGGCAGCAGGCAGTTGGCTACTGTATTAGTCCATTTTCACACTGCTGACAAAGACATACCCAAGACTGGGCAATTTACAAAAGAAAGAAGTTTAATTGGACTAACAGTTCCATGTGGCTGGGGAGGCCTCACAATCATGGCAGAAGGCAAGAAGGAGCAAGTCACACCTAATGTGGATGGCAGCAGGTGAAGAGAGCTTGTGCGAAAAACTCTCGTTTTAAAAACCATCAGATCTTCTGAGACTCATTCACTATCACGAGAACAACCCAGGAAAGACCCACCCCCTATTATTCAATCACCTCCTACCAGGTTCCTCCCATGACACATGGGAATTGTGGGAGTTACAATTCAAGATGAGATTTGGGTGAGGACACAGCCAAACCATATTGATCCACCCCTGGCCCCTCCCCTCCCAAATCACATGTCCTCACATTTCAAAACCAATCATGCCTTCCCAATCGTCCACCAAAGTCTTAACTCATTTCAGCATTAACTCAAAAGTCCACAGTCCAAAGTCTCATCTGAGATAAGGTAAGTTCCTCCAACCTATGAGCCTGTAAAATCGAAAGCAAGTTAGTTACTTCCTAGAGACAATGGGGGTACAGGCATTGGGTAAAGACAGCCGTTCCAAATGGGAGAAATTGGCCAAAACAAAGGGGCTACAGGCCCCACACAAGTCTGAAAACCAGCAGGACAGTCAAATCTTAAAGCTCCAAAATGATCTTCTTTGACTCCATGTCTCACATCCAGGTCACAGTGATGCAAGAGATGGGTTGCCACGGTCTTGGGCAGCTCTGCGTCTGAGGCTTTGCAGAGTACAGTCTCCCTCCTGGCTGCTTTCACAGGCTGGCATTAAGTGTCTGTGGCTTTTCCAAGTGCATGGTGCAAGGTGTCAGTGGATCTACCATTCTGGAGTCTGAAGGACAGTGACCCTCTTCTCATAGCTCCACTAGGTGATGCCCCACTAGGGACTGTGTGGGGGCTCCAACCCCACATTTCCCTTCCCCACTGTCCCAGCAGAGGCAGAGGTTCTCCATGAGGGCCCCACCCCTGCAGCAAACTTCTGCCTGGGCAGTCAGGCATTTCTATACGTCTTCTGAAACCTAGAGGAGGGTTCCCAAACCTCAATTCTTGACTTCTATGCACCCAAAGGCTCAATACCACATGGAAACTGCCAAGGCTTGGGGCTTGTACCCATGGCTGGAGTGGCTGGAATGCAGGGCACCAAGTCCCTAGAATGCATACAGCAGAGGGACTCCGGACCCAGCCCACGAAACCATTTTTTTCCTCCTAAACCTCCTGGCCTGTGATGGGAGGGGTTGCCCCAAAGACCTCTGATATGCCCTGGAGCTATCTTCCCCATTGTCATGGGGATTAACATTCAGCTCCTTGCCAGTTATGCAAATTTCTGCAGTGGCTTGAATTTCTCCTCAGAAAAATAGGATTTTCTTTTCTATCACATTATTAGGCTGCAAACTTTCCAAACGTTTATGCTCTGATTCCCTTATAAAACTGAATGCCTTTAACAGCACCCAAGTCACCTCTTGAATGCTTTGCTGTTTAGAAATTTCTTCTGCCAGATGCTCTAAATCATCTTTCTCAAGTTCAAAGTTCTACAAATCTCTAGGGCAGGGGCAAAATGTCACCAGTCTCTTTGCTAAAACATAACAAGAGTCACCTTTGCTCCAGTTCCCAACAAATTCCTCATTTTCATATGAGACCACCTTAGCCTGGACTGGACTTTATTGCCCATATTGCTATCAGCATTTTGGGAAAAACCATTCAACAAGCCTCTAGGAAGTTCCAAACTCTCTCACATTTTTCTGTCTTCTTCTGAGCCCTCCAAACTGTTCCAAACTCTGCCTGTTACACACTTCCAAAGTCAGTTCCACATTTTCGAGTATCTTTTCAGCAGTGCCCCACTCTACTGGTACCAATTTACTGCATTAGTCCATTTTTACATTGCTGATAAAGACATACCTGAGACTGGGCAATTTACAAAAGAAAGAGGTTTAACTGGGCTCAAAGTTCCACATGGCTGGGGAGGCCTCAGAATAATGGCAGAAGGCAAGAAGAATCAAGTCACATTTTACATGGATGGCAGCAGACAAAGAGAGCTTCTGTAGAAAAACTCCCATTTTTAAAACTATCAGATCTCATGAGACTCATTCACTATCATGAGAACAGCTCAGGAAAGACCCACCCTATAATTCAGTCACCTCCCACAGGGTTCCTCCCATGACACATAGGAATTGCGGAAGTTACAATTCAAGATGAGATTTGGGTGGGGACATGGCCAAACAATATCAGCTGTATAAGACAGGTAACCAGGAGTAAAAATTAGGGATGGAGATCTCAGGCAAAGGAAGAAATACAATTTGCCTAAGGTTACCTGCCTCCCACATCCCCATCTGCAGGCTATGACAAAAATGACACTGGTAGCATTTACAGCTCTCAGTATCATACTTAGTCCCTTTTGAAAAGAAACTCTTGTATGATTATCATTCACAAATTGCCTGAAGTAAACTAAAGTAAAATTTTTAATAGAAACCATTGAAGAGAGGTCTCTGGGAACTCATGATAAAAAAGATGCTACATCAGCTGGGTGCAGTGGCTCATGCCTGTAAGCTCAGCACTTTGGGAGGTCGAGGCAAGAGGATCACCTGAGGTCAGGAGTTCAAGACCAGCCTGGCCAATATGGTGAAACCCCATCTCTATTAAAAATACAAAAATTAGCTGGGCATGGTAGCAGGCACCTGTAATCCCACCTACTTGGGAGGCTGAGGCAGGAGAATCACTTGAACCCTGGAAGTGGAGGTTGCAGTGAGCCAAGAGATTGCACCACTGCACTCCAGCCTAGGCGAAAAGAGTGAAACTCCTTCTCAAAAAAAAAAAAAAAAAAAGATGCTACATCACAAAGGAATCACCATTTAAAGCATTTATCTTCTTACACAAAGGTTAGACATCTATTAATGGGTCCAGACCCCTAGCTAGTGTGTGGCTCATCCTAAAAACGTTTTTTTTTTTTTTTTTTTTTGCAAAACTGAAGGTTGAGGAAGAGACGCCAATATATGCAACCCAATGATCATCTGGCAGAAGTGTTTCAATATAAGCTCCGTGCCAGCACACCCATTTATTTAAGCTAATATAGAGTAACTAATTCAAACACTGCCCACTGCCAAAAATCAATCATGACTTTTGGTTGAGAAGATAATTTTGTTAATAGTTTTATTTTTCTTCTCAAAGTGAAATCCAGAATTTTGTTAAATATTATTAGAAAGCATAGATTGTACCTATTATAATACAGTTTTTGGTCTGCCTAAAGATACACTTTTACATTAAAATTTTCTGGATGAAGTCATCTCAAAGAATATTCCACTTTGTTGAGTAAAAGGAAAAAAGTTTTAAGTTGATTTCTCACTTGCCTTCTTTAGTCTTTGCCATATACACATTTGAACCCTATGAGTAGTTCATCAGTACCAATTTCATACCTTCTGTCCAACACTGGGGGAGTATTCGCATAAACCAAGCTACTCCCATATGGTGGAATAGTATGCTGATGTTAAAAATAATGCTGAATAACATGGGAAAATATATATGGCATTATTTTCAGTTAAAAAAGAGAAAAATACAAAGTTTTATAAAGAGAAATATCTGCATTGCATTTTAAAAGTAACAAAAGATGTGAACAGAACACTAAAATGTTATCAAAGTTGATTTCTTGGTGATGGAGTTACAGGATTGGGTTTTTTCCCTCGTTTCCTTCAGTTTTCTCTATTTTTCTCAAACAAGTAAATTTAATTTTATAATCCTAAAATGTAAAACATCACAAATGAAAAACCTCAGTCCTTCTGTTCGTATTTATTTTCTTCATGACTCTGTTCTGGGTAGCTCTCTGAAGGGCTAGACACTGGACAGTCAAATAGGTAACCAGCAGAAGAGGGGATCATAGCAAACAACTAGACAGGTTTCTGGGCCAAGGCAGGACCAGTGGTGGTTAGCACGGAATGAAGTTTAAGGAATCATGTCTGTTCTCCCATCCTGTATGTGGCCTAGAATTCAGATTTCAAGGTAACTCTGGGACCCATTGGCCAAGAGGGGAGCTATTCAGTTGGCTGGAAGGCTTAGAATTTCGTTTTAATTTCTCACTTCTTTATGTCAAAATGTGTCACTTCCAAGAAGAAAATGTGCAAATTATCTAAATACGAAAGATATGTTTAAACCACTTTTACCATTGAACAATGATATTCTGCTTAGGAATTAATGAAACAGTGATCCTTGTAAGAATTTCAGAACCAATTTGTTCTATCTTTAAGAACAATTCTATTTGGTATAGTTCTTGACAATTTGATTTTCATGCTATATTCATGAAGCTCAATTACATTAGCATAATAGTAGTACTGGGCTTTAAAATATGTAATTTCATTCTGTCCCATTTAGATTTTCAGGGACTTTGTGTCACTTTTGAAAAACTTTCAAAGACAAAAACAGAAATAGTAAGCCAAGAGTCCTTTTTGAAGAATCTGATTGAATTTTAATTTCACAAAGAAAAGCAGAAAGTTAGTAATACTTGATCTGGACCATCCTTTTCAGGAGGCAACTCAAATAATGCTTCAAAATTTTCTAATAACACAATGAGACAACTCAGGATTCCTGCTGTTTTCTTCTTCTCTTGTCCACCTTCATCAAGCAACATAGCTTTATACATGAATATTAGAGCATCTGTTTTAGGTACAGAGAAGGAAAAAAGGTGAAAGGGAGTTCACATTGAAAAAAGAGCATAAAAAAGAAAAAAATATTTAAAATAGAAAAGAATAAACAAGGCTAAAATGTGAAATTAATAAACACCTCTGCATGATAGAAATTGAGATAATAATACAGTAACAAATGGATCCAATATTTTTCCTATCTACCATGTGTTTATGCGTATAAATATTTAATTTGCAAGGATCTAGGCTAATCTTTTTCACTTTAAAGCATTTTCAAAACTATGGCTTTAAAAATTGCTTCTCACAATATATGACAAATAATGAGATACCAGCTTGTATGTGCTGGAAATTCAGTAATTTTATAGCTACATGAAATTTAGAAATTAACTCATCCAATCCCCTTTTTGGTCTATTCTCAGACTGCTATAAAGAAATACCTAAAACTGGGTAATTTATAAAGAAAAGATGTTTAATTGGCTCACAGTTCCTCAGGCCTATAGGAAGCATAATGCTGGAACCTGCCCGGCTTCTGAGGAGGCCTCAGGAAACTTACAATCATGGCAGAAGGTGAAGGAGGAACTGGCACTTCGAATGGCCACAGCAGGAGGAAGAGAGAGTAGAGGTGCTGCACTTTTAAAAAATGAGATCTCATGAGAACTGACTAACTGTTGTGAGGACAGTGTCAAGGGGATGGTGCCAAACCATTATGAGGAACCCACCCCCATGATGTAATCACCTCCTACCAGGACCCACCTCCAACACTGGGGGTTACAGGTGAACATGAAATTTGGGTGGTGACACATATCCAAACCACGTCAACTCTCTATTAAATGTAAGCATGTTGAGGCTTGGGTATTTCCTTATTCAAGACCACCCAGGCAGAGGGGAGAGGCTCAGTGATCCTAAATATTTTTATAAGAATTAATAGTTTTATTTTGCTAACAGTTGAGCCCATGGAAATTTGGTAATTGCAACTCAAATTACCATTGTTAAACAAAAGTTTCCAAAGTGACTGTTTCTCTGGCTTCTTTTCATCACAACCTAACAGCACCCCTGGGTCAGAACCTGCTTCCTATGTCGTAACACCCATATAATCTTTCATGGCACTGTGAAAGAACCTAGGAAACCTGTATAGTAATAGCTAATAATAACTAATATATTTTCAATGCTTCCTATGTATAAGATGCATTTCTAAGCACACACACATATTATGCTATTTAATCCTCACAATAATCCTATGGAGTAGGCACTCTTATTATCTCCCATTGTCAAATGAGGAAATTGAGGCCCAGAAAGTTTGTGTGATCTCTCCAAAGTCAAAAAGCTACAAAAATGTGGATTATTAAAAGTATTTGGTTTGGTTTTCACAACTATAACAGCTTGTTAACATTATTACTTTCATTTTATGGACAAAATAGAGGACCAAAGGATCAAAATGCTGCTTGAAGATGGCTTAAGGAGTTGGTGGTAAAGCCAGGAATTGAACTGAGTTCTATTCGAATGTTCTTTTTGTGTGCTACCTCTGGCAGTCTTCCTTAAAAGAAATTACTTTGGGCTGGGTGCAGTGGCTCAAGCCTGTAATCCCAGCACTTTGGGAGGCCGAGGTGGGCCGGATCACAAGGTCAGGAGATCGAGACCATCCTGGCTAACATGTTGAAACCCCATCTCTACTACAAATACAAAAAATTACCCTGGCATGGTGGCGGGCGGCTGTAGTCCCAGCTACTCAGGAGGCTGAGGCAGGAGAATGGCATGAACCCGGGAGGCAGAGCTTGCAGTGAGCTGAGATTGCACCACTGTACTCCAGCCTGGGCGACAGAGCAAGACTCCATATCTCAAAAAAAAATTACTTTTTGGGGATATAATTTCAACTTTTATTATAGATTTAGAGAGTGTTTGTGCACTTTGTTACATGGATATATTGCACGATGCTGACATTTGGGGCATGAATCTCATCACCCAGGTAGCGATGAAACTATCCATGCCCGTCTCCCTCTTGCTCCTCTCTAGCAGTCCACCATGTCTATTGTTCCCATCTTTATGTCATGAGTACTCAATGTTTAGCTCCCACTTACAAGTGAAAACATGTGGTGTTTGCTTTTCTGTTCCTGCATCCATTCCATAGGAATTATGGCTTATAGCTGCATCCACGTTGCTGCAAAGAACCTTATTTCTCTTTTTTTATGATTGCATAGTATTTCATGGTGTATATATCTATATACCAAATTTTATTTATCTAATTCACTATTAATGGGCACCTAGGTTGATTCCATGTCTTTGCTACTGTGAATAGCACTGCAATGAACACGTGAGTGCATATGTCTTTTTGGTAGAACAATTTATTTTCTTTTGGGTATAGGTACAGTAATAGGATTGCTGAGTTGAATTGCAGCTCTTTTAGAAATCTCCAAACTACTTTCCACAGTGGCTGAACTAATTTACATTCCCACCAACAGTGTCTAAGTCTTGCCTCACCAGCATCTGTTATTATTAGACTTTTTAATGATAGCCTTTCCAACTGATGTGAGATGGTATCTAGGACTCTAGCTAACCAAAAAGGTGAAAAAAGGAGAATGACAAAATACCGTAAAAAGAAACCAGAGATGATACAAATAAATGGAAAAACATGCCATGCTTCTGTATTGGCAGAATCAATATTGTTAAAATCGTCATTCTATCTGAAGCAATTTACAGTTTTAACATTATTCCTATTAAACTACCAATGTAATTTCTCACAGAGTTAGGAAAAACTATTCTAAAATTTATATGAAACAAAAAAAGAGTCAAAATAGACATAGAAATCCTAAACAAAAGGAACAAGGCTGGAAGCATCATACTACTTGACTTCAAACTGTACTATAGGGCTGTAGTAACTAATACCAAAACAAATACATAGACCAAGGGGACAGAAAGAGAACCCAGAAATAAAACCACAAGCCTACAGCCATCTGATCTTTGACAAAGCTGACAAAAACAAACGGTGGGGAAAGAACTCCCTATTCAATAAATGATGCTGGGAAACTGGTTAGCCATATGCAGAGGAATGAAACTAGACCCCTAATTTGCCATATACAAAAATTAGCCCAAGATGGATTAAAGATTTAAATGTAACACCTCAAACTATAAAAATCCTAGAAGAAAACCTAGGAAATACTCTTCTCAACATCAGCCTTGGCAAATAACTTTTGGCTAAATCTCTAAAAGCAACTGTAATAAAAACAATTTCACAAGTGGGACCTAATTAAACTTCAGCTTCTGCAGCAAACCCAACTAACAACAGAGTAAACATACACCTTATAGAATGGGAGAAAATATTTGCAAACTATGCACCTGACAAGGGTCTAATATCCAGAATCTAAAAGGAACTTCAACAAATCAACAAGCATAAAACAAATAACCCCATTAAAAATTTACAAAGAACAGACACTTCTCAAAAAAATAAGACATAAGCAGCCAACGAATATATGAAGAAATGTTCATCAGCACTAATCATCAGGTAAATTTCTTATATAGGTCATTTCTGAATGCTACTTTGATGTGTTGCCTCTTAGGTATCTTCTGCTTATGAGCATCAATACATCTCATCATGGGGTGAGGAGTGCAAAAATATACTTATTAAGGCAACTTTCTGCCAGTGATACTCTCGTAGAGATTATGCATGCGACTTTATGACATTCAGTACATCATGAATGCTTTATCGCAAAAAGAGGACCAGGACAGATACAACCTGGACCCTAGCCCTGAACCATAGCCCCAGTTAACTCTGGTAGAATTGCCTGGCAAACTCTGGTAGACATACAATTGTTGCCATGGACCAGGTCACCAGTTGGTGAGTGAAGTGTCAGAATCTCTCAACTAATGTGCTAATCTTATCTGTAAGGAATTTAGAGTAATTTTCAGATTTCTAGAAATACAGTCAACTATTTCTGGCATAACGATAGCCATCAGTGAGGAGCAGGCTCTGGCCACTGGATTGAGTTTCAGCTTCTAGACTGGTGAAAGGGGCTATAGAGGAAGGAAGGGTTCAGCCTTTGGAATAGGGGATGGGCTTCTGAGTGATAAATCATGGGACATATGGGGATGCACACTCAGAAAAGGTGTCAGTAATCATAATTAATATAATGGATAAGGATGGAATGAATACTAGGATAACTTGATGTGGAGCTCCATAAAGTGGAGCTAGAGGTAATAAAATATTTCATTAGTCAGGTTTGATCCTGAAAATTGGAGAATTTGCACAGTGTAAAGGAAAATACATGGGGCTGGGAATATTGTGAGCTTAATCTCAAAGTTATTAGAAACAAACTCTGCTGCCTAGGGACTCTCAAGTACAGACAAATGATTACTCATTGGTTCATAAGAATATATGAAGGCATTCCTAGATATAATATCAATCATATCTTTGAGATACAGATGCCGAAACTGAGAACGAAATTGACCAAGAGTATATCCAAAGTTCTAGGTAATAACAGCTAAAATGAAACAAGTTCTTGCTATATGGGACCTAAATCATTAGATCAATTATCCACTAATACTCACTCTCTGAAGAAACAACTACAATAATTTCCATTTTACAGGTGAGAAAACTGAGTCATGGAAAGGTTAGAAGGCTGGTCTAATGATATAAGATTTTTAGGTAGCAGAATTGGGAAAGATTAATTAAACTTGAAACAGGGGTAGGCCTGCAAGATTTTCCTGTGACACTTGCTCTAAATATGCCAATTCATTTCCTAATCCCCTTTCATAGCAATCTAACAAGAGCCTTTGGCCTCAGCCTGGTTCTTGACTTCATAGCATCATACTCTGTTCTTCTGTGGATAATAACAGCTAACGTGGATTTGTTTCTCACTCTGTGGTCAGAATTGTTGTAAGGGCTTTGCATCCTGAGGCAGAGCCCATGATGCTCAGTAAGCATTCCTTTTTCTCTCTTCATTATGGACCTTCTTTCAGTTAGCAGAGACTAGCGTAGCAGTGTGTGTTATTTCTGGGCTGTGGCAGGGAAAAGCCCATGCCAATCCTCCTGACACTGTTTCCCTGCTGCAGAAAAGTCAAGGACTTTTGTCCAGGTGGCCGAGCCATAGGTTTCAAGCAGCCTAGATTGCTGAGCAGCTGCATGGAGGTCAGTTGCTGAGGAGTCCTTTCCCAGCCCTCAGACGACTTTGTGTAAATGAGAAGTAAACCTTTGTTGTGCTAAGCCATAGAGATGCTGGATTGTTTCTCAGCATTCTCTAACATTTCCTGACTGGTAACACATACTAGCTCAACTAATGCTCCCAACAGTCTTATGACTGTCAGATGAGGAAAGAGAGGTCCAGAGAAGTTAAAGGTCACAGAGCTAGGTCATGGCAGGGTCAGATAAAAGTTCAGGCAGGCTCACTGCAGAGCTTGTTCTCCTTTCCACCACACTCTCCCTGAAGCTCATAGTCACAAAGAAGGTACATTCTTAGGTGCTGCATTAAAGTTATTAACAGTATGTTTTTAATCACTTCTTTACATTTACTACGAGAAAAGTTTATTGCAAAATTGGAAATCCACTGAGATGTATCTATTAAGGCCAGAAACAGGACACTATCTTTTTCTATCTTTCATCAAAATTTTCCAACGTGACACACTTAAAAAATGATTGGAGTAAAAATAGTAGAAAAAGGCTGGTTTTTAAATTAGAAAAATTCTAACTTTAGCATGCTGTAGATAACACAAATAAAACACATCGCTCAACTGAAAAATGGGAATAAGAGCAATTTTAATGTTTCTGGGAACATTCCATAGAATAAAATAGGGAGGTAAAAGCAAACCAGTGAAAGGATTGGCTTCATTAGTGGAAAGCTACTAACAGTAAATAATGGTTTTTAGAGGAGGTGAAATTTTGTTTTTTTAAATGAGAAAAGTATTTTATGATGATTAGATGGTAAGCAATAGAAAAATGTATCTGGAGAGAGAAAGAGGGCAAAGGTTGAGAGGGAGAGATTAGTTGCTTTTTGCCAAGCAGTTCATAATGAGGATGATTAGAGGAGACTATAACTGATTACTAGTATCTCTCACGCTAGACATAAGAGGAATTATGGAGAATTAATCTTTGGAGTTATAGTAAAATTGATGATGATAAATACCATATGTAACTGTCAATATGGAACAAAAAGATGAGAAAGAAAAAGTTATCTAGTGATTTCTTGATTTTTAGTATTAAGAACTCAATCAGGGCACCACACACAGCTTTTAGAAATGCATCAAAAGAAGTCATATTATTTCCAATTTTCATAGAGTGCTTTCTATGTACTAAGCATTATTTGAAGTGTTTTGCATGAATTAACTTATTTAATCCCCACAATTTATGTGATATTTTTATTATCCCATTTTCTAAAGAAGAAAACTGAAACACATAATCACCTTTAACAATTTTCCAATGTCGCAAAGGTAGAAAGTAGTAGAGGCAGGATTTAAGTCCAGTGTGTGGCTCTAGAGGCTGTGTTGTTAACCATTGTTCTTGCTATCTCTCTTCCA
Source organism: Hylobates moloch (assembly GCF_009828535.3). Classification (NCBI taxonomy): domain Eukaryota; kingdom Metazoa; phylum Chordata; class Mammalia; order Primates; family Hylobatidae; genus Hylobates; species Hylobates moloch. The sequence goes on along the minus strand of NW_026652294.1, from coordinate 52,628,797 downwards.
AGTCACTGTCTGATAGTAATAATGCCTTGCTCCTGTGGTCAGGGAAGGAGCAAGAGGCTTGAAATTGAAAAAGCTGGATTTGATTCCCCATCCACCCCCACCACTAACAAGGGTGAGGACAAGAACAAGGATAGTTCTTTTCCTACTAAGACATCTGTGATTCGTGCTCCACATACACTGCACAAAGTTGTTTGTTATCATGATTAAATATGCCAGGAAAAGATGTGGAAAGTGCTTTGAAAACTTCTAAGTGCTCTGTATGTGAGGGATTATATCCACAGCATAGCAAAGTACCTAGATGAGCACTGGCAGCCCGCTATATAGTTTTCTGGGTGTATTAGCTTACACTGATATAACAAAATGCCATAGATTGGGTGGCTTCAATAACAGAAATTTATTTTTTCACAGTTCTGTAGGCTAGAAATCTGAGAAGCCAGGGTGCCAGCATGGGTGGGTTCTGGTAAAGGATTTCTTCCTGGCTTAGAGATGGCCACCTTCTTGCTGTGTCCTCACATGACAGAAAGAGAAAGAGTGTGTAAGCTCTCTGGTGTTTCTTCTTATAAGGGCACTAATCCCAGCATGACCATTCCAGCCTTACGACCTTATCTAAACTAGTTATCTCCCAAAGTCCCCATCTCTAAATACCATCACATTGGAGATTATGGCTTCAACATGTGAAATGAGGGGAGAGTGGGGACAATACATTTCCATAGCACTGAGTAAGAAAATAAAGCAATTATTTTGTATGTTTATGCTGGAAAGGGAATCGGGGAGATAGGTTAAATACAGGAAGAAAGGGTATCCTTCTGAAAATAATACCAAGTATTTGTTGAATCCATGCTGTCACAAGAGAAAAAAAATAGTATGATGAGTTGGGTAAGCATATGTGTTCAATATGATTGAAAATGCTGGCCGGGTGCAGTGGCTTAGCCCGTAATCCCAGCACTTCGGGAGGCCGAGGCGGATGGATCACCTGAGGTCAGGAGTTCTTTTTTTTTTTTTTTTTTTTTTTTTTTTTTTTTTTTTTTTTTTTTTTTGAGACAGAGTCTCGCTCTGTGGCCCAGGCTGGAGTGCAGTGGCGCAATCTCGGCTCACTGCAAGCTCCGCCTCCCGGGTTCACGCCATTCTCCTGCCTCAGCCTCTCTGAGTAGCTGGGACTACAGGCGCCCGCCACCATGCCCGGCTAATTTTTTTGTATTTTTAGTAGAGACGGGGTTTCACTGTGGTCTCGATCTCCCGACCTCGTGATCCGCTCGCCTCGGCCTCCCAAAGTGCTGGGATTACAAGCGTGAGCCACCGCGCCCGGCCAGGTCAGGAGTTCAAGACCAGACTGGCCAACATGATGAAACCCCATCTCTACCAAAAATACAAAAATTAGCCAGGCATGGTGGTGCGTGCCTATAATCCCAGCTACTTGGGAGGCTGAGGCAGGAGAATCGCTTGAACCCAGGAGGTGGAGACCGCAGTGAGCCGAGATCGCACCATTGCACTTCAGCCTGGGCAACAGAGTGAGACTCCATCTCAAAAAAGAAAGAAAATGCTTCACAAAATAGTGCCTTTCACTGGAGAAAGATTAAAACAGCCAAGTTTCATGAGGCACCTAAGTGTGGTAGGTAAGAACTGGCTGACAAGCTCTTCAGATCTCAGCTTAATCTTTACTTTGCCATTCTGTGTGACATTAGTCTACTGATTTAACCTCTGTAAATGTCAGTTACCTCATCTGTAATGTGAACAATCTAATTGCATTTGGTGTTTGAGATTGCAGTGAGGACTAAGTATAAATGTCTTGCTTTACTAGAATGCCTAGCTTGTATTATATCATCAATAATTAGTAAATATTATTATTATTGAGGAGTAACTTGACTCTCCTTCCCTTTTTAGTTCATTTACCAAATGTCATTGAGCATGTACTGTATGGCAGGCATTATTTTTGCATTTCATAAATTCTAGAAAAAACTATAAATGTAATCTAAATATTTACTTATTTATTCTTTAATTCATTAATTTGATAATTTAGTGAATGCCAATGGAACATATTTTTGTAATATCTCTCTTTTCTGTTGCTAGGATACCCTGCTCAGCAACCTCCCACTGTTTTTGAGACTTATATATGTTCTAGAAAGCTATACATTCTTCATTCCCAGAGATAGGCTTTGTCTTGAAACTCTGCTACTTTGGCCTCTTGATGCTGAATTTTTAACATTCATATACCCCATCTCTGACTCAATATTGCACCTGGAAGGGTCTTAGTACTCTCTCAGCATATGTACAGTGAATTCTTGGTATTCAGTCCCAGCCTACTTATTCTTCAGGAAGACTTTCAGCAACTTGATTTTTCTAGTTAGTCAAGCAAAAACTTTTGAGTCATTCTTGACTCCTCTCTTCTCTCACACTTCATATCCTTGCACCCTGGCCTTCAGAATCTACTTAGAATCCAACTGTTTCTCATCATTTTGACCACTTCCATTTTCATTCAACCTACCCACATCTTCCATGTGGATTGTTGCTAAACATCCTTCTTTCAGTTTTTGTTTCCATCCTTGCTTCCCTATAGTGTGCTCACTATACCAGAAAAAATATCTTAAATGTGTGCATTAATGCAAGTGGATCAATTTATCCTGGCTTTTTCTATTAGCACACTTGCATATGGTCTAATACATTGAATAATCAAATTAAAACCCATTTGTGACTCTTTCCAAGAAAAGCCTTATTGGATAATTTAGAAATACCTATATTCTGAAATTAAAGTGGTAAAAAAGGTATATGTATATATATTATGCGTGTATGTATATATGCACACATAAATGATGCATACACAAACACATAGATGATACAGGTAGGAAGAAAGAAAAAAGAAAGGAGAGAAAGGAGGGAAGGAAGGAAGGAGAGAGACTATTAAATGCCAAACAAGTTCCTAGAGATCTTGGCTAATTAAGAAGATAAATTTGGGTGGGTCATGGAAAATATTTATTTACTAAAAGACTAGGAGTCAAGTTGATATATTCAATTCCACACTGCTGTTGTGATAGTCATGTGCAAAGGGTCTTCAGACTCCTGTTGGGGTCAGAGGTTTAGGTATGATATTCTGAGGGAGGAGAGAGAAACTGCATTATCTGAACTGAGGCTGAGAGTGCTCAGCTGAACACACAGAACTTGCATTACAGATCCAGGACCAGCAGGGACAGAGGAGTCAGATTCCTAAAGCCAGTTCCCGATTGACGAGCAGGTGATGCTCTAGTAGTTCATTTGAAAATTGATTGTGTGGAATTCACAACATTTTCTCCCACAAAAAATGTTATAAATGGCAGTGGTAGGAGGGGAGGGGAGTGTCCCATGGCCAACACATAAAAGCTTATTGAGCCCATAATGGAGCTGAAACTCAGCACATTTGCTGAAGAAAAATAATTCTCTTGCAACTAGTAATGAAACAAAACAGAAGAACATATAAACTTGAATTAGAAAAATAGTAGCTGATTTCTCTTGAGTGCTACTGCTTATAAAGGCACAGTTTTAATTAAAAGAGGATGAGGAAGTAGAGTGGACTAGTAAGGGACTGCTAAGAAATGGCAAGGGTTTTAGATATCAGTAGCTTTGGTTATTGTCTTATTTCGTTTTGAAACATAGGGCATTGCTTTTCCTTGGTATAGCTGTAACCATTTGTAGCAATATTTTTGTGTTTGTATGCCATGATATGCATCAATTTTTTAACTCTCAAAACAAAGAATGGAAGACAAAGAAAGCAGGAAGTGATAATTTGTTCATAAGGTAACCTCAAGAAAGTTAAGAAAAGTAAGAAAGACGAGTGAAAGACTGGATGTGTGTATATGTGAAAAAGTAGTTGTCTTATGTCGAATTAACTGAGAGGAGAAGGTTATATTGTGTTTGCCTTCTGTACTTTGAAGGGTATACAAGAAGACAGTGGATAAGTAACCTTGGATTTCATAATTCTAGAAAAAGATGACTCTGGATAGTCTTGTGGCTTTCTGGAACAAGACAAGGAAGAAAAAATGTGCTCGATCAAACACTATATATGTAGGGATGTGTTTGTTGCAGTTAGGGTGTTTATCATCCAGGAAGCCTCTTTCTTTTTTATCTTCATGATTGCACACTAAAATAATCTGATTTGCGGATAAAACCTTTGCACTGAGAAGAAAAATAACTATTGCGTTTTAATTATCTTTACATTTGCTTTAGCTTTCCTGGTATATGTTATCCTAGCTATGATCAAAGATGCCAAAAGTTCAGCTTTCAGAGTCTAACACAACAGAACACAAAATCCTTAGAATTGTGCAGTTATTTTAGAAGTGCTGAATGAAGATTGAAAAATATCCCAATTTTTTGGTTGAATAATCTCACATTTAAAAATTAATGCCTTCACATTTTACTATTAATATAATTTTATCAGTGCACAATGTGGCTAAGGGTGCTATCAGCTTTCCATGTGGAGAGACAGGACAAGGACATGCCATAGGAGCCTCAATAGCAGTGCAGGTCCTATAGCCAACCTGCCATGGTTCTGTTGAGATATCTTGCACTTCACCCTTAATCTTTATGTGCCTCATCTTTCTCATTCATTAAAGAAGATTATTATAAGTATTACATGAGTTAATGCATGTACAGAACTTATATAACTAGTTGGCACATAGTGAGTGCTCAATAAACATTAGCTATCATAATTCCTATTACACATTTTGATGAACAGTTCTAATATTTGCCAGAAATTAGATTTCAGTCTCTAGAATACTGAAATACATTTAATTATGTTAAACTATGCTAAACATGTATTGATTTTTTGTATATTTTAGAAGGCATCAAGGTTACTGTAAAATTTCAAGGTCATTTTCACTGACCAACAGATGTTAATATTTACTACATTCTTGAAGAATGCCTATGGTGGTATTATAAAACTTGTGAGAAGGTTAAAGTTTAAGTGCTTCATTTTAATATGCAAAATTACTGCTAAGAGATGTTCTGTAAATCACTCATGACCATGCTCTCTGGAAAGCCTTCCATGACCACCAACCATCAGAGATTCTATAAGCTGCCATAGTACTCCTTCCCCAGCATTCACAACACTGTCTCTCTTCACCTGTATTTCTAGGCCTATGAAAACAAATACAAATTAGATTTGTATAATTCCCACTTGTTATGCACTGATTTGTATAACTGCACTTGTTATGCGCTTATACAATTTCAACATGTCTAAAACCTATGCATCCCCCACTCAAACCTTCTTATCCTCCATGTTTCCTATTGAAAGTACTCCCTGGTGAATAAGGGCATTTGCCTCCCAAAGTTATCCCATTAGTTGTTATGCTGCCTTTAACTTTTCCAACCAGATACCCAATGAGTCATCTAACTTGACATTTCTCCCATATTGCCTCTTTGATTTTTTACTACTCTCATACCAGTACTCTGTACTTTATTAAAAATGACTACTACTAAGTTTGACGTCATCTACCCTAGATTACTAAGGCCTTGCCCTCTCCTGCCTAATGCATTTTCCTCATGGCAGTTACCAATCTTTCTAAAACACAAATCTGATAATGCTTAAAAGTTCGACAATGATTTCCCACTATCAAAGGTAAAATTCAAGCTCATAACTTAGGATACAAGGTTATTCATGACCTGTTACCTCCTTTTACCTCCAGCCTCATTTTACATCTATGTTCTCATCTGTGCAATGGGATAGTTGTGACCATTATATGAGTTAACTTGCAAGTACTTAAATCACTGGCTAGCACATAGCACACATTAAGTTCTAGCTATTATAACTTACCTCCTAGAAGATCTACATTCCTGCCAGACTGTGTCACAGTCAGGCCACAGTTTCTCCCACTTCGGGACTCTAACACATGTTAATGTGCAACATTCTTCTACCTTCAGTTCAGTGCTCACCACAATTATATTTATATCCTAATAAAACATCCTTCTTTTCTTAGCATTCTTTTTTATTATACTTTAAGTTTTAGGGTATATGTGCACAATGTGCAGGTTTGTTACATATGTATACATACATGTGTCATGTTGGTGTGCTGCCCCCATTAACTCGTCATTTACATCAGGTATACCTCCTAATGCTATCCTTCGCCCCTACCTCTACCCCACGACAGGCCCTGGTGTGTGATGTTCCCCTTCCTGTGTCTATGTGTTCTCATTGTTCAGTTCCCACCTATGAGTGAGAACATGTGATGTTTGGTTTTTTGTCCTTGCGATAGTTTGCTGAGAGTGATGGTTTCCAGCTTCATCCATGTCCCTACAAAGGACATGAATTCATCATTTTTTATGGCTGCATAATATTCCATGGTGTATATGTGTCACATTTTCTTAATCCAGTCTATCATTGTTGGACATTTGGGTTGGTTCCAAGTCTTTGCTATTGTGAATAGTGCCGCAATAAACATATGTGTGCATGTGTCTTTATAGCAGCATGATTTATAATCCTTTGGGTATATACCCAGTAATGGGATGGCTGGGTCAAATGGTATTCTAGTTCTAGATCCCTGAGGAATCGCCACACTGACTTCCACAATGGTTGAACTAGTTTACAGTCCCACCAACAGTGTAAAAGTGTTCCTATTTCTCCACATCCTCTCCAGCACCTGTTGTTTGCTGACTTTTTAATGATGGCCATTCTAACTGGTGTGAGATGGTATCTCATTGTGGTTTTGATTTGCATTTCTCTGATGGCCAGTGATGATGAGCATTTTTTCATGTGTTTTTTGGCTGCATAAATGTCGTCTTTTGAAGAAGACATCATTCACTAAATGAAATAATGGATATAACAAAGTTAGTGACAAAACTAGTATCAGAACTCCTGTCTTTTGCCCACTTGTTAATGGGGTTGTTTGTTTTTTTCTTGTAAATTTGTTTGAGTTCATTGTAGATTCTGGATATTAGCCCTTTGTCAGATGAGTAGGTTGCAAAAATTTTCTCCCATTCTGTAGGTTGCCTGTTCACTCTGATGGTACTTTCTTTTGCTGTGCAGAAGCTCTTTGGTTTAATTAGATCCCATTTGTCAATTTTGGCTTTTGTTGCCATTGCTTTTGGTGTTTTAGACATGAAGTCCTTGCCCACGCCTATGTCCTGAATGGTATTGCCTAGGTTTTCTTCTAGGGTTTTTATGGTTTTAGGTCTAACATATAAGTCTTTAATCCATCTTGAATTAATTTTTGTATAAGGTGTAAGGAAGGGATCCAGTTTCAGCTTTCTACATATGGCTAGCCAGTTTTCCCAGCACCATTTATTAAACAGGGAATCCTTTCCCCATTGCTTGTTTTTGTCAGGTTTGTCAAAGATCAGATAGTTGTAGATGTGCGGCATTATTTCTGAGGGCTCTGTTCTGTCCCATTGGTCTATATCTCTGTTTTGGTACCAGTACCATGCTGTTTTGGTTACTGTAGCCCTATAGTATAGTTTGAAGTCAGGTAGCATGATGCCTCCAGCTTTGTTCTTTTGGCTTAGGATTGACTTGGCAATGCAGGCTCTTTTTTGGTTCCATATGAACTTTAAAGTAGTTTTTTTTCCAATTCTGTGAAGAAAGTCATTGGTAGCTTGATGGGGATGGCACTGAATCTATAAATTACCTTGGTCAGTATGGCCATTTTCATGATATTGATTCTTCCCATGAGCATGGATGGCATGATTGTATATCTAGAAAACCCCATCGTCTCAGCCCAAAATCTTAAGCTGATAAGCAACTTCAGCAAAGTCTCAGGATACAAAATCATTGTGCAAAAATCATAAGCATTCTTATACACCAATAACAGACAAACAGAGAAGCATTCTTTATTGCTAATACATAAGCTTCTATGGGTAGGGACCGTGCTTGCCTCCTTAACTACTCTTTACCCAACTTCAGGCACAATGCACACAAAATAGGCATCCAATGACTACGTGTTAATCAGATAAAATAAATTACTTTATCTAAGGCATGGAACTATGAAGTTATAGAATGGTTTTGTTATTCATCATTCACTAAATGAAATAATGGATATAACAAAGTTAGTGACAAAACTAGTATCAGAACTCCTGTCTTTTGGTTTCCAACTCTGCATTCATTAATTCATTCATTCATTCATTCATTCACTCACAAACACATTATATGCCAGATATTTTCTATGTTTTTACACTCTGGTAAGGAGACAGACACATTAAAAAAAGAATTTCGGCACAGTTTAGTGAGTCTAGTGAGGTAATCTCATGGAGTCAAAAAACTCTTATTGATGGAACTGATGCTTGAAGTGGCTCCTAAGAGACAAGTAATAAATAGCTTAGCAGGCAAAGAAAGAAGACACATTCTAGGCATAGGAAAATGCATGTACCCTAGAGATATTTCATAACATAAGTTAGTATAAGGTGTTGTAGGAGGAGAAGCAATACAATATTAGAAAGAGAAACAACGAAAACAAGTTTATTGATGGCCTTTCTTTAAGGGTCACCATCATTTCCCTCTTCCCGAATTATAGTAGGCACATAAAATAGCAAGTGCTACTTTCTAGGAGGTATTGGGGAACACAATTTTTAGCTAACCCTCCTTATAACTAATTCTCATCTAATCCTTTATCTGATTGGTGAGCAGCAGCAAGTTTGGCATCCCCTGTCCTGTATTTCTCTTTGGGTCAGAATTAATGCTTCAAGTATTCCAAAGGGGCTGTTCTTTTCTTATTCTCAACCTATCTAGGGTGCTCAATACCTATGTTCTGCTTTCTGACCGTGAAGAAGAAATAGGTGGAGTTCAGAGATTGGGAACAGGCTTTCTCTGCTCAGCAATCAGATGACTGAGAGGTGGAAAAAAATAGAAAGACAAGTCTTTTCAGAAGTCGAAGCCATTTTCTCTAATACAAATTTTCAAGCACTCCCCTCTCCTCTACCCAAAAAGGCCGATATTTACTACTCAGTTCAGAACCCATAGGGAAAAGCGTGACTAGTTCTGAAAAAGTCTTCAACAGCTTTATTAGTCATACCAAGCAGGTTTGGATAAGTGGGCAGCAATAGTAGGGAATTCTAGAGAAGACACTGTCTTACAATTTACAATAAAAAAAAAAAAAACTCAACAGTCAACAGTTATAGTCACATCTAACTCTTTCCTGGGAAAACCCCATAAACTTTAAAAGAACTGTGTAGAATTGCCTGACTTCATGTGGATCACCAGAGGGCAAATGGAGCTATAAAGAAAGGTAAAATTATACTTTGAATTTACCTACAGTAAAAATGCTTCAAAGTACACTTGGGAAGTTGGGTATACTGCATTACGAGTACAATTTTGCCAGAAGAAACAGGAATGGACCAGTTAATTTCTCTGATGGGACTCTGAAATCCTTTTACAATAGTCTATACAAGCATTCATTGTAAAGGGACTTGAAAGATATAAAGATAACCTGGTTATGATTTTGTCACACTGAAAGACAGAAAATGAGAATCTAAACACAAAGCATCTTGGTTTCGGGTGAAAGGCGTTACATGGTCTATTAGTAGTATTAATATTATTAATGGGATATACATTTGAAAGGACATTTTTCCTGTGAAAGAAACTTACAAATCTTATAGTCAGCTAGAGAAAGGATGTAAGTGTGCAGTTTAAAGATCATAATTGAAAAAGAAAATATGCTATTCTCCTTTAGAGAAGTAAAAGGATTACACTATTTAATCTTCTATGAGTTCAATATATGTAGTTCAATCCGGAGGGACTCCTGTGGGGATTTAATTAACGATATTTTGTGGCTCCAATTAGAATGAGATTCTTAACCTTTCTAATGCGCTGACCTACCTTTACAGGGAAGAAAAATTATACCACCGGCATACCAAGTAATTAAATTTACATTAATGCTACCAAGAAATGTGAGCAACTTTTTCTTATTGTGAAATACTCCGAAAGGTCAGTAGGTCTGACAAACTTTCCATCCTTAAACATGGTAAACAATTTCTTGACATGACAAACAAATCTAGAATGTCTTGTTCTAGTAATATTAACATTCAAATATTGCCCTCGGTGTGTGAGTCATTACTGTGCTACAGTTCAGGCAGGAATTAGACGTTTATCATAAACTCCAATAAAGAAGTTCCAGTTCTAGTCCCCACTTAACTCAGGCCTGATGGAAAGCTCCAAGAATGGCTAAGAAGTTCTGCTGATCAAAATGATGAACTACTCTTCAGTTGGTACAAATTACCTAATGTGCATACAGTCTAGGTTTAGAAGAGAGTGTTTTACTCAGTGAAATAAGCCAGATACAAAAGAACAAATATTATATGGCTCTACTTATGAAGTACTTAAAATTGGAAGTACAGCGGTGGATATCAGGGCTGGCAGGAGGAAAGAATGGGGAGTCATTTAATGGACACAGTTTTTATTTAGGGTGATATAAAAGTCTGGATATGGATAGTGGTAATGGTTGAAGAACAATGTGAATATACTTAATGTCACTGAACTGTATACTTAAAAATGGTTAAAATGGTAAATTTTATATTATGTATGTTTTACCAAATTAAAAAAAAGGTTACCAACTCTAATTTGGAAGGTGGGATACTATCTCAAGCCATCTAAAGATCACTTTACAAAAGGTCTTACCGACACTAAGTCACCCAAGTCAGAATACAGCAGATTCAACAGAGTCTGTCTTATTTAAACCTCACTCTAAACTTATTTTCACATTTGCTTCTCAGTTTTTTCTATATTTTCATTTTATTTCCTTGCAAACAATTTATCGAGTGCCTATTATGTGCTGGACATTGCTGTAGCTTCTGTATGCAGTAGTGAATCAAAGAGTTTAAAAAATTACTTTTCTTTTTAGTATGTATTCAAATACCCTGAGCATTAATTTTATAAGGCAAAACCTCAGTCAAGCAACAATGGAGCTGGCAAGGTACATGCTACTAAGTAAACTGTTTTTATAGAAACGTTTTTGAATTTACTGAACTGACCAAAATTGTTGGCACTAAGCAGTCTATTTCTCAAGAATCCTATTGGGATTAGTTGATAATTGTCAAATAGTTTTAGAACAGGTGCCTTTTTTTAACCATGAGATACAAATTATGATAACCAATTATGTAATTACAGTTGTTTCTTTCTACTACTATTATTGTAATTATATAACAATTGTTCTATAACAATTCTATAACTTAATAAGGTTTTATTATTATTCTGGAAAGTCTAAAATAATTACCATATCAAACATAAATCTCATCAAATCCAAATGGTTGGCATTGGCCATAAAACGGTAAAGCTATGTAAATCTATGAAAATTAAAATTGATTTGTCTTTCTTTACTATGCGAATTTCAGAAAGAGATCAAAATGACTAAACAAGAAAATATTCAATAATCAAAGAGATGTAGAAAATAATCTATATGGGTATGCCCTGGGAATGTGGCATTTGCATTCTTCAAATGTCCCAGGACAATGTATGCTGTCAGAATTTCCCAGAGACTACAGAGTGCTAGTTTGGAAAACCTTTTTCATTCCTCTAAGATGGACGTAAAGACATCATTTATGTCTTCTTCTAAAAGAAGACTGTGGGTAAATTTTATGTTTTTAAAAGACAAAAGAATGGAATACAGAGCATTAAAAAGTGACTTTTTAAAAAGTTACAGTGGGATAGTATGTGATTTGAGAATGAACACCTGGTTTCTAGATTTTACTAAGTACAGAACAAGCAAGAAATATTCTTTAAGAAGTGAAATTCAAAATTGATATTAAATAGATTATCAAATATATTAAATATATATTAGTATTAAATAGGATATTGATATTAAATAGAAACTCTTGAGAGACATCATGTGGGGAAACCCATGAAGGCTAAAACATCTTTTCCTATAGCTCCTCTCCAATACCTACATTTCACGGTCTTCAGGATATTTTGTAGAGCTGTGCCAGGATAAATTGGGATTTATGGTTAACCCTCTAAACCAGGCCCAGTTGTTAATCAGTGTACCTTTGTCATTAGTTGACTGTTTTCACTATAATCTCTACCTCCTTCCCATAGATGAGTTGACTTACTTTTTAAGTTTTTGATATTTTCATATATGTATCTGAAGAAAATAAACTTGCACTCTTCTTTTCCTCTATCAATATTTCATCCTCCACCCCTGCCTACTCAGGTTAAGTATAAAAGGCCAAGGGAAAACTTCCCTTTCACCATAAACTATTGCTCAAAATTAACTAGTAAAAGATTGATGGGAGAAAAGTCATACAAGTTTATTAACATATACAGGGGAGAATCAGAGAGTGATACCTGACCATGAAATGGGAAACAAATGGTTTTATACCCTCCTTCTTAAGGGAAAGGGACATGGAGAAGTATGGATGATTCGGCGGGGGTCGGGGAGGGGGTTGTAAATGATTCTTAGAAGAATTCAGTGAGTTTGAGGAACATACAATTGTCCAAGACAAAGTCTGTTGGCCAGCAGAGCAGATAATGGTTTGTGAAAAAAGTCTGTCCAGTATGTTAACAGAGCCATCTTTCCTCCTGCAATATGACTTCAGATGATGAAAACTCAGAGAAAAGACCAGAGGTAATTTTTCTTTTCTTTGGCAAATCCAGACTTCAGGCAGATAAGGGAACTTAAGAGAGCAACATCTTGTGCTTTGGGAGGGACAGAGGACTGGGAGACAGGAGTTGGGGAGTAAGGTCAGAGAGACCTGAGGCTTCGGTTCAGCACATCGAAGCGCTATATTTTAGGGTATTGGTTTCTGAGCCAAAGCATAAGCAACAGTCTACTACACCTTTTTTTCCTATTTTTCTTTATACTTATATAATCCTACAAAGATATATGTATAAATAAGCATCATTTTATTGTATCTTTTATCATTATTTATTTTTAAAAATTGGACTAGTATGTCTTCTTATTAATGTGTAACACATTCCATTAAACTCATGTGGATTAAAGTATCAATGTATCATCCAAGGTACTTCACATTTTCCAAAGAAGCAACTGCACTATAAGAAAGCTGCAGAGCAATATATAGTATATTAATAGTATTCTTTTTAAATTAATTTACCTGTAAGCTACCCTGAGAGAATTATGGTATCATCACTTTATAGAAGTGAATGATGTGGAAGATAAGCTATGAAGTTGCTTCCCTGTGTATTAAACACTAAAAATGCTATTCAAGACCCCTAAGGTAGCTCATTTTATGGATGTGCAACACTTCACTTGTTAAGAGGGATGGGGATGTATTGAACAATAATAAAAAATTTTTCAGTACAAGTCCTCCGAACAACTTGATTAGTTTTCCTTCTTTGATAATAATAATTATTATTCTGACTTAATTGTTGTGTTTCTCCCTTCTAAACATTCTAACTGTCCTTGACACAGGTCTAGGGTAGAGTATAAAGGGAGTGTTGCAAATTCACATCTTAAACCAAATCAAAGATACAATTTGGACGACAAGATGTTTTATATTGCACTTCATTTCAATTTGGGTTATTCCATTAATGTGTCAGTATACTACTAAATGCAAATCAGCCTGCATATCTGCTATAATATTAAAATAAAGTTGCAGGCTCAAATCCAGTTTCAAGCATTAATCCTTAATACTATACTGGTTTTTCAGAAAAAAAATATTTTTTATCTACAAATTTGACATCAAAACAGAATGAATAAATAGCTCCTTCATAAGTAAGCAATTATCTACCTTAGCCTGTATTTCCATGTTTTTACTGGCCTTACACGTAGACAATTTCTATTACCACCAGTTCATTTAAAAGAGGTCACAGCATTTTGGCATGTGAAAGACTAGAATCAGTGTATTGCCCTAGAGGCAATAATATACATGAATCAGAGTCAAAGTCACATGCTTCTGTTCTTGATGGACTATGATATTACATACTAAAACATGAGTTGGTATTTCTGTTGTGTGTAACTCATTGTTACATTCTTGGTGTTGTATTTTATTTGAGTATGTTATCTGAACAGTAAGTTCATTGTCTTAAATCTTCTATGATTAATTAACTTTTAATAGTGAAATTGCTCTTTTAGGCTAACTCTGTATGGACAGCTAATTGTAAATGCTTCCAATAACTTTCACAACTGCTTTACTGATGCCTTGATTGCACAATTATTTGCTGAAATAGAATTGACCTATTCACACTATCTGGACAGCTTATCTGGAAGAGTCAAACATTTTTTGTGTAAAGATGTTATGACAAAAATCTTAAAGCAAAACTCAGCAAATTGAGTTTTGCATTTTGCTTGGCAGTTCTGCAGAGTTTCTATAGATTAATCATCCAAGAAGAAATTCCAAAATAGAGATTCATGAGCCCCACATAAATCGACTAAGCGAGACTCTCTGGAGTAGAGTCTAAAAATTTGCGTTTAAAAATAACCTGGCCAGGAGACTGTGATGTATAGCTGGGTTTGGGGAGAAGAAGACAAGCCCTTAAAACTTACTATTATAAATGTATTCCATAAATGTGTAAATAAAACAAATTTGGAAATCAAAATATACTAAACTATTCAGCAAAATATGCTAAAGATATCTATTGCATTAAAATCTATTTTCAAAGCACAATTTTTCATACTTGTTTTGTTTTCCTACAAATACAGAGTGAATTCACTTTCAAATTTCCAGCCTTTCACTTCATTTTGCTGCCCAAGGCTTATAGTAAAATCCATGTTCTGGTTCTAGTGGGGTATGCTCCATGGAGCTGGGAGTATTTCCATACAATAAAAGGAAATGGAAGAAGTTGGAAGAAAAGTAATAAAGGTGAAAAATCTTTAGAAGCATTGAGTAAATGCACATTGCTAAATATTTTTTTTCCTGATTTTCTCATTCAAATTTCAGAAAGGTGTATAGGATACATCATTCTCAATTGTTGCAGGAAAGATAAAGCTCCTTATAGATAAAGCTCCAAACTTTCTGAGGTAGGAAGTACATAGAGGGAATTTACTTCAATTGTTATAGAATTCACTAGGCTCATGCCCATGGAATGGTCCTGATACCAGACTCTGCACTTTGTGCACAACATGCTGACTGGTTCAGCAGAGATCCTGGGAAGCAGCTTATATGGGAAGAAGGGAAAATTGTCATTAGATTCTAAATAAGACCTAAAGCCGCTATGCAAAATAAATAGCACATTCTCAATTACTGAAATCAAGTGGCTTAGGTTACTATTTCTCACATATAAACAACCTCCTAACACTGCTTTTTGCATCCTTTTTCTTTTCCAGGTTGCTATTAATATTCATTTTAACAATTTTTTTTATTTAAATACCAATAGCTAGACAGCTGTAAAAGAAAACTGGGAAGTAACTTGATTTTAAAAAATGCAAAAGGAAGTAAGTTGATTAAAAAAATACAAAACACTTCTAAAAAGTAAAACACATAATTAAATTATACAAGTGAAATAAATTATCTCCATCTATACAATACATATTAAAGGACTGACTTTTTCTATAAAAGAGACCCTCTAGTGAACAGGTGAGTTAAAATATAAGCCCCAGCCATATCTTGTTAACAAATACACAGGTAATAGAAATGTGAAATAGAAAGGTTGAAAGTAGGGAGACAGGCAAATGAAATTCATTCTAAAAAGCGGGGGGTGGAGGAAGAGAAAAAAATGAGGATTACAATGTTCTCATCAAAAATGGTAGAATTTTTGTTAAAATACTAAGTAAAATATAACGGGAGTATAAGAAATCAGATAAAGTACAAGTGATAAGAAGATATGACAAGTTATAAACCCATATGCACCAATCAATATCTAAATACAAAAATAAAAACTAATAGATATACAAAGATAATTTGGTAAAAACTTAAATCATAGTACAATTTTTAAAATATATATTTCTAATAATTGGACAAATTAGTAGAAAAAATAAGGGACAAAGGGAATTCATAATATAGTCAGTATATTTGGTATCACAGACATATAGAAATATCTTTAAATTCCTTGGATAGGGACTATGGATTTTTCCTAGATTTATGAAGTGCTTACAAAAACTAATCACATATCTGGTCGCAAAAAACCTGCATACATTTTAATAGTTGAGATTTTATAGGCTACGTTCTCTGATCTTAACTCCATTGAAAAGTAATTTAAAATAATTAACAACCAAATTTAGGTGAATACTTAAAAATTATGATATAGATCTTAGATACATCTTAATAAAAGAAAAATTTTAAGTAAAATTAGTATTTAGAAATTAAGGAAGCTGAGAATACCTATCACAAATCTAAGGGGTCAAAGTGAAAGCACTGATAAGAAGAAAATGTGAAGTCTTTAAATATCCTACCCATTAAAGAAGGCGGCTACAAATTAAAGGTGAGCAACACCAGTAAGATGGCAGAATAGGAAGTTCTAGCTCTGGTTCCTCCCAGAGAAACACTGATTTAATAATATTCAGCCAAAACACCTTTGTGAGAATTCCAGAATTCAGTGAAGAAGTTATAATACCGCAGGCAGGTGCAAAGATGAAAACCGTTGCCTTGAAATTGGTAAAAAAAAGCAATTTCGCATATCCACATCCACCCCTGCCTCTGGGCACAGCTCAGTGCCCAGAGAGATAACCCTACCTAGGACTTCTTCTTTGTGGGAAAGAAAAGTGGAGCAATGAAGAAAAGTGGAACAATGATGAAGGCAGCATAGTTTGGATGCTTAGGGGCCACTGAGAACAAAGAATAATGGGGGTTGGTGGAAGCTTCCTGTGATGGGCACAGTTTAGCACACAACTTGAGATTCTTCCTCAAGAGGGAGGGAGAGCTGAGGAGTATGCATTTGACATTCGAATTTTCAGAAGACTGATCAAAGGATTGGTATAAATCTTGCTTAAATTGGAAGCTGACAGAAGGCTGGCAAGGTGTAGATACTTGGTAGCAGGGGAGAACAAAGAAGATCAAGGCAATTTTCTGCTATAGAACTAGAGAACTTTCAGTGCCGCCAGCAAACACCAGAGAGAGAAAGAGTTTACGAGCTCCTGAAAAAGAAAACAGCAAGCCTTTTGAATTGAGAAATCGAATGCAGAGGCCCAGAGTTGTTGGGTTCCCCCTTAAAAAAGGACTATAGAGGCTTTCATAATCTCTCATAAGGCTGAGTGTCTTCTTCTCTACAAACTCAGTTCATAAAAACTAAGAGAGGTGGGTTTTTTTCTAAATGCGTGAACAAAAAGTTATGAGACATAAATAAAAATGGGAAACACGGCCCAATACAAGGATGAAGGATCAAAGTAAACATCCAGTAACTGGCCCTAAAGAAATGGAGGTGAAGAAACAAACTCACAAATAATTCAAAATAATCATGATGAAAAATGCTCTATAAACTGAAGAAAATTTTGCGTGAATAAAATGAGAATTTCAACAAAAATAGACAATTTTTAAAAAGAACCAAACAGAAGTTCTGGAGATAAAGAATACACAATAACTAAACTTAAAAATGTATTAGTGGGCTTTTATAGCACATTTAATCAAGAAGATGAAAGAATCAGTGAACTTGAAGACAGATCATTTGAAGTTTATATTCAGAGTAACACAAAGAAGAAAATAATGAAAATGAGTGAAGGAAGCCTAAAGATTGTATGAGATTCCATCGGGCAGACAAATATATGCATATGAGAGTTCCAAAAAAAGGAGAAGAGAGAGAAAGGGGTAAAAAGCTTATTTAAAAAGTAATGGCTGAAAATTTCCCAAACCTAGGAAAGAAAAATGTACATTCAGATATAAGAAGTCCAATGGACTCCAACTATCAGGAAAACAACAAAATCCACAGTGACACATTGTAATTGTCAAAAGCCACATTATAATCAAATTATTAGAAGTCAAAGGAGAGAATTTTGAAATCAGCAAGTAAAGTGGTATACCAAATACAAGGGAATGACTATAAGACTATTAATAGATTTCTCAACAGAATTTTTGCAAGCCAAAGGGGATGGGAAAATATATTTAAAGTGCTGAAAGAAAAAAAAACTTGACAACAAAAATACTGTATCTGACTAACCTATCATTCAAAAATGAAATATAAATATGAACTTTCTCAAATAAAAAAAAGCTGGGGGTTCATCACCACAGCCTTTGCCTTAGAAATGTTAAAGGGTGTCCTTTAAGTTGAAAGAAAGGATGCTAAACAGCAACACAAAAGCATGTGAATATATAAAACTCACTGGTACAAGTAACTATAAAGACAAATATAAAAAACTGTAAGAGCATAAATTACTTTTAATTCAGACATGAAATTTAAAGGATAAAAGTATAAAAATAACTGTAACTATAAAACATTACAAATACAAAAATTTTTCAGAAATTGTACCATCAATAACATAAAGTATGTATGAGAGAAAAGTAAAAGTGTCAGTTACTTGTATGCAATTAAACTTAATTTTTTTTTTTTTTTTTTTTTTTGAGACTGAGTCTTGCTCTGTTGCCCAGGCTGGAGTGCAGTGGAGCGATCTGGGCTCACTACAAGCTCCACCTCCCAGGTTCACACCATTCTCCTGCCTCAGCCTCCCCAGTAGCTGGGACTACAGGTGCCCACCACCACGCCCGGCTAATTTTTGTTGCATTTTTAGTAGAGACAGGGTTTCACCATGTTAGCCAGGATGGTCTCTATCTCCTAACCTCGTGATCCGCCCGCCTCGGCCTCCCAAAGTGCTGGCATTACAGGCGTGAGCCACCGCAACCAGCCAATTTTTTATTAACTCAAAATAAATTGTTGTAACTATAAGACATTTATGGAAGCCCCATGATAACTATGAAGAAAATTTTTATAGATGTACATCAAAAAAATGAGAAAGAAATTGTCTTGTGATTGCAAAATAAAATAGCAAAACACAAAGAAAAATAGCACAAAAGAGAAACAAAAAAACTTTTAATGCTTATACAAAATAAATGACAAAACGACAGAGGTCTCTCCTTATCAATAATTACTTTAAATTTAAATAAATTAAACTTCCCATTCAAAAGTCAGCAATTGGTAGATGTATTAAGAAAATGATCCAACCTACAGAAAGTCAGTTTGGCTCTAATGATACAATAGGCTAAACATAAAAGAATGGAAAAATATATTCTATGAAGATGGTAACCAAAAAGAGATTAGTGGTGGCCATGAATATATCAGATAATATAGACTTTAAGTCAAAAACTGTCAAGAAATTTAAAAAAGAAATAGAATTTGAAACGGATCAATTCACCAGAAAGACATACAATTATAAACAGATACACACCCAAAAGCAGAGCACCCAAATATATAAAGCAAATATAAAGAGAACTGAAGGGAGAAATAGCAACACAGTAATAGCAGAGAATTCCAATACTTTGAGTAATAGAACATCCAGACAGGAAATCAATAAGAAAATACAGTACCTGAACAACACTATAGCCCAAGCCCATTCAACCATGGCCAGTGGGCCGCATGCAACTCAGGACTGCTTTGAATGTGGCCCAATACAAATTCATAAACGTTCTTAAAGTACTATGAGCATTTTTTTGCTATTTTTTTTTTTAGCTCATCAGCTATCATTAGTGTTAGCGTATTTTATGTGTGGTACAAGAAAATTCTTCTTCCAATTTTGGTTCTTCAAGCCAAAATATTGAACACCCCTGCTATAGACCAAATGGACCTAACAAATATACACAGAACATTTCACCCAAGAGCAGCATAACACACACGCATCTTAAGCACACAAAACATCCTCCAAGATAGATCACATGTTAGATCACAAAATAAGCCAAAAGATTTAATAAGATTGATGTCATACTGAGTACATTTTCCAACCACAGTAGAATGAAACTTAGAATTAATGGCAGGGGGAAAACGGGAAAACGTATAATTATAAATAAAGCAAACGATGCATTCTTAAGCAATGAGTCAAAGAAGAAACTAAAAGGGATATTGGAAAATATCTTAAAACAAATGGAAATGAAAACACAACATACCAAATTTTAGGGGATACAGCAAAAGCAGTAGTAAGAGGAAAGTTCATAGAGATAAATCCCTACACATAAAAAAGAAGAAAGATTTCATATGAAAATTTAACCCAGTATCTCAAGGAACTAGAACAAAATAATAATAAATTAGTTCACATTTAGTATAAAGAAGAAAAAAGAATAAAGCAGAATAAATAAAATACAGAATAGAAAAACAGAACAAATCAATAAAACTAAGAGTTGGTATTTTGAAGAGATCAACAAAATTGATAAGCCTTTAGGCTAGTCAGCTAAGGAAAGAAGAGAGAAGTCTCAAATAAATGAAATTCAAAACGAAAGAAGAGATAGTACAACTGATGCCACAGAAATTAAAAGGATGATGAGAGACTAAATAATCTGATGCCAACAAATTGGATAACCTAGAAGAAATGAATAAATTCCTGGGAACATACAACTTACCAAGACAGGGTCATGAAGAAATAGAAAATCTGAACAGTCCTATATCTACTAAGAAGGTCAAATCAGTAATCAAAAACCTTCCAATAGAGAAAACCCCTGGACCAGATGGTTTCACTGGTAAATTATACCAAACATTTAAAGAATTAACACCAAAATCCTCCTCAAATTCTTCCAAAGAAATTAAGAATGAAGAACACTTTCTAACTAACATGATGAGGTCAAAATTACCTTGATACCAAGGCAAGGGAAAAAGACACTACAAAAAAATGAACACCAATATTCCTGGTAAATATAAACGTAGAAATGCTCAGCAAAATACTAGCAAACAAATTTTAACACCACATTAAAAGGATTATAGATTATGACAAAGTGGAATGTATTCCTGATATGCCAGAATGGTTTAAGATACAAAAACCAATCAATGTGCTATACCATATTAACAAATGAAAGCACAAAAACCACATGATCATTTTGATAGAAGTAGAAAAAGCATTTGATAAAATTCAACACTATTTTATGATGAAAACACTCACAAAACAAGAAATGGAAGGAAATTATCTCAACATAATAAAGGAAATATATAAAAGCTCACAACAAACTTCCTACTCAATCTCAATCGTGAAATATTCCTGCAAGATCAGACATAAGATGAAGATGCCCAATCTCACCACCTTATTTAACATAGTACAGTAAGTATTAGCCAGAGAAATTAGGCAAGAAAAAGAAAGAAAATACACACAAATAGAAAAAGAAGATGTATAATTATTACTATTCACAGATGAAATGATCTTATATGTAGAAGACTATGAAGATTACACAAAACAGTTACAAATTATAAACAAATTTAGCAAAGTTGCAATATATAATGTCAGTATACAAAAATAAGTTGTTTTCCCATGTAGTAAAAACAAAAAAACTAAAAAGTACATTAAGAAAATAATCTTATTTATAATAGCATAAAAATAACAAAATGCTTTGAAATAAACCTAACCAAGGAGGCAAAGAATTTGTACATAATAAAACCATAAAATATTACTAAAAGAAAAAAAATCTAAAGAAGACACAAGTAAATGGGAAGACATCCCATTTTCATGAACTGGAGGGCTTACTATTAAAATGTTCATACTATCCAAGGTGTTCTACACATTAAAACATAACTTCTATCAAAATCTCAATGGCAGTTTTTTGAAGAAAAGAAAAAACTTAAAATTCGTATAGAACTACAAAGGATCCAAAATAACAAAAACAATCTTGAGAAAGAAGAACAAACCTGGAGTCCTCACAATTTCTGATTTCAAAACGTTTTACAAATCCACATAAATCAAAACAGTACTGTACTGGAATAAAGACAGGTACATGGACCAAGGAACAGAATAGAGAGTTCAGAAGTAAGCCCCTGCAGATACAGTAAAGTAATCTTCAACAAGAGTGCCAAGACCACAAATGGAGAAAGGTAAACCTGTTCAGCAAATGGTGTTTGGACAACTGGATATCCATACGAAAAAGAATAAAATTAGAACCTGTTATTATACCTTACCCACCAATTAACTCAAAATGGATTAAAAAGTTAAATGTAAAACCTTAAGTTATAAATCTCCTGAAAGGAAACTCAGAAGGAAAGCTTTGAACATTGGTCTTGGTAATGATTTTTTTGGCTATGACATGAAAAACACAATGCAACAAAAGCAAAATGAAGTGAGATTACACCAAACTAAATAGCCAATGCACAGCAAAAGAAATAATTAACAAAGTGAAAATGCAACCTACAAACTGGAGAAAACATTTACTACTCATATATATGATAAGAAGTTGGTATCCAAAATATCTAAGAAACTCCTACAAATCAAAATAATAAATAAATAAACCAACCAATAACCCAATTAAAAGGTGGAAAAAGATCTGAGTAGGCCGGACACAGTGGCTCATGCCTGTAATCCCAGCATTCTGGGAGGCTGAGTCGGGCAAATCATTTGAGGTCAGGAGTTCAAGAGCAACATGGTTAACATGGCAAAAGCCTGTCTCTACTAAAAATACAAAAATTAGCTGAGTGTGGTGGTGGGCACCTGTAATCCCAGATACTCATGAGGCTGAGACACCAGAGTCACTTGAACCCAGGAGATGGAGGATGCAGTGAGCTGAGATGGTGCCACTGTGCTCCAGCCAGGGTGATGGTGTGTGACTCTGTCTCAAAAAAAAAAAAAAAAAAGGGGGGGGGTGGGTAAAAGATCTGAGTAGACATTTTTCCAAAGAAGACATACAAATAACAACAGGTGTATGAAAAGATGCTCAACATCACTAATCATTACTAAATTGCAAATCAGTATCATAATGAGGGAACAACTCAAACCTGTTAGGATGTTCATTACCCCCAAAATTAAAAATTTAATAATTAAAACAAAAAGAAAAGAAAAGATCAACCACTGGTAAGACTGTGAGAAACTGGAACCTTCATGCACTGTTAGTGGGGTTGTAAAATGCTATAATTGTTGTGGAAAACAGTATGGAGGTCCCTCAAAAAATTAAAAAAAGAACTGCCACATGATGCAGCAATCCTGCTTTCAGGTATTTACTCAAAAGAACTGAAATCAGAATCTTGAGGTGTTTTCACTCCCATGCTCTTTGAAACATTACTCACAAAGCCAAGAGATTTTAAAATACCTACATATCTATCAATCAATGAATGGATTAGAAAACTACAAAACATACAATGGGATATTACTCAGACAAAAAATGGAAGGAAGTATTTTCTTTTTTTTTCATTTTATTATTATTATACTTTAAGTTTTAGGGTACATGTGCACAACGTGCAGGTTTGTTACATATGTATACATGTGCCATGTTGGTGTGCTGTACCCATTAACTCGTCATTTAGCATTAGGTATATCTCCTAAGGCTATCCTTCCCCCCTCCCCCCACCCCAAAACAGTCCCCGGAGTGTGATGTTCCC